>NC_138380.1:50463670-50494899 GCF_054177405.1 Leptonychotes weddellii
CTCTCTCTCTGTCTGTCTCTAATAAATAAATCTTTAAAAAAAATAAAAAAGAAATAGGGGCCCTTGGGTGGCTCAGTCAATTAAACAGCTGCCTTTGGCTCAGGTCATGATCTCGGGGTCCTAGGATTGAACTCCACATCGGACTCCATGCTCATCAGGGAGTCTGCTTGAGATTCTCTCTCTCTTTCCCTCTGCCTCTCCCACTTGTGCTCTCTCTCACTCTCTCTCAAACAAATCAATAAAATATTTTTTTAAAATAAGAAATAACTATAGCTTTGTAACATGACTATGTAACATTACTATAGAAGCTTCTGCCTTGCTAGGACAAGGTAAGACAAAACTATAATCATATGATCTCATTACTATTTTTTTTATCTCATTACTATTAAAGCATGAGAAAGAAAACAGCATATTAGAAAGAGTAAGTATGTATCACATTCTCTATCTTACCTTCATTCAATATTATGTTGTTATGATTTATATTGTTATATGTCATTCTAACTGCTGCATTGTAATATGTCACATCTATCACATTTCTTATGTAGTGTGCTTGCATTAGAGATCTAGGCTTCCTTCACCTCCCTGCTACCACAAATAATACTGTAAGAAACAGACTTAATTTTGCTAAGTACAGTAAGATTGCTTTCTAGAATGACTACTTAGGTCTACGCTTTCATTAGCAGTACAAAAAAAAATTAGTTCTTCCCACACTTTTGCCAATGTTTGCTAATGACTCCCTTTCTTATTTTTGCCATTCTGAGTGAAATGAATGATGATTTTTGATGTATGAATTTGCACCTCTTGCATTACTGGTAAGTTTGGACATTTCTTCATACACTTGAAAGCCATTCATAGTTCCTCTTCTATGAATTGCCTAGTCATGCTAGTTACCCGTTTTGCAATTTTGGTTCCTGTTTTATATACTCATTATAGAAATTAAAGTCACATGTACACATTAACTTCCCATGTTTTACATAGATAACTAAGTATTTTAAGTATGTGACTATGTATGCAAAGCACCTGCCTGTGAATAGGCCTGCAAAGGTGCTTTTTTTTCCCCTTTCTAACTTAACCTAACAATCGTAAGGCATTATTTATCAGAAACTTTATTCTTCAATATTCACATTGCCTGAGAATTTACACTAAGTGAAAAATTTACCTGAGATGAGAATCTACGTACAGAACATTAGGAATCTCTAAAGTTTCCACAACAGCAGAATAGTGAAGTAAATTCTATTAGAAGAATATGGTAGAATATACTGTTGCCAATAAAACTATAGTTACAAAGGTTGTATAATAATTCATTTCAGAAACATTTACTGAGTGCTTATGGAGTACCAAGTATCACATTAGGTGCAAGGAATACAGACATTACATTTCAGCTCCACACAAAGAGCTCATCATCTAGTGAAGAGAACACACATACAAACAATTATTATAAATTCTTTGCATACTGTATAGACATGCTTACATGCAATGTGCTATGAGAACCCAAATGACAGGGAACCTCTTCTGGGTGAAAGGGAAGTGCTTTGAAGATGAGTCTAAAGTTAAGCTGAATTTTCAGGGATACCCATTTGTCAAGTGCTCCAGCAGAGGAGGGAAACTGCCTCCTGGGAAGAAAAGGAAAGCATATGCAAAGGCACTGAGGTGTGAAGGAGCATGGCCTGTTTGGGGAATTCGCCACTGTTTCTTACTACTACAATCCTGGATAGGTATCCAACTCTTGCTGGAGTGAGTTTGAAGGCTGAGACACACAGGAGGCACGTGATGCAAGATTTTTGTGCCCTTCTTTGGAGGCCTCCAGATACTGGATACATAACTACCAGAGGCTTATAAGCACAGATATCAGGCCTGGGCCTGGGAGTTGGGGATGTGGTGGTGTACAAGATAGACAAGCCTCTATTGAAGGGTGTGAAGTGAAGAACTGACAATCTCATCTAATATTTCAATGGTTAAACTAGGTGCAGTGTGGAATAAAGAGCAGGAATTGAAGCACAGAAGCTAGTTACATTATTAATAGATGTAATAAACCAGACCCGAACTACAGCAAAAAGTAGTTATGATATAATTATGGGAAGTAAAACATGCAGATACAAATGTGTGGTAATTAGCATAATCATCTTTTGAAGAGCACTTCACAGTATAAAAACTTTCAAGCGAATGGTCTAATTAACTCTTACAGTGGTCTCTGTGAATAATATTATCATTGCCTCCATTTTTTAGGTAGGTGCTGAGCATCGTGCCCAAGGAAAACAGCCAGGGAATAGAATAGAGATGCTGTCTTAATTCATTGATTTGATGTTCATTCATTTATTCACCAAACATTTAATGAATAACTTGTGCTGTGTGTCAGACACCACTCTATGAGCAGGAGGAGTGGGGTGAAATTCCAGCAAAATAAAGCCTTCTTCCTACAAGAGACTGCAGTCTAGAGAAAGAAACAGATGAGCCAACAGCCAATTACAATGCAGGGCAATGGGCATTCTGATCAGGGCTAAGCCAGAACTGCCTGTCCGCTCAGAAACGTGTGAAGTATAATAAAAACGTAAAGCCAAACCAGAAAGGAAAATCCATTGTGTGAAGGCTGGCAGGCCTGGAATTTATGTGTTTTCTTAAAAGTCACTTAATGTTGCTATGATGGCACTTCTACAAGGCTAAAGCCGGACAAAGAAAAGAGAATCATCATCAAACACAGAGCAAAGATGATTTCATGGCAGCCATTTCATTTCTTTCTATTGACAGAGCTCACAGAAACAATATATGTGGTAACTCACAGGTAAAGATCTGAAACAAATGAGATAGCTATGTAGAATTTCCCCCAGTTTAAAGAGCCAGGTGTTTAATAATTAATACCAGCAAACAGACTGAAGAGGTGAAACATAGTAAAATATCAAGAACTAAGGAAACTGGATCAGGTAACATTGTTTGCACTGAAGGATAAACATGTCAAATTGGACTTAATTACCAATGATGCCGACAGCTTTGCTGGTTGTATCATAATTCAAAGCACTCCTCCACTTCTTCACCAAAATACGTTTGAGAATTTGTTTTGTGATACATGAGAACATCATGTAAAAAGTGCCCATTCTAGACTGAGTTAAAGAAAAAACACAAATTCATTTTCAGTATTGCATAAGGACATTACCCACATAATGCTCAAGTAAATTAAGCATTAGAGTATTTGCCTATTAGAGGTAAATAGAGAGTTCGGGGTTTGGGGATCTGGGGGTAGGGGTGGGTGGGATGATTGCCTGGAAGACCAAACCATTATTTTATTATTAATTTCACTGTGTAGGTTTTGTCTTCAGTAGTGCACATATTGATCAGAATGTTCATCAGATATAAGTCGAAGGGACAACGTCATTTGTCTTTGATGAAGCCGTGGTGGATTCTAGGGAGAACACTGGAGCTGAAGCTGGTAGGTTCATGTTTGGGTCTGCCTCTTGCCAGCTGTGTGCCCTTGGGCACGCCACTTAATAGTTCTGAAATCCAAATGCCTTAGGCAGTTTCACACAGAGTTGTTGTGATGTTTAAGTGAGATAACATGTGCCAGGAGCATTTGCAAAACAATAAAATGTCACATAAATATCAGTTATTTATTACCCTATGTATAATTGTAAAGGGCATTATTAAACTCTAATCAAAACCAAAACGGTTAAGTTTTTTTTAAAAAAATTCTTCACTAGACGCAGGCTTTATCTGCTTTCATTACCTTGTCACCTCATAATATTCATGTTGAAGCTTTTTTTTTTTTTTTTTGGAAGACGTAGGGTCATAATTGATGGGCTCCAACAGAACACAACCCAGAACTTTGGAGAACAAGGAAAAGATTAACATTTTTCAAGTACTATAGGGAAACTGCAGTAATTAAAGAGTATGTTTTCTGAGAATTTCGATACTCAAAACCTTCACATAATTAACTATTCCTCTGTCCCTTCTTGGTTTGTGTTAGTAATTTTATACTCTTCTTAGGGGAGAGAAACAAAGGTTAAGTGACTGATAGAAAGCTCAAGCTAGAAACAATCCTTAGATCTTCAGACTCTGAATCCAGGCCTGTATTAGCTATGTCATAATAAACCTTTCAAGTTGCCACTGATCCAAATAAAACATCAGCCCATTTGTGCCACTGTTCCTTTATCTGTTGTGCCTATTTGAAATATTACCTTGTTTCATAACAGATAAAGAGAGTGACCTAAAGCAGGCACCCATTCCTTCCACTACCACCTCTGTACCTTGAGAGGTGCAAGCCACATCTAAAAAGCCTCAATGAGAAAACTTTCTGTGAAAAAAAAATGGCAAATAAAGCACTTCTAAGTATTAAAAAGAAGAAAAATTTTAGGGTGAAGTTTTTTTCTCATTAGATAGAGTCTTATAATTGGCAAGTTGAAGTTCTGACAGGGGTAACACTAATTGTTTCCTTGAGTTCCATGATAAGCCTATTTAGGGGAAAATACATGTTCTCTGGTTACTACGTAAGTAGTTCCATTATAGGCTCAGAGATAACAAACAACAACAACAGTAATAATTACGTAGCACATACTGTGTGTCCTATGCATTTTACATATTACCCCCTTGTCCCTACATATCACCAACACCATCTCCGGGGTACAAAAAAAAGTACAAAAAAAGTAGCCAATATTTATCCCACTCTTACCCTTCAGGTAACAATAGTAATCTTGAGGAATCTCTGAAGCAGCTCCTAAGGACCAGCTTCCTGGTCCTAGCAAAACCACCATCTAGAAAACAAGCAGAATAATTTTAATCCCCTCTACTGGGTATTTAGTACCAAGAGGCAGGAGACATCCTGAGAAACAAAATTTTGTGAGAAATATAAGAAAGAAATTTCCTTCCAGATAATATACAAATGAGAACCTAACTTTTCCTGCTCAAACTTGAGGGAGGTCAATGAAATCCTACTTACCCCAAGTGCAAAAGGCCTTTTGCAGCAGATAGATTTTTGTTGTTAGCAGAATCATTCACATTGAAGAAACATCTGCTTCCCAAAAAGTGCACTTATTTGTGCCATAGAAAATAGGAAGAGAAATAACTAGAGCCAGTAGAAATACAGGCACAATAGCTAGATGCTTCACAGATGGCATTTGAGCAACTGCAGACATAAACAAAACCCTCTGCAAAAAGGATATGGGCTCGGGTTCAAGGAAGTGATCAGCATGTGGGTCTGTAAGATGTGTGGGTCAGTACAGATCATGGAAGTGAAGACTCAAAGCCAGAATGATGACTGGAGGGGGTCTTGTATGACCCTGTTCTCCAACAGTATTCCAGTGGGTGAGCAGGTAAACAGCAGACTGTTTGCTGTTTTGTTTTATTTTGATTTGTTTTAACTTAAAAGTTGAATTTGGTTGTTTAGAAAACTGTCTAGGATGAATTCAGTTCTCTCTAACCAGTCTTTTGCTGAACTTAGGAATCTATTGTCATATGCTGCTTTCATGTCTTGTTAGGGAGAAGAATTCCCCAGCCTGTTGTGACCAACCCATATTGCGGCCATGATTTTGAGAGGTCCATGTGGGGCAGCGCAGGCATGTAGCCCTTTTGAAAAAACGCTTTCCTTGAATCAGCATACCCTTCTTGTTTATATCCTGATCACAGAGCATGAAGAGAGAGCAGGAGGGGTTACTTGTACTAACCCCATAACCCTTCACAGAGCAAGAAGCAGAAATCACAGCACAAAAGCAAACGCACAACAGCCTGACCTAATTCTGAAGCAGTTTTCATTAACTCATAAACTAAACTTGAAATAACACCCAATCTCAACAGAATTATAACTTACTTTTTCATTGCACAACACTGTGTTGAATCTAGAAATAAAGGGAAAAGGCACAGTTTGTCTTTTGAACTGGCCAAATATGGCTGATATGAAAGTAAAATAATTCCAAAACAGTAATCACAAAGCTTTGTGTAATTATTTAAGGCTATATCAGATGATAAAGCTCCAGTGACTTAATTCCATTAAATATCTACTTTATAATGCTAAATGCAGGTGAAGTACATTATTGTTGCTATTTAAAATAAGAGGAAATGTTAAGCTCTTCAGAGACTATAAAACAAGTGGAGGCAGATTTTCATACTTATAACTCGATATGACTATTTCTACAGAATAAGAATCTGGCTTAAGTTGTGTAATCATTTAAAAGGTCCCAGTGTCTCCTTCCTGGCTCTCTTCTCACCTCTCAATTGTCAAAAACACATTTCCTGACACAGCTGAGATGCATGTCAGCTCCCTGTCAATGAAAAGTAAGAATGAGAACTTTGACACAATGGCCATCAACAGCTCTCTGTGGACCGCCACTGTTTGGAACCTGTTTCTCTCTCTTGTGATGAAACATCTTGGTCTGGTGCGTCTCCTCTTGGTTCTATATCCTTTTCAAGCAATAGTTTCTTTGTGGGACCTTTCGAGATTCCAAATAAGCCATGCAATTTGTCTCTACTCTCAGCCACTACTTGGTTTTGGAACACAAAACCATTTCTTAAGATGATCAGGAACCAAAATAATCAAACCCTTAATTGTCTAGCATTCCTGTAATTCTGCAATGACTGGAAACCTAAAAAAAAAAAAAATATGTACCCAAGGAAATAATCCCATGTGTAAATGTTAAGCTTAGTGGAAGTTTAGGAATAAAACGATAAATAATGGAAAACTAAATTAGGACAAAAGTAATGGGGTTTTACCTTCAGGACTAAGTAGGGTTGTATCATTTTGCCTTGTCATTTTATTTAGTGAACTCAATGTTCATTTATTTACATAACTAGCATATGAGCCCGACTTGGGGCTCGATCCCAGGACCCTGGGATCATGACCTGAGCCAAAGGCAGACGCTTAACCAACTGAGCCATCCAGGTGCCCCATAAATAGGTTTCTTTAACAGCAGGACTTCTCAGGGTCTTTGTAATCAAAGCTCATGTGTATTGTGACTCTCACAGGGAAGTTTTAGTACAAGTGATTGCACTCATTCATTCATTCATTCAGCATATTTTTAGTGTCTTACATGTGTCAGGCAGCGTTCCCATTTATTCAGACTTGAACAGAGAACAAGAAGTCAGGGTCTCTTTTCCATGGAGTTCTCCACTGACAAAGTTTTTTACATTATCATTATTTAATTTATTTTTAAATTTGAGTATAGTTGACACAAAATGTTAAATTAATTTCATTAATTTCAATAAATATTTGCTATTAACATTTATGGTAGTGATCAGGCAACCAAGTACCTCTAAATAGGAGTGAAAACAGAGGCAGAAGAAGAGAGAGGTACATAGTATTGTATATAGTATTAATTTTTAAAAATTTTTTATTGTTATGTTAATCACCATACATTGCATCATTAGTTTTTGTATATAATATTAATTTAAAAATATTCAGGGCAGGGGTGCCTGGATGGCTCAGTCAGTTAAGCAGCTGCCTTCAGCTCAGGTCATGATCCCACAGTCCTGGGATGGAGCCCCATGTTGGGCTCTCTGCTCAGTGGGGAGCCTGCTTCTCACCCTCCCTCTGTCTACTGCTCTGCCTACTTGTGCTCTCTCTGTCAAATAAATAAATAAAATCTTTAAAAAAATATTCAGGGCACAGTATTCCGAAGAGATATCCATTGGAAAAATATACTGTGTGCATGGTGACAGATGGTAGCTACATTTGTGGTGAGCACAGCATAATTAAATATAAAGATATTGAGTCGCCAGGTTGTACAACTGAAATTAATGTAATGTTGTGCATCAGCTATACTCAAATTTTTAAAAAATTTAAATAGTGATAATGAAAAAAACTTTGTCAGTGGAGAACTCCATGGAGAAGAGACCCTAACTTCTTGTTCTCTATTCAAGTCCGAATAAATGGGAACACTGCCTGACACATGTAAGACACTAAAAATATGCTGAATGAATGAATCCAATCACTCGTACTAAAACTTCCCTGTGAGAGTCACAATACACATGAGCTAATCAAAGACCCTGAGAAGTCCTGCTGTTAAAGAAACCTATTTATGGGGTACCTGGGTGGCTCAGTTGGTTAAGCGTCTGCCTTTGGCTCAGGTCATGATCTCAGGGTCCTGGGATTGAGCGCCGCATCGGGCTCCCTGCTCAGCGGGAAGCCTGCTTCTCCCTCTGCCTCTGCCCCTCCCCCTGCTTGTGCTCTCTCTCTTTCTCTGTCAAATAAATAAATAAAATCTTTTAAAAAAGAAAAGAAACCTATATATTTTCTTTTTTAACTTATGATTTTTAAAACTTACCTGACACAGAACAGGTTTTTTTTGGGGGGGGCGGAATTCTTCATATTTCAATGAGCTGATATGTTAAGAAATGTACCTAAGGAATAGAAATTTAGGGACGATCCATTAAGTGCAGCATACTGACCCAGAACATACAGACAATTTGTATCCTCAAAGAGCTTAGAGTCACATGGTAAAGACTGATATATATCTATGAGATATATATACATATATCTCATTATGATAAAAGAAAGACCAAGATGAAACATTTTATATTATCATATTTAAAATATACATTTTATATATTATACTACTATAAATGCCATATTAGTATAAATATATTAGTATAACACAGTAACAACTATTATACCTTATGTTATAATCTATCATAAAATATTAATTAGTATTGTGATCATATAATATTAGACTAATATAATATAAATTTTATTGAAGGCTAGAGGCTCTTGCAGTAGAATCAAACTTACAGCGGGAGAGTAACAGGAGCAAACAACTTTTTTCTTTTTAATTTATTATTTTTTAAATGTTTTATTTATTTATTCATGAAAGTCAGAGAGAGAGAGAGAGAGGCAGAGGCAGAGGGAGAAGCAGGCTCCCCGCCTAGCAGGGAGCCCGATGCGGGACTCGATCCCAGGACCCTGGGATCATGACCTGAGCCGAAGGCAGACATGTAACCATCTGAGCCACCCAGGCACCCCAGGAGCAAACAACTTTTTAAAATGAACTCTCAGTTTAGTATAAGATTTTAGTGAATTAAATATATAAAATGAAATGAAATTCTCATTTCTCTTCTAAATCTTCCCACTTTTCTATTATATACAAGATCACCTTGAAATCAGATCATTCCAATGAATCCTTTATCATGTACAAGTCATAGCATCTTATTTTTGAGTTGCAGGATGAGCTAGCCATCAGTTAGTATAAATTCTCAATCACAAGATGACTAAAGAAACACCTGGTTAATTATCTTTTGCTCCTTGCTCATGTTATACACAATATTGTTCCCAAAAAATTCAAGAAAGCTTATACAAACACATATACTCCAATATGCACAGCTGCTCAGAGGTAAAGCTAAAATTAAAAGTTCGAGGCATTCTAACTGCAATCACTTTTCTGATGTTCATAAAAAGATATAGCATGTCCCAATCATATGCTATCTGTAAAGTGTTACTCTATTTTTTTTAAATATCGCTGTTGAAAATCCTAATGGAACAACACCTATATAAAAAGGCATCAGGACTTGGACTCAATCAAAAGTGAGAAGCAGAATTCTGGTCCTGGTGGCAGTAGACACATGTAAGGGTAATAATAACAAACACCAATGATTAAGTCCACACAGCTTACAAGACATGTCCCTAAAAAGTCCCCCACAAGATAGAAGAAAACTAATCTTTGTTCATCCAGTGAGCACCTATATTCTAGATGGAGTGTTTGAACCTTTACATCCATGATACCATGTAGTCCTCCAACAATATTTACAAGTTCGCATGATACCTTAATTAAAAATACAAATGCTGCGGGTTTGGAGAACAATGGTGACCATTTCCAAATCTCCTCCTCACCCTCCCAAAACAATAAAATCAACAAGGTAAGAATCAATCCACACAGACCCATGGCTTCAGCATTAGATAGACCACACTCCAAGTTCAAATTATACATAAGTAAAAAAAAAAAAAGAAAAACACATTCCAAAAGTTTTTACCACCTGTCCACGCTGCAACCAGCCTGTGGATACAGAGAACAATGGAGGGGAAACTGAAAAGGTTCTGTGAAAGAGCAGAGGATCTACTTAGAGGAAACACAGGCAAAATATCCCCAGGAAAAGGAAGTGAAACTGCAAACGCAAAAATGATGTAAACAGGTGTGGACTTGGTAGTTCATGGGCCTGGCAATGGGGAAGGAAGTTGGAATGTCAAGGGACCAGAAGTGGTGAAACTCATATGAAGTAACATTTCTGAAATTCTATAGGTGGGAGATGAGGATAGGGGACAATAGAGAGTTTGGGCTTGTTTAATGGAATTCCATAGTTTGTGTCATGAGGCCATCCACAGAAGGATGCATTTTCAACTCTGGCCCCACTCAGGAATCAGGAGACGTAAAACATTCTGTTACCTGACTCCTTCCAGTCACAGCAGAGGTACATATCAGAGAATAGACTCTCCAGTTAGAAAGTTGACCGGCAGTACTGAACAAATGAGGGAAGTCAATGCTGGAGAAATAAATGGCTCAAGATATTCCACAGGGCTTATGAAGGGGAAAAATAAAATAAAAACTTCCATAGTCATGGTATTAATCAATATTTAGAGATCTTAGAGCAGTTGCAGTAATAGAGACAAAGTATTTTCTGCAAATAGAAACAGGTCCACTGAAACAAAGAAAAAAGGCACACAAGAACATGAGATAAACAAAATCAGGAGGCAGCTGGGTGGCTCAGTTGGTTGGGAGACTGACTTCAGCTCAGATTATGATCCTGGAGTCCCAGGATCGAGTCCCGCATCGGGCTGCCTGCTTAGCGAAGAGTCTGCTTCTCCCTCTGACCCTCCCCCCTCTTGTGCTCTCTCTCTCTCACTCTCTCTCTCAAATAAATAAATAAAATCTTAAAAAAAAAATTAGGGGTGCCTGGGTGGCTCAGTCGTTAAGCGTCTGCCTTCGGCTCAGGTCATGATCCCAGGCTCCTGGGATCGAGCCCCGCATCGGGCTCCCTGCTCCGCGGGAAGCCTGCTTCTCCCTCTCCCACTCCCCCTGCTTGTGTTCCCTCTCTCGCTGTGTCTCTTTCTGTCAAAATAAATAAATAAAATCTTTTAAAAAAAATTTAAAAATTAAAAAAAAAACAAAATCAGGAACACACAGATATAAGATCATAAATACCTGTGTAAGACCAGAATGGAACAATTCTCTTATCCATATACTTTCTTGCCCATATCCATTTTTATCAATTCTTGAATAAAATGACTTGAGGTTTGCAACATATGTTCTCTAAGTTGTTATATAATAATATTTAGTTAACTGAATAGAAGTCTATGTTTCAGTCATTCTCAAAGATTATGCATATCACCTTCATGAAGTTCTGGATTAAAGAATGTTTCTAAGTATTTATATTCAGCTGTCTGGGACTGTGTGAATTCTACCTAATTACTACAATCATATTTTGGGGCCCAAAATATGGGGTCAGGAAAACCAATTAAGTTACACACTTCCAAAAAAAAATACTTTAGCCACATTTGTTTGTTTCCATGTGTTACATGTGACACCTTGACTTGTTAAGAATTTTAACTGAAATGAAAAGCAGCTAGTTTTGCAGAATACAGGTAATGATGTGAACAAATTTATTTCCATGTATTTGTTATGTATATCCAATTACAGTCACCTATTTTAAGTTGGTAAGATAAAGATATTTCTTTGTTTTCATCCAATAAAGTTTCATGCAAGACTGAATGAAGGGTCTATTTCCAGGAGACTGTTTTTGCCATTGAAAACTCTGTCTTCTTCAGGCATTTGCTGAATGATGCATTAGCAGGAGCTACAAGGATCACATTGTTTCACACCAAATAGCCTCTACACTTTGATTCATATATCACACATGTTCTGTTTCTTACATTTCTGTTTTCACACCCACTACCTAAGTGCAAAGGGATTTGAAGACAAGTACCACAGTTTTCTAACTTTCAGCTGCTTTGGTTGTATTGATGGAGGAAGTTATGGAACATGTAGAAAATAGAATCAAGATTAAGGAGATCATATTTCTGCTTTATGCCCTGTGATACAGTGAAGTTCACCAAGTAACAATTACTCAAAACATTCATTTTAGATCATTTAGCTTCACTGAAAACCCCTTAAGTTGGCAAATACAATTTTTTAAAAATATTATTTATTCTAGAGAAGGAAGAGTCAGAGGTGTGACTTCATGGAATGTGAAGGAGGCTATCAATAACAATAAATGGTTGTTACATAAAAGAAATTGACGTCTAACTCACCTTATCTTTTTTTTATGTTATGTTAATCACCATATATGACATCATTAGTTTTTGATGTAGTGTTCCATGATTCATTGTTTGCGTATAACACCCAGTGCTCCATGCAGTACGTGCCCTCTTTAATACCCATCACCAGGCTAACCCATCCCCCCACCCCACCCCCTCTAGAACCCTCAGTTTGTTTCTCAGAGTCCATAGTCTCTCATAGTTCGTCTCCCCCTCTGATTTCCCCCCCTTCATTCTTCCCCTCCTGCTATCTTCTTCGTCTTTTTTTTTTTTAACATATAATGTATTATTTGTTTCAGAGGTACAGGTCTGTGATTCAACAGTCTTACACAATTCACAGCGCTAACTCACCTTATCTTTTGAGAAAGTTAAAACAAGGAAGTGAGTTTAAATGACTCCAGGAAAGTTTATTTCTTATAGATACTGAGATACAATAATGAGGACAGTTACATACTTTCTTAATGATGTTCAAAAATATCTGTGCATTCTACTAATGAGTCCTGAAATTTTTAGTAGTTATACTACCTAGTGATTCCCAGATTCTAAAAAGTTAATTAAACAGATAACCTTAGGGAGTCTTGTCTAATACTATTAATTCACATTTTATAAATTAACTTAAATTCCTGATTGACCAAATGAATAGGTAACATATGTTCACCTCCCTAATTAAGGCTGTACTCTTAAAATAATAGAACTAATTTTATAATGGAAAGGACCCTAGTAACCAAATAACCAAATAAGCCCTTTAATTCTATAGAGGATGGAAGTGAGGCTAGAAATATTACAGGCCTTTTCAATACCATGTAGAGTAATAACTAATTTTGTATAGTGCAGGAATCCTGGTTTCCAAGTTCATGGTTTTTGCCACTACACCTCATCTGCTACTTTATCTGAAACTACAAATTTATTATATGGACATACTGCTCTTTGTCTGATCTACCTTGGAGGCAACCTTCCTAACCTCCAGAGTGCCTGGAAAAAGACTTACGTATCTGTTCTCAAGCCAATGTACAATGTTTTTTGCATAATTTTTTAATGACCAACATGGAGCATGTAGAGTGAAACAACAAAAGCAGTACTATGTCGATGTTAACAAAATGAGAATGAGAAAAATCAAATAGAAAGGCAAGGGGGTGACTTAGCCACAAATTAAATCAAGTTTATGATGGAAGAAGGGAGAGGGGCACCAGAGACAGAGAGTACAATGCCTGAAACATAGGAAGCACTAAATAAATATTTTTAAATAAAACAAGAGAGCAATACAGAGTAAACGGTATCTATAAAGGATAAACATGTGGATTCTTGTCCACCCTCCTTTTATCTTTCTATCTTAATTCACAATTCCTCCTTAGCCACAGTTTGCCATCTGCTGAACGTCTACTTACCACGTGACTCTGCTCTACCAGATTCTACTTTTAATTTCTCCTTAGCAAAAATAGTCATGGAACAAAGCTTAGCACTATTATCTTTATTCAATTACATTCTATTTTTCAACTTTATCAAAAACCTGAACAACCTATCAGAAGCACTGTGTAGTAAACCCAAAGACAGGCTGTCCAATGAAAAAATGCTTTGAAAACATATTTTTGACAAAGTAGGAAAAAATTCCATATAAATTTTTATTATATATGTGCCTATACATACAAATTTGACCACCCAAAGTAGATGGAGAATAAAATACTAAATATCATTTAGCATACAATGCCACTTAACCACATCTCACCATTCCAAATGGTTCTAAACATACATTGACATAAAACAAAAATTCTAATTTTTCCAAACAAGGGCTTAATTAAAATAGAAATTTGGTGTTCAAAAATCATTGACAGTAAACACTAGGGCTTTTGATGGCTAGAATATCTGTCTTTAAAGTTTTTATTTATTTATTTATTTATTTGAGAGAGAGAGAGAGAGAGCACATGAGAGGGGGAGGGTCAGAGGGAGAAGCAGACTCCCTGCTGAGCAGGGAGCCCGATGCGGGACTCGATCCCAGGACTCCAGGATCATGACCTGAGCCGAAGGCAGTCGCTTAACCAACTGAGCCATCCAGGCGCCCCTAGAATATCTGTCTTTAAAGAAATACAAATCTAAACAGAAACTTCAATTTGTCAAAGAATAAAGTCAAAATCCCACTGTTATGATTCATGAAATCCTTAAAGCATTTTCTAGACATTACAGGTGTAGATACCCATGATGCTCCCTTCAAGTAATCACTGACCACCTGGAAAAGAAGGAAGACAACCACTCTTAAAACGTAGAGGACCTGAATGTGAAGGGAGACCAACTGAAAGCTCTAAAGGAGGGGACAAGACTGTCAACATCAACAAAGCCGTGTCTAGAAGTCAAATCCATCAGTGTGGACTTACCTAAGATAATCTGAGGAGCTACACTGTTAGCATCTTTCTTAGGCCCCTCAACAAGGGTTGGTGAGGGTGCAGAGAAAGGGGAACCCTCTTGCATTATTGGTGGGAATGCAAACTGGTGCAGCCACCCTGGAAAACAGTTTGGAGGGTCCTCAAAAAGTTAAAAATAGAACTACCCAAAACCCAGCAATTGTACTACTAGGTACTTACCCAAAGGATACAAAAATACAGATTCAGAGGGGTACATCCACCCTGATGTTTATAGCAGCATTATCAACAATAGCCAAACTATGGAGAGCCAGCCCAAATGTCCATCGACTGATGAATGGATAAAGATGTATTTTACACACACACACACACACACACACACACACGGAATACTACTCAGCCATCAAAAAGAATGAAATCTTACCATTTGCAATGACGTGGATGGAGCTAGAGTATATTCTGCTAAGTGAAATAAGTCAGTCAGAGAAAGACAAGTACCATATGATTTCACTCATATGTGGAATTTAAGAAACAAAACAGATGAACATATGGGAGGGCGGAAAAAGAGGGGGGGGTAACAAATTATAAGAGACTCTTAATGACAGAGAACAAACTGAGGGTTGATGGAGGGAGGTGGGTGGGGGATGGGCTAGATGGGTGATGGGTATTAAGGAGGTCACTTGTTATGGGGAGCACTGGGTGTTGTATGTAAGTGATGAATCACTGGAATTCTACTCCTGAAACCAATACTGTACTTAATGTATGTTGAATAATTCGAATTTAAATAAAAATTTAAAAAGGAAAAAAATTTTGAAACTGAATTTTTTAAAGATTGATTGATTTAACAGAGAGAGAGAGAGAGCACAAGCAGGGGGAGCGGGAGAAGGAGAAGCAGGCAGGGAGTCTGATTCGGGGCTCAATCCCAGAACCCGAGGATCATGACCTGAGCCGAAGGCAGACACTTAACCAACTTAGCCACCCAGGCGCCCCTTGAAATTGAGTTTTAGTGTTTCTTTTGTTTTTAATGTTTTCTGGTTGTTCAGAAAAACAGAGTACAGTGCAGTGTTCCTCAGCTTCTTCCCCTAAACAAACACAAGATCCAGACCAGTCTCTGAGGTTGCCCAACGCAAGAGATGAACCTAGACATCAGCAACTAACTACAAAGGAAAGGTCTTCAATGTTAGGTCATCTCGGAAAACACATGTCTTTGGAGAAGACTGATATACCAATGCCTATATTTTCTCTTGTAAACAGTAAGTGGGGAGTCTAAGCATACCTAAAGTCATCTAGCTTCTTTAGATTTATTTATTTTAATTAAAGAGAGATTTCTTAGCTTCTGAGTCATTTGTATTAATTCATATGTATCTCTCCCTATTTATGTTTAGCTAAAAAAGTACACAGATAAAAAAAAATTTCACTCCTGCCACTTGAAAAACCTAAAACCATCTGGTTAGAGCTACAAATTTACTTTATATGGGGCTCTATTATAATTAGTATTTGATGAAGAATTACAAAGAGACATATCTTGCCTGAAAGATAATTCTTTGCTATGGTCTTTCCACATTTCACATGTCACCAAATTTTTCCTTATGCATAAAATACTTTTATTTATTTGAAAAATAGCACAAGTCTCATTGGTAAAAAGTAGTCTAACGAGACCATGTAATTCATAGGGTCCAAGTGATTTCCAACAAATACACATACCAACTGAATACCTGAAAAACAGATGACATTACCTAGGCCCTTTATCAAAGGCTCCTGATTGATTTTTAAAAGGTATGCCCCCAAACCATCTCACAAGTAATAAGGCTACAGCAATCTCCTGCATAATAGACACAGCAAATCCTGCTAAATCCTACCTTTAAATCAAATATTTGCATTTAGCACACATGTTCTTGTCAGTGAATGTTCAGTTCTCAGAAACATAATCTAAATGGAATTCAGACAACTGATGACATATGTCTATGGGGGAACCTGTGTACGTTCAGAGGACTTATTAGAGCAGTGCCTTCATAAAACCACCTGATGTAATCACTGGAATCTTTTTTTTTTTTTTTTTTTGCTTTAACAACATATATGGGTTTTTTTAAAAATCAGACAGTGGAAGACATAATGGTTCAAAAAAAACCTGTGTTCTAATGTCCCTTGGTTTTGCATGAGTCATTCTTAAGGAGAAAAAAAAAAAAACTGACAAAGTGAGAAGAACTGATAGAATAAAGGAAATACAAAGCCTTGATTCTTCCCCTCTGGATACCCAGGATCTCATATGGTTCCATATCCTCCACAGGTTTTTGATTTTCAAAGAAAGGAATGTGTATTTTACCATGTGGTCGCTATATCCAGGCACAAACTTATGTTCCTACGTGATTTAATTTAATTCCCTTGAGTTAAAGATACCTGAAATGAATTACTTAATACTAAAAATTTATGTTTGCTTTTGACTTTTTCTACTGCACTTTTTTTAGTAGTAGGAAAATAGAATTTTTGTTTTCTTATTAACATGGTGAGGAGTTATCTATACCTACAAAAACCTCACGTTCCCCCATAGCAGTGAGTGGATAGCATTGAGGTACCAGCCGCACCTTTTAGAAAGAAACCATCGGGTGTTATACGCAACTGATAAATTATTGAAACACTACATCTGAAACTAATTGAACACTACATCTGAAACTTTAAGTTGGTTAATTGAATTTAAATTTAAAAAAAAAAGTCTTTCCAAATCCAAGATTTCTAAAATCTTATTTAAAAATATATAATCCCAAATAGGATTTACCTATTTGGTAAATAGGTAAATTTACCTTCTACCTTTTTCTCTACCTGCTTGGTCCCTGTTGAGCATTAGTGTGTGACCTCAACAGAGAGGAAACTGGATTTTTTAAATAAAATTAAATAACCCAGATGCTGGCAGATACATAGGAAGCTGATGGAAGGATTGTCAAGCTAAAGGCAAAAGGATAACATTTTATCACTGATGAACTCCCTGAAGTCAAACCCAAATTAAATGCACTCTTCTTCTCTATCCACCATTATTTATTACCATAATTTTAATGTTTTTGGCAAAACACATGGCATGGCTCCAACCATAGCTCAGTAGCCATCTCTTCTATACTGGGTCTTTCAACCCTATTTTGATATTTTGTGTCTCTCTACCCTGCTTCCTAAAGTTATTGGTGCTTTTATCTTTTACCTACTCCCTCTTTATCTTTAAAATGAGGATAGACCAAAAAATAAGTTAATTAATTAAATAATAAAATAAAATGAGGATAGACAAACCAATATTATGCAATGAAAGTGTAAAGTAACCTCATGGTCACGGCTACCACAATTTTGGATGTGCTGTTAAGGTTTCCTTTCATTGAGACATTTTACACACAAAGAAATTCTAGGTAACTAACTACACAGGAGAATCCAAGGAAGAAAAGGGACCCAAAAATATGACATCGAGGAATTTGTGCAAGACGTTTATGCTATAGC
This sequence comes from Leptonychotes weddellii, assembly GCF_054177405.1. Classification (NCBI taxonomy): domain Eukaryota; kingdom Metazoa; phylum Chordata; class Mammalia; order Carnivora; family Phocidae; genus Leptonychotes; species Leptonychotes weddellii. The sequence goes on from NC_138380.1 coordinate 50,481,713, forward strand.
AAATAGAGAGTTTTGTTCTTTCCCCTTTAAAAAGAATAAAGAGTAATCACGTTCTGATAGAATAGCATATCAACATTTAGAATGTGAAGTGCAAATAAAATACACTGGGAGGATCAACACATGTTAGGAACAGTATAAAATGCAGCTTGAACTAATAAGGGTTTAGATCTATTTAGCTATGCTAAATTGAAATTTATCTACAAAGGGAACTCTGGCTTTCCTAAGACTATGGTTTAGATGCATTGAATGTTTAAGCAGATCTCGCACTTAAATCACACTCTTGTGCTTAAGGGTACTGATGCTCTTGTGCACATGCATAAAACAGTGAAGTTTGGAACCACAGGTACACATTTATATTTTTACATCAAATTTAAAATTGTGAAAAGTAATTTTCCTATAAATGCTTTTTTCTCTAATTTCTATCTTTTGCTGTTGTTGCTTCCCTCTCCAATTATGAAAACTTCAGTGCAATTGTTGCCAACTTAAGGCATAGAAACAAACCTACTCTCAGACCAACTGGTGTAGCCCAAGGTCATCAAAATCTTGTTTAAAAATATATCATCCTGATGGTGAACCGAGCTTGCTTTTATGCACCTCACAACGTACAACGCGCTCATCTTTCTGGCAGCATGTGTATGTTTGGGATGGAAAGTCCTCTGCACCAGGTCATTTCCTGTAACAATCACTTATATTTTGGTTGAGTCAGAGCACTAACATTTGCTTCACAGACCCTCTCCTTTACCAGCTCAACTTGGAGCTGAATGCGGTTCTTTTAGAAAATGTTGAATTTCCTCAGAGAGACCCTGTGGTAACATACAGGATTGTTCGTACAGCCAGAATGATGTGTGGTGTGACTCTTGCATACTGCATGATGGCACCAGCAAGCAACTAGCAGTCACTGTTGTCCCTAGAAAACCACAGGGACGAAGAACTGTCTTTGTGGGACTGTGTCAGAAGGAATTCCTGTTATCAGTTCCTGCCTCAGATATTCACTCATGATTCCTCATTTCACTCCTTGAACCTAAGCTTCACTCTAATGTGACGACTCAACAAAGAAGTGAGTGTCCCCACAGGAATGTCATCCTGGGCTGACACATGCACATTTCTTTGGTTACTGGAGCGTCGCATTCACACTGGGATAACTTCTCCAACCTCTAATATTTCACTAGCACTCACTGAAAGGTTGATACATTGGAAAGATGGAATCTCCTTCTCTGTGCAGTCCTCTCCCAGCCTCCCCAAAATTGCCATGCTGTATTATATAATACTTCCTTAGCTAGATTCCAAGAATTCTATAAGCTGTAATTTAATCCTAGGGAAACCAGAGGATATTAAATGATCTAAACTGTCTTAGCCAGAAATCTCTGATTTGGCTGCCCTTTGAAGTTTGTATCTGAAACTTTTTGATGTCTTAATATTGTTTTAGAAATTAGGGGGGAGAGTTGACTTTGTAAATCATTTTAGGATTGCAAAAATGACATTATGATGATGAGTGGCATAAAGCCTTAAAAAAAGTTTCTCTGAATATTAAATTAATCGCAAACCAAGGCTGTCTAACATTAGCTCCTGATAACTTAGAGATCTTGTGGCATTCCAGATGCTCTATGAAACAGAAATATTCTGTCTTTATTATGAGCACCTTTCCACATCTGCAATTCTGTTATACAATAAAGTCTTGTTCTTTTGTTTCAAGATTGCCCTGGTTCATTTTTTTATTATTAATTTAAACCATGTGGGTAAAGGGTAATCCAGTAAGCCATAGGATTTCAGATCAGAGCTTTCATACAGTCACATGTAACACCAAACATCTGGATATTTAGATGGATAGGGATAGGAAAAAAATTAAAAGAACCAAAGCACTGTCTGAATGAATAGATATTAATTGTGTATAATTTCATACACTTTGAATATAACATATTCTTAGCATACATTCTATAAACAATGGCCACTTTATAATAGAAATTAAAAATCATAACCCAGTTGCATCAGCCACATATAAATACATAATAACCAAATAGCTTTCAGTAAAAAGACCTTAAAATTATTATAAATTGCTTAAGTAACCTAGAATCACTTTTATTATATCTAAAAGCAAGTTTAACAATCCACTTAAAGAGAACATAATATACAAGTTTTCTTGGAGCACTGAGTCACATGGTTGTCTATTTAACATAAAACCTGTCTCAGAAACATTTTCCCCCTAAGGCACATTACTCAATTATACACAATAATTAATATTTGCCTTTGTCTATTTTTTGCCAATCCCTGCACTTTTCCTAACCCTATTCATAAAAGTTTTGATAAAAAGGAAGTCATGATGATATACAATTGGAAAAAATTCTTGTTTCAAATTTTTACATTTTTCCAAGGTACCTAAAACTTAAGGACAATAAATAATGTAAAGGAAATTTTTAAGAATCTTGCTAATGAATGATTCCTGTGTTTTAGAAGTCATTTAAAGCAAAGCAAGAAGGCACTTAAGAAGCAAAACTTGTCATTCTTAGTAAAATACTAGATTAATATTGTTTGTATTAAAATGAGACCAAGAATAGTAAAATGTCCTATTCAGTACCAAAGAGGGAGGCATAATAGGTATATCCCCCAAAAAAGTTAAAGCTGAAAATCATATAAAATTATATAAAGTTCCTACTGCAGTCCAAATCAATTTATTTCCAATGCATGATGCAGATATCAAGGCAGCTCTTCTTGAAGGTTTGCCTGAACGAATGTTATTTGCATTCTGTAATCCAGATGCAGTGTATTTTACTGCATTTGCCAGGTGTGGACATTCAAAAGTAAAAAACCTAAAGATCAAAGAAACAAAGGCGGATCCTGTTGAAATGTTTAGCCACAAGTCATTCATATGACTAGAGACTTTTTGTTTCATGAGGTGTTTACATCCTTTGTTGTTAAAGCTATTTATTACCTTTGAAAACAGTTCACCTTCCTTTCTGGAATACTATAGAGTGTGATAGGGTCTTAATGTGTGTTAAGGGAACATCCATGATTGCAGTGACAATCACGACCACTATTACTGCAAAAATAAATTCAACCTTTTGGGTTAAAATATAAAAACAGGTCAGTGTTTTAACAAAGGGGGAGCTCAGGCCCATAAGTAATATGTGATATAAACTAGATAAATATGGAAACACAAAAGCTAAAGTAAATGGAAAGAAAAAGAAAGTTCTAAAACTCAACTAGCTCCAAAGGTAGTTGAACAAGAGGGGACTGAGCCACAGATTATAATTTCTGTAGCAGCATGCTCTTTTTTTCCTGAGAGACCTCAACAGAGTAGATCCTCTGACTTGGGCATCTCTTTATTCCTTAACTCAACAAGTATTTACTGAGTACCTGCTTTCTGTATGCCAAGCAATGTACACACCAGTGAAAACAAGCTCCCTCAAGGATCTTACAATCTACTGGAGGAGACAGACATTTTTTCAGTAGAGTAGGACAGGTGTTCGATGAAGCAAATTTCAGGCAGTCACACAAACATTAAGGAAGGAGACATGTAACTTTTTAGTTTTTTAGTGCATCTAAGCAGACTTCCCAGAGTGATTTCTATTGCCAGAGTAGAAAAATAAACAGTGCACATTAGTCAGAGAAGGGGAAAGGGGTGAGGGACCCTGGCAGAAGGAAGAGATGGACAACTTCCCAGAGATGAGGCAATGCAACAAATATATGTAACCACACGCAGAAAATGAGGACCCTAAGACAAGCAATGGAGAGAGTTAATGTATGAAAGGGTGGGGGAACCCTCCAGATTATGAAGAATTTTATGTCTTTTTTCATCTCTACTACCCCAGGAAGGGAAAGTCATCTCAACTCACCCTGTACTGTTCCTTACTCAGTTCAACCTTAGGCAAGAAATTCTTAAGTATCATCTGAGAACTATACAGTCCTCCACTACCTGGTCCATACTGCACGATACACATTCTTCCAAAATACAGACTTGTTCTATTCAAAATGAAAGAAAAACACAGAGAACAGTTTACACTGGCATAATATATTTATTACTTACTCAAGGAAATAGATATTTTTTTTAATCTTTAAGACAATTGCAAATAGCAATGGGGAAGGACTGGGATTCCACTGGACCCTTTGCTCAAAAATAGAGAAACTATAAACTTAATCTCTTTGTAAACAAGCTTTCTTATTGTTACTTATTTCCATTGTTATTATTTATATGGTGATAAGATTAATATTAATAATATGGCATTGGGCATCAAGCATCTACTATCTGCCAGAAACTCCCCTGAGGTTTTCATGAATTCTCTATTTGTTCTTCACAATAAAGACTTATAAAATATAAGACTTATAAACTTATATAAAATAAACTTATAAACACAATAATGATTACAGTCATTATCTTCATTTTACAGAGTAAGATACTGAGTGCCGGTGATCTAGGTAGATCACGGGTCTGATAAGTACAGATCTAGGACTCAAAGGTAGGATGGTGGAAAGTATGCAAATATGCAATGGTACGTTTTCACATATTCTGATAATACACAAACAGTCCTAGATAGAGAAGTGAATAAAGATTCATCTCACAAAACAAAAATTTCCCAGGTCTATAGGGTCCCACAGAGAAATTCTGACTGTTCTCTGGGGGATGATGAAAGAACTCCTAAGAGATACACTCTCTGATATTATAAGAATAGAATCATTCTCAGGCTCATCAAATTCAACCACAGTTGCAAATACACTTGTCTCTTTTTCTTTCTGGACTTCTTTGGCCAGTAGGTCACTGCAATAATTAGTTTCAAACTCAGTTCAGTCCTTAAACATTCAGCAACTTCTTATTATTTCCTGCTTTTTGTCCCAGTTATCATAGCTAGAAATACACTATTTTAGTAAAAAGAGAGTCCATATGGCCACATTGATACATTTTATTTTAAATGCAATTACCCATAACATCCCATAAACCTGAGCAACAATTTGGAGATCAGGTGTTCCTAATATCTAGTACTGAATATTAATCACTTCCAAAACTTAATGGCTTAAAACAATTACTTATTTCATACTGTTCTGTGAGTTGGCTGAGTTCAGCTGAAGTGGTTCTTGTTTGGGGTCTCACAGTTAGAGAGCGGCTGGGGCTAGGGTTATCTCATGTCTGGTGCCTGTGCTGAAATGGCTGGAATAGCTAGGGACTGATTAGACAGCCATCTGGCTCTCCATGTGGCCAGCCGAGCTTCTTCATAACATGACTCTCCTGGTACAATCAGCCTTCTTACATGGAAGATGACTGCACTCACAATGAGCATGCCAGGACGTTATAATTAGAAACTACCAGTTTCTTAAAAGCTAGACTTGGAAAGAGACACAAGGTCACCATGTCATACTGTACTGATCCAAAAGTCACTGAGCTCACTTAGATTCCAGAGGTGGAGATGAGACCCTATCAGTCAATGAAAAAAAGGTCAAGTGATTTATGACCACCTTTAACCTATGATACTAAATTCTTGGCTGGAAATAAAGCCTTAATCTCTTACTATTGTTATTTTTTTAATTAATCTCTTAAAAATCCTAAAATTTATTTTTAAATATGTTAACTTCCTAATTGTCTAAAAGGAGAAAAACAAAAAGTATTGAAATTTAATGTTTAGTCATTGTTCGTAGGAAGAAAGTAATTTATATTCTATTAGAAATTTAAGTTTGAATTAGCCTATAACTAATACATAAGGTTGACCAGGGGTTCAAGTGTACTTACTCATATTAGCCACTAGTCTGAAAATTTGATGGACGGTGTTATTTGGGGATTATAGCTTCAATTCCATTCAGAAGAATTGGCAAAGATGCCAAGATTCAAGATTAGAGGGAAGAAAACGGCAATTCTTTCATAATACTTAAAATTATTTTGAAAAGTAAGAATTTATGATAGACTGCATAGCAAATAATATGCTCCTTTTGAATGACTTTATAATGGTAGTAACAATTTTCATGCACTTCCATGGGAGAATTTTTCTTTCCATAAGTATTTTTTAATGACTATTTAAACAATACTTGATATTCACACAGAATTTAAACCACACTATAATGGCTTGATTCACTTCATTAGTAAGTCTGTGGGAAAACCAGTGGCCCCTTAATTTGGGACTAAAATGTTTCTTCCTATAGCCTTTAATTTAAATTCCCAGGGAGAAACATAGGATATGAGTCTTTAAAGTTACATATATGAAGTTAGGTTATCTCAAATCCAGTTTTAATAGCACTGTTTTTATGCTGAATAAAATTTATGATCTAATCCACAAGAGAAGCTGTGCAATCAATGATAAGAAATAGGAGCTGTAGGGCGCCTGGGTGGCTCAGTTGGTTAAGCGACTGCCTTCGGCTCAGGTCATGATCCTGGAGTCCTGGGATCGAGTCCCGCATCGGGCTCCCTGCTCAGCGGGGGGTCTGCTTCTCCCTCTGACCCTCTTCCCTCTCGTGCTCTCTGTCTCTCATTCTCTCTCTCTCAAATAAATAAATAAAATCTTTTAAAAAAAAAAGAAATAGGAGCTGTATGAGTCCACCATTGAGAAAGAAGACAGATAAAAGTGTATATATACATACTATAAACTACTGTGTGGCAATAGGGAAAATATTGAATAGATACTTAAAAAGTAACATAGATCTTAAAATGTAATGCTGAATAGAAAAAAATAAGAAAATTGGATCTATATAATGATACAATTTATGTAAACTAAAAATCCACTCAACAATATATGTATAGTCTTTGCGAGAACAAATATAAACACAAGGATATACCTTAAACACTCTAAGATTGCTCATAAGGGTGAAGATATAGGAGGGAAATTGCAGATAAAATCAGGTAAATGATTTTTTTAATAAACAGAGAAACTTTGCACTGGCTAATAACATGATTTGCTACAAACTCGATAGGTATGCTTGATTTAGTCCTTTTCACCAAGTAAAATAAATTATGACCCAATTACTATCATCTAGTTTTACATTATAAGTGACTAGATATTATAGATTCCATTCTACAGACTGATAAATACAACTACTTATTGGTTAAATGTCATATTGGACAAAGGAAACTATTAGAACATCACTGTATATAAAAAATCAGTCATTTTAAAATAATATCTAATATGGAACCAGAGGGAAGCCTGCTAGAATCTTCCAAGATCTAGTCACACCTTTCCAGCCCAAGTTAATGGGCTCTTTAAAGCATATTTTAAAGGTTGCCCTATGTCCAAACAACTGCTTGAAGAGACTGATCATAAAGATAGAGTAAGTCAGAGAGGATTCTGGGAATAGTGGAATAGTAAGCACCAGAAATCTGTCTCCCCACCTAGACTACAATAGCACTAACAAAATCTGTCTGGTGCAACTATTTTGGGACTCTGGAGACCATGGAGGGTTTGTAATCTCTAAGAGAAGGCTTGGAGGGTCGATTGTGGTTAATTTTGATCACTTTCAGCTCTTGGCACAATAGCAGCAACCTGGTGCCTCCTCCCCAGCCACACAACAGGCAGCCATACGGGCATTCCAGGAACAGCTTATACACAATTTCTAAAAACCACAGTGGTTAAAAAGGACGCTGTCTTCCAAAAACCAGGGATCTGTACTCTGATCACTGGCTGGTGCTTCTAATCACAGAGATGTAGACAAAGAGGCAGGTGGCCATTTTTGCTGTACCTCCCCCGACTATTGCAAGCCCTTGCCCTATCAAACTCTTAGAAGAAAACATGGGAAATCTTCACAGTATTAGATTTGGCAATCATTTCTTAGATATGACACCAAAGGTAGAGGCAACAAAACAAAAAACAAACAAATTGGACTTCATGAAAATTTAAAAATTATGCACATAAGAAGACACTATCAGCAGATTAAAAAATAAACCCACAAAAAGGGATATAATACTGGCAAATCATATATCTGATAACTGATTAATATCTAGGATAGATAGATAACTTCTAAAACTCAACAATAATAAAAACCCAATTTGAAAACAGGCAAAGGACTTGAATAGACATGTCTTTACAGAAGATATACAAATGGCCTATAAGCACATGAAAAGATGATCAACATCACTAATCATTAGGGAAATACGAATGAAAATTACAATGAGATACCACCTCATGCACTTTAGGATAGCTACCATTAAAAAACAAACAAAAAAATAACAAGTGTTGACAAGGATGTAAAGAAATTGGAACTCTTGTGCACTGTTGGTGGAAATGTATAGTTGCTGTGGAAAGCAGTATGGTGGTTCCTCAAAAAGTTTAAAATAGAATTACTATATGATCCAGCAATTCCACTCTGGGTATATATCAAAAAGAATTGAAAGCAAGGTCTTTAGGAGATATTTGTACATCCATGTTCATAGTGGCATTATTTAAAGTAGCTTAAACATGAAAGCAACTCAAGTATCCATCAATGGATGAATAGATAAATAAAATGTAGTATATACATATAGTAGAATATTATTCAGCCTCAAACAGGAAGGAATTCTGATACGCTACAAGACAGATGAACCTTGAGAACACTGTGCTGAGTGAAATAAGCCAGTCACAAAAGACAAATACTGTATGATTCCACTTAAATAAAGTACTCAGAGTAGTCAAAATCATAGAGACACAAAGTAGAATGAAGTTGCCCTGAGCTGAGGGAGGGGAGAATAGGGAATTATTGTTTAATGGGTATAGTGTTTCAGTTTTACAAGATGAAACAAGTTCCAAAGCTAGATGGTGGTGATCCTTGCACAATATGAATCTATTTAATACCATTAACCTGTACAGTTAAAATGGCTGAGATGGTAAATTTCACATTACATCTATTTTACCACAGAAAGCAGGAGGAAAGGGGAAGAAGGGGAAGGCAGGCTCATAGCAATCACAGATCTATCACAACTCTTGAAATACAGCTAAACACACATCAGTTCCTTGATTGAAGCCAGACCAGTTGCCTGAGAATGATATACCATGGCTATTGGCTTTGCCTTCTGGCCCGTGTTTAGAGCTGAATAACTTTCTCTGTCTGCTTCATGTCTATAGAAGATTGAAGACCCACAGACCTCTTTTCTTTATAAGATGACTCTGCTCCTAATGTTCTAATATATGTTCTTTAAAAGCCAGGTGGGTTTCTTGCTTATCAAATTATAATCCATACCACACTGCATATGAATGAGCTAAAGCCGAATCACCAAGGAAAGGAAAAGCTTATTTATGACATAGCTGGACAGGTGTGAGAATTTATGTTAAAATTGAAACTTCATAATATAGTCAATAATAATGCTTTTATACATTTTTCTAACATGGATCTATATGCAGAAGATTTTAATTGTTGATAGCATTATGTAAATTGGCTGCAAATCTAAAAGAACTTTTGAAGAACATTTTGTTGATATAGATGAATTCAGTTAATTTTATATTTTGCAATACTCTTGAATTCAATATTATCACAAGAGTTATCACAAGAATTAGTGAATTTAACTTAGACACAAGTTTAAAACTGGTGTTTTTCCTTTAAATTCATATCAATTACTCTAAAAACTATGAATCAGTTTTACCAATATGAATGTAAATGTTAAAGGAAAATGATTTGTGTTCTCAATTAAGTTTTTGGAAAACTTTTAAGTATATTTCAAACAATTGGGGTATATAAATCTTTTTCAACTGTAAGTTTTCTGAAATTTAAATACAGATCAAGTATATCCAGTGAAAATTTAGTGTCCAGCTTGAGATGTGCTATAAGCATAAAATCTACATTGGATTTTAAATACTTAGTACTTAAATACTTAGAAGATTGGAAAGTATCTCATTAATAATACTTCTATTGATTAATTGTTGAAATGATAATATTTTGATAGACTGCATTAAACACAATATATTATCAAAACTAATTTCACCTATTTAATCTTATATGGGATTCTGTGTCAGTTTCAATTTATTATCTTTGAGCTCCAAATTTACTCTCCAGTATCTGCTCTGTAAGAGTGGGCTGGATTCTTTTTTTTTTTCCAATTTTATGTATTTATTTATTTGAGAGAGAAAGAACTTGAGCGGGGAGGAGAGGGAAGAAGCAGGCACCCTGCTGAGCAGGGATCCCCATGCGGGATTCGATCCCAGGATTCTGGGATCATGACCTGAGCTGAAGGCAGACACTTAACTGACTGAGCCACCCTGGCACCCTGGACAGGATTCTTAAAGCATTTTGCCTTTACAACAGTCCATGTGCTTTCAAGTTTTGTCTGAGAGTGTTAGACAGACATTGCCAGAATGAAGGGGACTCCTCTTCTTGATTCCGAATGCTGAGCTTTCGGTGTTTATCTTGCTCTTGTGGCATAGTCATCAACAGTACGGTGTTTGAGGTGGTGGTGCCCTGCCCCAGCCAAATTTCTAGAGTACATAGTCCCTCAGCAACCTCAACCTTGGAGTAGTGCCCCCCTGCCAAGATTACCCTTCCTTGAGTACTCTCCCTCAGCTCTGGGGTAACTTTTATAGTTTTCCTTACATCTTCATAGTTATTCTTTCTCAGCTCAATAATTCTTTATATTAAGCTTCCCCTGCTTAAATTACTATGTGACTTATGTCTCCTAATTGGACTCAAACTTACAGGGTACAGGCAAGAAAATTTTTAATCCCATATGTGGCCTACATTGTATTTATTTTAGGTAGTGTTGCTGTAGAGCATATAACTAGAGAAGGCAAGGGGAGAGGAAGTGGCAGAAATTTTTGAAACCAATGATTTAAATTTTTAAATTATATTTAAATAAAATTAAGAACTAAAAAATAATTTCAAGCTTCAAAAGACAAATGAAGAACTTAAAGTGAAACTTCAAAATGGTACTGAAATACGACTCTACCTACTAAGATTCAAAGATTTTGATGGAGAAAATCTGGAAGTCTTACCTGAGAGGTCACAGTATTTATCTCACTAAAAGGGAGTTTAAGCCATACCTCAACTGAAGAGAAGAATGGAGAGGGAAGAGGTAGACATGACCAAAAAAAAAAAAAAAAAAAGTAGGAGTAAATTGGAAAGTCTTTATACAAAATAGATACATTTGGAAAAGGCCAATGTGATATCAAAAATGATACCAATTTGTACAGTTAAGCCATGGGCAAAATAAATATGAATATCTGTAAAAAATGGTCTGTTTACCCCTTACAAACTTCTAGCCCAGGTCCCAATCAGCAAAAATGAGCACAAATTAAACCACAAAATAAAACCACATTTTAAACTTCTAATGTGAATTTAGATAAGCAACAAATATTCAGATATAAACAATCTACTGCTTAGAAATCTGTGATAGTCCTTAGAAAAAGGAGTAATCATTATTGCCTATTAAGAACTGCCCACCAAACTGTTTAAAATTAGGTGGAATCTCACTGATTATTAAGACAATACCTAATACTGTCTATATGAGCAATGTTATAATCATATTGATTTCATGTTTGATGGGAGACATATCTAATATTATTAATTAGTCAAAAAATCCTAATTAATTTGTTCTATGTGATCTAAAAATGCATTTGGAGATTTCAACATAAATAAATGAACATCTTCATAATGTGAGAAAAAGACATCATATCAATCAATAACAATAGTCAGCAAAGGAGGGGAAGGAAATTTTACAGCAATGTAAATTCCAGTGTCCTCCAACTATAATTTCAGTCATGCAAGGATCAGAATATTAAGCCATCAAAAAAATAATCCATGAGAAAACTGCTGACGCCATGTTTTTTTGTCCTGAATAAAGCCCTAAAAATATGTTTCAGAAAGTTTGTTTAGTATTACATAACTACTTCGGTTATGTGGTTTTCATATTTTTTAGTCTATTTACCAAAACCACTGGTCCTACATTTAATTGCTCATCACACAGAAAGGTTTTCTAAGCTTCCGAAATAATAGAATCACACTAAATTTCATCAAAGTTTAAGATGAGAATTGCATTAGGTTACATACAGATGATAAATGTAATCAAGACATGTTTTTAAAAGCATGCTCTGTATGTGTGATCCACTAAAAAAAAAACTAATTTAAAATTGTGATATAAAGGCCTTTTCCAGAATTACCAAAAGCAATTAAGGCAATTACAAACTGGATTCCACAACACTCTACCCACATTCAATGTTATATACATAATCTAAACAACATGGAGTTCTTAGTGGCACAAAACCAGGACACTGATTTCAAGAAACGTATAATGGAACGCCATGGGCCAGAATTCTAAGCTGATAAAACAACTTTTTTTTTTTAAGATTTTATTTATTTATTTGTCAGAAAGAGAGAGAGAGCACAAGCAGGGGGAGCGGCAGAGGGAGAGCAGGCCCCGCGGAGAAAGGAGCCCGACGCGGGGCTCCATCCCAGCACCCTGGGATCATGACCTGAGCCAAAGGCAGACATTTAACCGACAGACAAGTATCCCTGATAAAACGACTTTTAAGGTTTTGGGAATTCCCAGTCTACACCTCAAGAACCCAGATATATTCTCAAGCCACTAACAGACACATTCTTCAAACCCACTGGTCTGTGATTCTCACTTCTGGGAGTGTACCACTCAGTCTGCTGAGTAATCACACCTCTCATCAACTCTGGAAAGCTAAAAAAGTAGCTCAAGGGAAGTTTTCCCTGTTAGAGATACTCTGTTTTGTGTACACGTGTGGATTTTGTTTCCTTTTTTTTTTTTTTTTTTGGTAAAAGCAGCCTTATTGAAGTGTAACTGGTAACTGACATATAATAAACTGCACCTATTTAAACACAATTTGGGAAGATTTCACATAGCTGTACATCTCTGTAAAACTACCACAGCAATCAAAATAATAAGCATATCCATCACCTCCAAGTTTCATGTTGTTTTCTAAATCCTCCCTCCCAACCACATATCCTGATTCACTGGCCAACACCGATCTACATTTAGTTATTATGGGTAAGTTCACATTTTCCAGAAATTTATATAAGTGAAATCATAATATATGTACTCTTTTTTGTTCTGTGTTTGCTAATTCAGCATAATTATTTTAAGATCCATCCGTGTTGTAGTGTGTATCAATAATCCATTCCTTTTTATTACTGAGTAGTATTCCATTGTTTAGACATACCACTGTTTGCTTATCCATTCATCTTTTGATGGACATCTGGATTTTTTCCATTTTGGGGGCTATTATAGTAAAGCTTCTATGAATATTCATGTGCAACTCATATGCTTTCATGTCTCTTGGGTAAATACCCTAAGA
>NC_138380.1:50495399-50595346 GCF_054177405.1 Leptonychotes weddellii
GCTTGTACGCTCTCTCTCTCTCTGACAAATAAATAAATAAAATCTTAAAAAAAAAAAAAAGGAAATGTGAAACATTTGGAGCAGATACATGAATAAAGTAAGTCAGGGGTGTGGGATGACAAGTTCAGAGTGTACTGTGACCACAGGAAAATAATCAGGAACGAAGAAAGCATATTCCTTACATGGTTAAGAGAGATCATGTGAGGTTTAATGGTACATTAGAAGACAGAGGAGTATGGAGAGTCTTTAATGGTATGGAATGGAGTTCATATTATATGAATAACAAAATTAAATATTGAGCAAATTGAAGGTTTTGTGTTGAAGAGTATCAGAAAAGTTCTTTAGGTTGGTAATAATATGGCTCATGTGTTAAAAGAGATGAGGGTGAATTTTAAGGACTTTGGAGATAACTGCAGATATTGATTTAAAGCAATAAATTATTTGGGTAAATGTGCTAAAATGGGAATTGAAATCAGAACAAAAATCTCTTTATCTAGTTTTAAAGCCTCACAATTTCTTCACAGTCACTCATTAAGCCAACCTCATTTCTCAGTTCTGCCATATTTACAGATGATTTTCTTATAAACAAAATACTACTCAGCCCTAAAATGTTTTATATATTTTAAGTATCTTTACTATACCACTTTGTAATACTTTCTATATTATGCAAATCATTCCTGACTACATTTAGCATTATTTCAAACCACATAATTCTGATTAAGTTTAGTATCTTAACTATAAAAATCCTATCCATCTATAGATTTATACCCTAGCCTGTTTAAGCATTGAACAGATTAATGACAACAAACTGATTAATAGTCAAATAAAACAAATTAACATCTTCATAACTATCATTATTTATCAATGAAAGCAAAATGATAATAGACTGATGCATTTCCATTTCGCTTTATGGAAAATATTCTTAGGAAATTGAGCTCTGTAGGGAAGAAAATATATTGCATGCTAAAATTTGAAATTTGGTTTTGACTATTTGAATCAAAAATTGCATTACGAAATGACTACCGATTTTTCCCTGCAGCCTAAATTATGATTATTGTTTTCAAAACCAAAAGGTTACATCACATCAATGAGACAAATGCTCAAGTTCAATAAAATTATTATCACCACAGACTTAAAATTTATAAATGACAATTCAGTAACTATATAGGTGAATATACATCCTTCAGTACACTGTGTGTGTATGATGACTGAAACCAGATTCCATTAAGAAATGATTCACCAGGGACTCCTGGGTGGCTCAGTCAGTTAAGTGTCTGTCTTCCACTCAGGTCATGATCCCAGGGTCCTGGGCTCAAGCCCCGGGTTGGGCTCCCTACTCAGGGTGGTGCCTGCTTTCCTCTGCCACTTCCCCTGCTTGTACATGCTCTCCTTCTCTCTTTCTCAAATAAATAAATAAATCTTAAAAAAAAAAAAAAAGGAAGAAATGATTCACCATTCCTCAGGAAGTCATTTAGGAGATGGCCTGATATACAAAAACTCCAGGAAGTCATTTAGAAGATGACCTGATACACAAACATAGCACATGAATCTGAGTATTGATTATGTCTTGGCAATATAAGGGTGAAAGAAAACACCCAGCATCAGTTGTGGTAACCAGGCCTTTAAGCATCAGATTTCCAACACTTGCAAGGTGGATAGATGGATGTAAAGAATTTTTTTTTTTGATTTAAGTGATACTTTAACCATTATCTTACAAAACTCAGGGAATCTTTGATGTTCATAGACAGATGAATGGATAAAGAAGATGTGGTAAATACAATAAAATATTACTCAGGCATAAAAAAGAATGAGATCTTGCCATTTGTGACAATACAATGAACCTAGAGGGTATTATGCTCAGTGAAATAAAGCAGACAAAGATAGCATATGATTTCTTACATGTGGAATCTAAAAAACAAAACAGAAACAGAATCATAAGTACAAGAACAAACTGATGGTTGCCAGAGGGGAAGTGTTGGGGGGATGGGCAAAATAGGTGAAGGGGATTAAGAGGTAAAACCTTCCAGTTATAAAATAAGTCACATGGATGAAAAGTACAATGTAAGGAATAGTCAATAATATTGTAATTAATGTCGTATAGCGACAGATGGTAAGGACACTTATCATGGTGAGCATAGTTTAATGTAGAGAACTGTCAAAGAGCTATGTTGTACACCTGAAACTAATATAACATTGTATTTCAACTATACTTCAATTAAAAAATTAGAAATATTAAACAAATGTTAGCTGTTATTACTATTAAAAGACCTATTCCATTTTTTAGTACAAAATTTATCTAACTTGACTTTAAGATGATTACATTTTTTATTTGTACAACTTACATAAAACAAGTTTCGTAGGCTAATAGCTCAACACAAATATTCCAGTTGTGTTATTATGGATTCTAAATGCATCTCATCTTTCTTCTTGTTGACTGAACTGATTTTATTAGGAATCTAACTTTGATTAAACCCACATAACATGAGGTCAGAAAGAAAGTAAAATCAAAGTAAGATTTCACTAATTAGGCAATATTGCTTTCCTAATCCATGAATTCAACTGTAAGTGCATTAGAGTCATCTGGGGAATTCACTTCAAGTGGTGATTTAATTTTTCTGGGATATTATCACACTATCAATAGCTTTCAATTCACAGCAATTCTGAGATGCAGACAGGATTGAGAATCACTGTAAGGCTTAACCCATGAACCAAAATCTTCAGCATACATAACAATACGCTGGATAGGGCAACCTCTGTCTACCATCAGATATTGCGATTCCATAACTCAAGGGTAGGTCCAGAAATCTGTCTTTTAGCTAGCAGGTCATTCTGAGATAGGTGGTGTATAGATCAAGTGAGAATCATCATCCTAAATGCAAAACAAACTTTGTATTTTTCTGATCTGTTTAAGGCCTGTCTAAAGTACACATCCCCAGTCTCAGAGGAAAAATAAGATCTGGAGAGTCAGATAGGAGAGGGAAATCAGAGGCAGGGTGACATGGGAATGCTCCAGCACTTTCCTAACTTCCACACAATGTAATGAAGAGCAGTTAAAAAAGAAAAGAAAATACCCAGGTGAGCAGAAACTCCACCTATGCAAACTGTATCCACTAGGACTGTCATCCAATAAAATGTCCTGGAATCTGCACCAGAAACTACTTCTCCTTGTGAAGTAAGATGGAGACTAGAGAGAGGCCTTGTGCTCTTTCTAAATGCTAGTATTTTCTTTGTAATTACTGTTACTACAAAAAGTCTCAGTTGATTCCTTCAGGACTCCAGTAGCACCCTACAAACTTTAATTTTTCATAACTTTAAATAAATTAAGATTCTGAAGATGGCATATTTTAAGATATAAATGTAAAACTTCATTCCACAATGATTCCAGTATTCATAGAAATCAACCTTCTCTTGTTGGAGAATGAGAACCCTAAAATGGAACATTCCAGACCAATATTTTACTAAGGTAAAACAATCCCCTGCTTTACTCGGGTATTATTCATAGCCATATCCTATCAGAAAAAGAGCTGCTCCCTCTGGGTATTCATGATGAAAAGTAAAACTGATTATTTATATGCCAGAAAATGTCTTGGTCTGGACTGAGACATGCTAAGAGAAATACTTAAGCTGCAAAGTACGCATACTTTGGATGAGAAGGGACACAGATAAATTGGTAAACAGCAGGTGCACAATATATAGTAAGTGTTCCAAGTATTGTATTATACGGTGACCACTCCCTCACTGCTCGCCGAGGTGGGCTCCCCACATTCCACCGAGATGGACCAGCCCGTCCGACTCCACCCAGCAGGTGCTGCCGCCGGCACCGCCCACCATCACCCCTAAGGCCAGCTGATCCTCCTGCTGCGCCGCCCCAGGCCCGCGCAGCGCTCAGCCAGCGCCAACACAGACCTGAGCCCGCTTTCGCGCAGCGAGTCTGAGCACCTCAAGGCCGTGCCCGTGGCGCCAGCACCTGCGTCCCCTGGACGCTCCATCGCCTAGTCCCCGGAGCGGTGTCCCGGGAGCCTAGGAGGCGCCGCCCCCGTTCGTGAGCGAGTCCCTGTCCACCCTATCCCACTCGGGCCCCCTGCCTGCTGCCCCCGGCTCCGCGGACTCCGCCGACCACACGGAGAGCTTTGGAGTCCCCCGCCGCGACCTGCTGACGACGCCTCAAGTCCCGCCCCCGTCTCCCTACCCCGCCCATCGTTTGCATGGTGGACCCCGAGGTCGCGGTGCTGTCGCCGTCGCCACTGGAGCAGGCCTGACCACTAGAAGCCCTCGGCTATAACCGGAAGTCCCTATCCCGCCTCGACCCCATACTTCCACCCCCAAAGCACCCGTTGACCACTGCCAAAATTAAGGGGCTGGCCGGTGCGTACCGAGCGAGTCGACCAGTCTGCGGCCGAAGCAAGCCCCGCGACTAGGGAGGTTGGGCGCCCCTGTCCAGAAAGTCCTCAGTCCCAAAACGGCCACTCGAGGCCCAGGTGGGTCGGCAGCCCCGCCCAACTCCCCGTCTACCTCAGCCTGGCTTACCTGCCCAGTGTGAGCCGCGCCTTCCAGGTGGACGAGGAGCTCTTCCCGCCGGCGCGTGCTCTGCTAGGCCAGCAGCGCCAAGACCAGAGCAAGGAAGAGGGCATGCGCGGGCGTCCGGACCGTGCTGCTCCAGGGCGAGCGAGCCGCAGTGGGATTGTGACCCACAAAATTTAAAAGTGGACCACCCTTTTTGATTTTAATATCATGATAACAGTCATATAGAACCCATGGCCTAACGGAAAGGGATATTAATTACGAGATCTGAGAGTCATTGAATAAAAATATGGCAAGAAGACGAGAGCAAAATGGGTAGAAAGAAAAAGGCACAATATGGAACCCTGAAAAAGTCTAAGGCCTTAGAGGAACAACCATTATAATATTGTCTGTCTGTCTGTCTGTGTGTGTGTGTGTGTGTGTGTGGCATATTCTCAGATGAGACAAAGAGAATTGACAGTGACTAACAACGTGTGGTAATCCTCGCAATGTTGTTTACTTTATTCCAAGGCAACACTGACCAGCTCACATTTTCCATATACTTTCCATAGCATGCCAAGTTCAAACCTGATATCCAAACAAGGTCAGAGTTACCACACTGTGAGCTACAGTTAGAACAAAACAAATCATGCAAATCTTTTTTTTTCCCTTTTTACAGATAAATTGTCAGAAACTTTAAAAAGTACTTGATCATTTTTTTTTCTCTAGCATCTTAACAATTTAACTCTAGTATCTGATCTTCCCTGCTATCTTCAGTTGTCTACCCTATTATAACTGTACCTTGTAATGACTTGAAAGAAGTTTATCATTCACTTCCTGGTGGATTCCAACTGAAGATAACCAATCTGGAGATAATGATCCCAAGAGCCACTTCAAAGTCAACTGGCCATGGAGAAGAATAACAGATCAAACCATAGTGCAATATCATAAATCCAGGTAGGGGTAACAGAGACTAAATTTTAAAGCCTGGAGAAATAGAGAGATAAACTGGGACTGCATACATTTGTGAGATAAAGTGTGAGGAGACTTGAGAATAGATCTATGGATATGGCCACTAGTCATTTTTAAAAGTCCTTTAAGTTAATACTAGTATGTGGGTGAGCCACTGTGGCCCTAAAAGACAAAAGTGGGAAAGGCTCAAATTTGGATCTGAGAAATATGTGAAATCCTGAGGGAATGTATTGAAAGAGATCTAGAAAGAGGATAACAAAAGTGTGTAACAAACCACTTTGCCAAATAAGATGACTGATATGATATTAATGCCACTTGGTTGGGATGAAAGGGAATTTGTTTTAAAAATTAGAATTTTCTCTTGCCATAGAGTGCTCTGGAGGGTCATCATCCTTCAGGACCCACAGAGATAATGACAGTAATGGCTTCCACCATGATGATGGTTTTCTCCATCCATGATACTAACCAATATGGAGATTCTATAATCCTCAAATGATAGCTATAAGAAGCCACAAAGAGGCTAAAGACAGTGGCAGGATAACCAGAAAACTCTGCCCAAGGAAGGCTGGTGAGTCAAGAAGCAGGAAAATGGTTAGGAACCATTTCACTTCAAAGTCTCACTTTGTTAGTTTTGAAACAGCCAGCATTTTTAAGCTTAAGTAAATCACTTAAATTTAGAAGAGATAATATGGGACAGAAATAAATCTAAATGATACCCCTGGTATCCTTACTTAAAGAAAGTTATTTAATGAAAATATCTAGTGAACCCAACACAATATTCTTCATTGAAGAAAAAAAGTGATAAAAAGCTTCCAAACTCAATGCAAATAAAATTGAACATGTAATTCCACAGACTGAAAGTTATTGAAGAAATATTGTGTTCAACTCTGTGCTAGGTGCTGATATCAGAAAGATAAAGACATGAGTTAGTGGGAAGCATTGTAACTTGGTAATCAAATCCCTGGTTTCTGACTTATGTTTGAATCCTAACATGAGCATTTACATATTCGTGAACTCAACCTTCTTGAGACTCATTTGGAAAATGGGAAATCAGAGAATCTTCTGCATAAGGCTGTTTTATTAAATGAAATAATATATGCACAGCATTTAATATGTAGTAAGTATTCAATAACATTTATTATTATTACTATTGCAAAATGGTGGGGGGTTTTGTGGGGTTTTTTTAATGGTGGGGTTTTTATTGTTGTTTTGGAGTTTCTTGGGAGGGATAACTCCCCTTGATTACTCACAGGTAACTCCTGTGAAAGATAAAGAGGGAGAAACAGAATTGAGCTGGCAAGACCTTGAGGCCATAATACTTATATGACATAGGGGCGGGGGGTGGGGGGAAGAGGAGGAATGAAAACAACACAGAAAGAACCTCAAACTATGATGCAGAGCTGAAAAAAAGCTCAGCAAACATAATAGGGAATTCTGAAGCAAATATCATCTATTAGGAAGTCCCATACTAGGTAGAAATGGCCAGGCTCTAGTTCCTTTTGTGCTGAGGCTAACCAGAAAGAGTATAGCCTCACCTTGAATGTTGCAGTGACTCCTAAGGCACTGAGGATGGAGCACGTTGGCAAATAGCAGTCCTTGCAGCTGAAAGAGAAATCCAGTCAGTGCACTTCCATGGTTAGCATTTGGAGTTCATATTCTAATGAGGGAAACTGAAAGTACACAAGTGAAGAAATAAATATACACTGTGCCAGATGTTTTGTGTGCTTTGGAGAAAGATAAAGCAATGCAAGAGTGTTAGTGAGTGCAAGAGAGAGGGAGTACTAGTTTATATAGGATGGTCAGGGAGTGCTTCTCTGATAAGCCAGCATCATCCAGGGACCTGAAGGAAGAGAGGGAACAAATTATGTGGATAGCTAAGAAAGGAGTATTACAGTCAGATGCAACAGAAATGCAAAGGCACTGGGACAGATTATGTGCCTACATGTTTGAGGAACAACAAAGAGACCAGCATAGCTAAAGCAGAGTGAGGGAAGGGGAAAAATAAGAGATGAGTTCTCATGGGTATTAGGGTGGGAAAATAGTGTATCATGTAAAATGCTGCCTTTCAAGGCATGGTGATAACTTTTACTCCAAGAGAGATAGAGACTTATTCAGTGTCACCAATTGACTGTTAATAAGTATATTAAGATGTTCAAAGCTGAACTTCTGATCTTCACCCTCCCCCAGATCTGCTTTTCCTGGGATCTTTCTCATATCAACTGATCATACTTTCCAGTTGCTCAGGCCAAAACCTTGGTATTACTCTCGGGTCCTTTCTTTTCTTCAAATGCCACATACAAACCATCAGCAAATCTTACTGAATATTCTTCAAAATACATTCTAAATATAACCACTGTATATCACAGCAACAGATACCAACCTGGGTTACTGTAAGAGCCTCTGGTCAGGTCTCACCATCTCCTTCTTGTTCCCAAATTTATTCTCAACACATTAGCCAAAGGGATTATTCTAAACAGTAAGTAAATCTTCAGAAGGGTCCTGTGGATCCTCAACTTATTCAAAGTAAAAGCCAAGGTCCTTAAGTGGTTGAAAATGCCCTACATAATACAACCCTGCCCCACACTACCATACTGACCTCATCTCCTACCATTCTTCCTTCCTCCAGTTCTTTCTGTCTGGTGGCCTCTGTGATGTTCTTTCAGTACTGCAAGTATTCTTCTACCTTATCGTCTCTGAAATGTTCTCCAAAATGTCTCTGTCTGGAACACTCTCACATGATATGCAACCAACTACCTCCCTACTACCTTCAAGTATTTATTCAAATAACACTTTCCAATCAGACTGTTACAAGATAACTCTATTTAAAGTAGCAACATGCCCTGTCAGTATTCATGATCTCACTTATACCAAGCAATTTTTTTCCATAGCACTTACCACCCTCAATACCATAAAGAATTTTTTGTGTTTCCATCTTGTTTACTGATATATATCAAATTCCTAGATCAATGACACGAGGGTCAAGCACATCATAGGCAGTCAATAAAAATTTGTTGAAAAAAATTGTATAGTGTATTTTTTAATTTAGTGTGCAATCCATTTAGTGTACAATAGAATAACAGATTATAATTTGTATATACTAATGCAGGTAGTACATTCATATATAATATTAATTTTAAATATAATTTCATTTTCTTATTAAGTAGGAGTGTCTTTGAATATGTTAAGTTAAACCAAATTAAATTGCCCACTTTTTTTTTAGGTTAGAAAATGATTTGATTTTACATATGTTTCAACTGAATACTAACATTTTCTCCATATCGTAAATAAATAGCATAATAGGAAAAACTTTTGAACAATTATTAAATTGCAAAGTCACACATGTAGTGTTTAATCTCCAAATATACAAAGAACTTATGGAGTTAAGGATGACTGTCAAATCTATAACGCTTATTACAAAAGAAAGTCACATTCAAAAACAATGTGCAAAATTATAGTATAGGAAATGAGATGAAAAAGGAAATTATTTGAGGGTAGTAGTTTATAACATCCTGAGGGATTTTTTTTTCTTCACACCTCTTTAGCTCTCCACATGTTTTTCAGAAAGAAAGACTTTGGAGAGGGTTCAAACAACAACTAACGTAAGAACTAATATAATTGAAAATTTGGAAAATACATTTATTCCAAAGCCTAACTGAAGTGGAACTATTTCATGTGAAGAGGAAAAACCTGAGACAAAAAAAAATTAATATCTGACTTTAAGACATTTTTACAAGTGATACTTTTAAAAAAGATAGAGGGGCGCTTGGGTGGTGCAGTCGGTTAAGCCTCCAACTCTTAGTTTCGGTTCAGGTCATGATCTCAGGGTCATGAGATAAAGCCCCATGTCAGGCTCTGCGCTCAGCTTGGAATCTGTTTGAGTTTCTCTCACCCTCTCCCTCAGCCCCTCCCCCTGCACGCACTCTCTCTTTATCTCTCTCTCTCAAATAAATAAATAAATAAATAAATAAATAAATAAATCTTTTTAAAAAAAATAGATATAGGGCGCCTGGGTGGCTCAGTTGGTTAAGCGACTGTCTTCGGCTCAGGTCATGATCCTGGAGTCCCAGGATCGAGTCCCAAATCGGGCTCCCTGCTCAGCTGGGAGCCTGCTTCTCCCTTTGTCCCTCCCCACCTCTCATGTGCTCTATCTCTCTCATTCTCTCTCTCAAATAAATAAAATCTTTAAAAAAAATTAAAAATAGATATAAATATAAAGTAGCATATCTACATCCAAAAAAGAAATAACCCATTTAAGAAATGGCAGAAGACATGAATAGACATTTTTTCCAAAGAAGACATACAGATGGATAACAGACACATCAACATCACTCATCATCAGGGAAATACAAACCAAAATCATAATGAGATACCACCTCACACCAGTTAGAATGGCTAAAATCAACAACACAGGAAACAACAGGTGTTGGTGAGGATGCAGAGGAAGGGGAACACTCTTGCACTGTTGGTGGGAATGCAAACTGGTGCAGCCACTCTGGAAAACAGTATGGAGTTTCCTCAAAAAGTTAAAAATAGAACTACCCAAAACCCAGCAATTGCACTACTAGGTATTTACCCAAAGGATAGAAAAATACAGATTCGGAGGGGTTCATGCACCCCGATGTTTATAACAGCTTTATCAACCATAGCCAAACTATGGAGAGAGCTCAAATGTCCATCAACCGATGAGTGGATAAATAAGAGGTGGTATATATATATACAATGGAATATTACTTAGTCATCAAAAAAAATGAAATCTTGCCTTTGCAATGACATGGATGGAGCTAGAGTGTACTCTGCTAAGCAGAATAAGTCAGTCAGAGTAAGACAAATACCATATGATTTCACTCATATGTGGAATTTAAGAAACAGAACAGATGAAGATATGGGAAGGGGGGAAAAGAGAGAAAGAGAGAGGGCAAGAAACCATAAGAGACCCTTAGTCACAGAGAACAAACTGAGGGTTGATGGAGGGAGGTGGATGGGGGATGGGCTAAATGGGTGATGGGTATTAAGGAGGGCACTTGCTATGATGAGGGTATGTTATATCTAAATGATGAATCACTAAATTCTACTCCTGAAACAAATATTACACTATATGTTAACTAGAATTTAAATAAAAATTTGAAAAAAATAAAAATAAATAAAGTAGTGCATCTGTTTAATCTTTCAAATAATTGTCTAATTTTTTAGGTAGCAGCAGAAAAAGAGTGTAAAGAGATCTGAGATACACTGAAAAGTATATATTTTTTTCACATATTAATCTGAATTTGAGAGGTACAGCTCACTTCATGAGAGCATTTCAAGTCCCAGCTTTCTGTTGTTCTGCATCACCTAGGGCAGGATTTAACAAACTACAACCTGAGAATCAAATTCTGCCTGTCACCTACTTTTGTAAATAAAATTGGAGCGTAGCTACCTCCATTCATTTATGTATTTTCTGTGGCTGTTTTCACCATACAGTAGTAGAATTGAATAGTTGTGACAGAGATCATATAGCCTACAAAACCTGAAATAGATACTATCTGGCCCTGTATAGAAAGTCTTCCACCCCCTGCCATAGGGTGTTGTCTTTGCTTACATGGTCAGTGCTAGCTCACTGCCAAAGCACCCACATTCCAGGCTAGGGGAAGAGAACAAAAGACCAAGTGGAAAGCAAACAATTTCATTTCCAAAGACCAACCTGAACTTGCACAGATTATGTCTCATTTACTTCATTGTCATGGGGTAGACATGTGCTCAGCAAAAATGCAGTGGGTCAGAAATGTGCCCAGTTAACATATGTGTGGGTGGGTCTGTTACTAAAAGGAAAAAGGGTAAGTACATACTGGGGAACGCTGAGCAGTTTCTGCCACAATTGTTGTGGGGGGGGTGGTATAGATGGAAATAAGAGTGGAAATAAATAAACCTCTTGAAACATCTGCCTTCATTGAATGAATTTTGACAATTAAAAGCACTTCACAAAGTAGGAGCCTATTTTCCAGGAATTTTGTCTCTTCCTTACTTATTCTTAGTTAAATGTAATTCACCCAAAAACTAGTAATGCTAATATTTTAAAGAGCAGATCAACATATTTGGTATTTTTCTTTCAGTGACTAGAAAGCCTTCAGTCTGGGCAATGGTAACTTTAGCCTGGTATGTATGCCTCCTCTTCTTCTTACTCTATAATATACCTCAGTGTCATTTCAATGACGGTACCTACAAATTCACTTGCTTCAGGAGCATTTTTACACTTCCTCTCCATCTTCCTGGCACACATAAACACATATAAACAAGATATGTGCTCAACAACTTAATATTCACTTATATGTTTGAATGCTTTTTTTAAAAAAAGATTTTATTTATTTATTTGACAGAGAGACAGTGAGAGAGAGAACACAAGGAGGGGCAGTGGGAGAGGAAGAAGCAGGCTTCCCGCTGAACAGGGAGCCCGATGAGGCTTGATCCCAGGACCCCAGGATCATGACCTGAGCCAGAGGCAGACACGTAACGACTGAGCCACCCAGGCACCCTGATAATATGTTTGAATGCTTTATGTTAGCAAGTCCTCATAAGAGGCATTCCAAGGAATGTGAAGATAGGCTTATTAAATAGGGCAGAGTCAGCAAACTACAGTTCAAGAGTCAAATCCAGCCCACTACAGGATGTTGTAAATGAAGTTTCAGAGACCACAGCCGTTCTTTTTCATTTACATATTGTCTATGGCTACCTTTATAATACAAAAACAAAGTTGAGTAGTTCAGCAGAGATTGTATGACCTGTAAAAAGCCTAAATTACTATTTTGCCAATTAAAAAGAAAGTTTGCCAATCCCCGAACTACAACATTCTGAGGAGCCCTTACTTTCGTTTGAACTCAGGATTATAAGTAGAATAGCAATAAGTGAGTTTGAATGTAAGCAAGAATTTAACTCTAAGTATAGACAAACCCTAGAATTGATTTCCTTTTACATTTCTTGAAATTTTTCCTGGAGCTTCTAAGGGCAGAAAAGATACTGATTTCATTTGGAAATATTTTAACAAAATGAATAATAAGTTTAATGAGGTTTAATGGTTCCTCCCATTGGGATGAACTGTTTCAAATCTGTTATATAAACTTACTACATTTACTATGTATATTTACTGTGAAACCAAATATCCATAAAAGCATTTTCTTTTTTAAAGATTATTTATTTATTTATTTATTTATTTATTTATTTATTTATTTGACAGAGAGAGAGAGTACAAGCAGGAGGGAGAGGCAGGGAGAGGGAGAAGCAGACTCCCTGCTGAGCAGAGAGCCCAATGTGGGGCTCCATTCTAGGACCCTGGGATCATGACCTGAGCCGAAGGCAGACACTTAGCTGACTGAGCCACCCAGGTGCCTCTCCAAAAGATCATTTTAAAATTAGAGTAGATGTTTCAAAAGAAGGAAAGAAAAATAATTTCATTTATTTCTGTTCCATGATTGTATTTATAAACAAAAAATAGAGTCAATCATTACAACTTAGATTTTAACATTTTTGCTCTACTTGTGTCCCCATGATTACAACCTTGTAGGATAAACTGAAATTATTGTGGTATAAGCAGAAGTATTAATCTTGAGATTTTTTTTACATTTTTTTTTAATTTGGGGATTTTTTTAAAATCTTGGGATATTTTTAAATTATTGCTACAGACATACCTATTAAGACATTCTTAATAAATTCCCTCATGTTTTAACATTAATATTTCAACCCAATCCTATGCATTGGGTTCCATTATTTTTGCTGCAGTTTCCTTTGTGATAAGGTTATTGAAATATTCACCCCTTGCATAAAATCATAAAGAATTTTAGTCCAAGAAAAATGTTTCAAGTTCCATGATAGCTTCTGACATCTATTTTATTAAATTTTACTTTTAAATGTCTCTCATGTTTCTCTTCAGTAAGTGTCCTAATATATTTTGTTGTCAAACTAGATTCTCACAAGTTGAGGTATTTAATCCAGGTATTTAATCCACTTATGTTTGCACTTAAAAGAGAAAATTTATGAGAAATATTTAACAACTAAAAATCAAGTATAAAATGTGTCCAAATATTGAATAACACAGGGGCGCCTGGGTGGCTCAGTCGTTAAGCGTCTGCCTTCGGCTCAGGTCGTGATCCCGGGGTCCTGGGATCGAGCCCCACATCGGGCTCCCTGCTCCATGGGAAGCCTGCTTCTCCCTCTCTCACTTCCCCTGCTTGTGTTCCCTCTCTCACTGTGTCTCTCTCTGTCAAATAAATAAATAAAATCTTAAAAAATATATTGAATAACACATTAAGTTAAACAAGAGTTAGAAAGCATGTTACTGCTTGCCAAAATAATAATAATAATAATTCTCCCATTTACTTATCTTTAACCAATGTTGAAATTCTAATTCATTTTTTATTTCTTCCTTCCTTTGGAGGAAGTTGAGTAAAAATCAGTAGGTAATCATAATCAAGGATCTCATATTCATTAATATCTTTCAAGAACATATATTTCAATTCTTCTCTGCCTGAGTTAACACAATGCACAATGGAGGGTGAAGAATAAACGCAAGAGAAAAGAAAATCAACAAAAGGACAAAAGAGTAGGGGAGAACACAGACACAAATGGGTTAAAAGAAAAGAATGAGAGAAGAAGAATTCAAGATGATACTGCTTTAATAGTATCTGGGAGTACACAGGGGAGGCTAGGAAGAAAAGGAATTGTGCTGACCTGTAAGAAATAGGCTGTTTCTGGGAGCTGTCCAATGTACTAACAGAACGGCCACATAACTTACCTCCTTAGTAGGAATTGTCTTTGGGAATTCTTCCTGGAACAAAGGCATCTCTTTACTCACCCTTTAAGGCTATTTCTTCTAACCCATCTTTGAAACAATTTCCTAACATGTTACTCTGCTCTTCCGTGTCTTCTTAAAAATCCCTACACTGAAAAATAAATATAGCTACTGGCAAAGAAGGAAAAATGAACCCTTCTTCGTTAAAATATTAGAGATAATATGAAAACAGTAAAACTTCATTTTCCTTATACCAAATTTTAAATTTCCTTTCATCTCAAAAACATGATCTAATGACAACTTTTAAATCTCCCTTAAATAGAATTCAGTATAGCTTCCACTCTTAAGTCCTGTAGGGCAGTACCAATCAATGAGGAAAATAAGCCAGATGGAAGTGAAGATTTATCTTTGTTCACAAATACAAATCCGCAATTTAAAAGTCCAAAGACTTCACAACAGAGGGTGAGCTGATCGACCCATTGGCTTATCAAAGGGTAAATCGCGTTTCTGAAAGGAGATTGAAGATGTTTTGTTTTGGCGGAGGGAGGGTTTGCTTTGCCCTCCCCCCCCCCCACTCTGGGGTTAGACAGTGAAGTACACTCAGAGAAAATATTAGGAGCCTCCTTTTTTTCATTTTATTGCCGTCATAACTTTTGCCCTGAAGTAAAATCTTTCACTTTACATGAGTAGGAGATAAGTAGGGAAAGGAAAGTCAAGTATCTCAGTTGTTAGGCTGATTACAACAAAACCGACTTTAGAAGTCAGGGTTTGTAACGCGGCAGGAGAGCTGTTTCGATGCCCTAGAAGGAGAAAGCCGGTTCCAACAGCGACTCTTGGGAATGCGCTCTCCGCCCCCCCTACCGTGCTTACTTAAGCTAATGGAAGATCTTGCCTTTCAGTAGCCGCTGCACTGGGATACCAGACAAACAGCTCCCCTCGACCCCTGGCAGACAGGGCCCCTCTTCAGGACATCATTAAAAGCACATGCACTTGTTTCACACCCATTGGCAGCCTCGGGTGGCAAGATTCAGGACTTCTACTCTGAAGCCAAGGAGAAGCCAGAGTGGTGGAAAACATCCTCCCTTTGAAAATCCAAAGCTAAATTAAAGAGCTACATGAGATAAGGAGCCTGAAGAATATTAGTTGGCTGCGGGGGTGAGGAGAGACACAAAAAGCACAGCAGGTAAGAGGCTGGGGGTTGTTGCCAAACTGTCCCAGGTGGCGCATCGAAAAGGATCTCAGAATTGGAGGCCTATCCCTTTGAGACTTCCATGCGTGTTCAAGCTTGTCTTCTTCCATCAGTTTCGAGAGGACATTGTCCGAGCCTTCCCTATCGGTGCCACTAATCCTGTTATCAGCTTGGTTATAAATATTAATTCCCCTGGCCCTTCGGTGATGGTGCCGCATCAGATTGAGAGCTGTTAGGAGTCTCGCCCCTCCCTGCGAGAAACCGATGCGAGGCAGGGCCAAGTCGATGCGATGGCGGCCTATCCGGAGAGGTGCGTGGACGCCACTGTACTGGACTTCGTCGCAGACCTGTCCTTGGCCTCCCCTGGGCACCCTCTCCTCTGCGACTTCGCACCCGGGGTTCCCTTTGGGGACCGGGACCTTGTGCTCCGAGAGGGAAGCCGCGGGAGGCTGACACACTTTGAGGAGGAGGATCCAGAAGAGGAGGGCGAAGTAGACGAGGGGGAGGAGGAGGAGGAGGAAGAGGAGCATGGGAGAAGCGCCTCCCCGCTGGGCCGTCCCAAGAGGAAAAGGGTGATCACCTATGCTCAGCGCCAGGCAGCCAACATCCGCGAGAGGAAGAGGATGTTCAACCTCAATGAGGCCTTCGACCAGCTGCGAAGAAAGGTGCCCACTTTTGCTTACGAGAAGAGGCTGTCCCGAATCGAGACCCTACGCCTGGCCATCGTCTACATTTCCTTCATGACCGAGCTCTTGGAGAGCTGCGAAAAGAAGGAAACCGGCTGAGCCGGAGTGGGATGGAGGGGTCTGTCCCCTCTTCCTGGGCGCGCGCGGGCTTGGGATGCTTCGGGATCCGGCAGGGTGCGGCCGAAATGCCAGGAGGGACTCTTCAAGACAGAATGTCTGGCCTTCTGGAGTTTGGTTTGGAGTTGCGAAATCCCCACAGCCCTCGAGAAGAGTGGCAGCCGTAGAGTTAATATACACGCGAACGCTCTCCATGGAGTCTGGGGCAGGGGCGGGCGCGGCACCTTAGGAGTTAGAACGCGCTGGGCTGTCGACGCGAGCGCCCAGAAACAGCTTCTGCCGGCCTGTTGGGTGAGGAGCTAATCCTCTCCCCAAACTGCAGACTTCAGGGGCTTCTGTAGAGTCCAAAATCTTCTCTTTTCCTTAAAAAGAAAAAAAAGAAGAAAAGAAATAGACGTTCTTACCTTTTTTTTTTTTTTAAAGTCAGTGCTGCCCAATCTCGGGCAGGCGCTCCGGTCCTGCCCGCGCCCTTAGTTGGGGGGTGGGGGGTGGGGGGGGGTCCTGCGACAGAAACATTTGCAAGGGGTGAGGGGTCTTCTGAGAGGCCAAGGGACTCCGGACCTCTGGTCTGGTCCTCTTTGGCTTGTCTAAAGACAGAAGGAAGGAAATGAAGGAAGGGGAGTCCAGGGGACAGGCGACCTCTGAGGAGGGACATCATTCTCCCCTCTTTTCCCCTTAACTCGCAGAACCGGAAACCTTGTTCGGGTCGCTCTAGGACACCGACGCTTGAACCCGGCGGTGGACTGGGGTTGCTCGGGCTCAAGCGTCGGGGATGCTCCTGGGCTTGCCGGGACGTTAGGCTCTCGGAACTTTGGCCGCCGAGCGGGGCTTCCCCCCTGCGCTTCCGGGAGATGACCTGGTCTTCCCAGGCGCAGCGCAGTTTGAGCGCGCACTTTAAAATTTTTAGCTGTAGGTAGAGAAGATACCTTTCTTTGTAGCCGCATCTGGGAACAGGAAAAGCAAAAACTCAAAGGAGGAGACGCATTCTTCCACTTTGGAATGGAGTGTGTGTGATGGAGATGAGGTTGAAGCAGAACCTAGGCGAGGGCCCCCACCTCCGGTTTGGATCCTCTGTCATTCCACGGTTTTTCCTTCTGGGCGACCTGCTAACACCTGAACTGGGGTTCTTCAGATAGGAATAAGTAAGTGAGGAGGAACCTGAGTGAACAAGCCCCGCCTAACCGTAAATTCAGAAATTCTAAAGGATAAAGCCCAATACTTTATTTTGCCACTTCATGTCACTCACGTTTGAGCACACACATACAATATACATAACACACAATTCTCCCCATTATACTTTTAGGAATATAATTCATTTTTATTAATAAGTACTTTATATTCATCCTAGAAAGTTTGGAAAACAAAAGTCAAAAAAAGAAATGAAATTTAAATCACTCATTACCATAGTTAGCATTTTTATTTCCTTCTACCTTTTTTTTCTGTACAGATATAAATTAAATATGCTTAACAAATTTGAGATACTTTTAGATATTGATCTTTTTCCATTCAGCAATATAGAATGAGCACTTTTCCCTGGCTTTAAATATTATTCAAACATAATTTTGATTACTGTATATTACTGTTGTAACGATGTATCACAATTTAGTGCCAGTTCTTTACAAGTAGATAGCTAAGATACTTCCTTTTTAAAAAAATAAACGATGATGCAAAGAGCATTCTTCTAAATGTCTCCTCTGCCTGTGATAATTTCCTGGTATTAGATAACTA
Source organism: Leptonychotes weddellii (assembly GCF_054177405.1). NCBI lineage: Eukaryota > Metazoa > Chordata > Mammalia > Carnivora > Phocidae > Leptonychotes > Leptonychotes weddellii. The sequence goes on from NC_138380.1 coordinate 50,513,350, forward strand.
GAAATAAAATTTCTTCATCAAATGAACATTTAAGTTTGTGGCTACAAATGGCAGGATTGTCTTTCAGGTGGGGTCTGCCAGTCCACACTCCCATCCACCAGCATTGCAGGGATTTGCTTTGTCTCTCAGGTGTCTTTATTTAAAACTTTTCCTAGTTTTTCTATCTATAGGAACTGAATTAGTTCTGAAATGACTACCCTACCAAAGATGATTTCATATTTTGATTGTGTCATTTCACCATATTTCTTCCACCTCTACCATACCATCAGTATAACGGTAAAAGGAAAAAAATATAACCAGATAAGATAAAAAAAAAAAAACACAGCAAAACAGGGAGTGTATTTTTTTTTTTATTCTCTAGTGCCTTTAATAAAATGAACTGAAATTTGGACAATGACCTCTATATCAGTTTTATAAAGTAAAATTACTCATTCTCTTCTTTTTTTTAGATAACTTTTTGGCTACTGAGACTAGCGTATCTTCCTGTATTTTTAAAGATAAATTTAAAGTTACTCATTTTAATATGTTGAAAGAACGTAACTAATTATTTCTCAACTTCTTATGGAGTGCTGGTGACTCCATCAATACTTCATGCTTATCCAGTTATTGATTTAATCAGTTAAAAAATGTGTTCACATTTTACATATAGAATGGGTTCAAAATTGAAAGAACTTGCAGAGTCTCCCTTCCTTCCCCCACATAAAGTCCTCCTGAGAATTAAACATCATGTAAAAAAAAAAAAAGTTGATGTGTTAAGTTTTTTTAAAAAAATGGTTCAACTCTAGGAATCATCAGTATTTTTTTGAAAACCAGAAATTTAAAAAAGAAATCTGTAAGACAAAAGACCTCAAAAAAATCACTGGGTCCTAAAGAGTAAATACAAGCCTCCATCATCCTTAATCCCATCCCTCATACTCTGAACCATTCTGTCATATTCTTAGGAAGCCCTTAATATCCTACAGTGAATACCTCTTCAGCATAGTAAATAATATCTAAAAAGACTCTATATGAAAAGTGATTTCTTCATTATCACTAGAAGATTTATGTCCACAATTCTTGAATCTGTTAAAGCGCAAATGTTTTGTTCTTTGTAAATATTTTTGTATGTTTAGAAGCTGCTTTAAAATGTAAAACTCTCTTAAGGTACTTTCTTAATCATTGTACTGATAGAATAATTTAAAACCAAATAAGGATTATAAACACAAATAAATGGATTGACTTATTTCCCACACCAAATCCTCCATAGAGATAAGACAAAATTATCTGCATCTTGAACATGAATCCACTATACCTCCGTATTTCGACACTCAACTTTTCTAAGCAATATGACCATTCTAGTTTTTTTCATATAAATCCATAAATTTAGTGTACTTTTATTTTTTTACTGTAGTTGACATCCTCACTGTCACACACAATATTACATTAGTTTCAGGCATATAAAAAAATGATTCAACAACTCTATACATTATGCTATGCTCACCACAGATGCAGCTGCCATCTGTCAGTGTAACATTTTTAAGATCGATAGATTGATTGATTGGTTGATTTACCTGGGAGAGAGAGAGAGAGAGAGAGTGAGCTTGAGCGAGTATGGGGGCGCAGGGAGAGGGAAAGAGAAACCCAAGCAGGCTGCTCTGCAGTGAGTACCATGCCTAACATAAGGCGGGACTTGATCTCAGGACCCTGAGATCACAACCTAAGCCTGAGCCAAAACCAAGAGTCAGATGTTTAACCAACTTCACCACTCAGGTGCCCCCAGTGTACTTTTCAGTACAAGTGTTTTTAGTGTATAACACATCCTATGTTAAAATGTTTTATTCTTTATCTTTTAAACACAAATTAAATATAAGTAGATATTGGTTTTTTAATACCTTCCACCAGTTAAAAAAACCCTAATGTCAATTACTTCTGGAAAATTGTAAAAATGTTTTTGAAATCTATAAGTTATTTGGATATTTGGAAACTAAATATCATTTCAGATGTTGCTTGGAGGCGATTTATTTATACACAATTTACTGACTGAAACCTGCCTTTTGGTCTCAAACTAAGTTCCCCATAATTATCCAGTTACTAGTAGTATTCAGACACGGAAACCAAGAAAAGATCTAAATGAAATCATATTTGAAAGACATAATCAGACTTTCCAAGGAAAGTAAAAATAATCAGAAGCCTTTGACATCAACAGACAGCTATTCAAGGCGATCATCTTTTACAGTTGCCAATGTGAAAGCAGATTTTGGCAAAATTAACACTGAAAACTGAACCAAATATTATGCTAGTATGCATAATTCCTGCATGCACATACAATTAAGACCCTTGGATTGGTATTTATTATTGCATTTGTCAGCATTTCCATTATAAAAACACAATGGTGGAAGGTTTATAACAAAGCTATAAAAATTCTGATTTGAAATCTGATAAGCAGAGTTTAGCATAACTGTTTCTTTAATTACAAATCTCCAAAGAAAATTTCAAAGGTAATGAAGACACTTAGGTACATTTTATATATGAGCTTCCAAAATGGACCTGCAATTTGAAAAACCAAGAGATTGTATTTAATATAAAATGTAAATTATTTTGTTTTTATCAAAAATAAATGGTAGATTAATACTGAATTTTAAGTACTAAATCCACTTTTTATAGGGTGATATTATTTCATTAAATTATCTTTAATGTAAAATAGAAAAATGTTTAAGTTTTGTTATATATCTTTATCTTGGTGCAAGTTCACTCAAAGGTTCCTGAACTTTGCCAACATTCTGGGTGAAGTTAGTCCTAGTCTCTGGTCAGTGCCCTCTCTTCCTGTGAATGCTGGACTAAAAAAGTTTGCAAAACAAGAGTCAGCAGTTCTGACCATTTTGTTTTGACTTTGGGGTTTCTTTGAATCCAAAGCTCAAAACCAAACCTGGCGGAGGAGGAGGAGAAGGAAAGGAAAGAAGCCATGCAAACTGACATGAATAAAATACCAGGAAGATGGAAAAAACTTCAAGTCTCTATAAACCAAAGCCTATAAATTTCCACAACTTTCTCTGTGACCCCAAATTTTTAGTTCTCTGCCTGAAACATATTCCATAAAGAAATCTAAGGAAATGCAAAGAATAGTATGGATGTATTTTTAAATACTCTTTATAGTTAATATTTGGCAGAATCACACCCTTAATCTTGCAGAAAGCAAAGAACTTTTAATGTTCAGTGAAACCAAAAAGTTAATAAATATGATGGAAATTATCATAATAAAATGACTTAGGGTTACTTAGTACTTTATGGTTTTCAAAGCACCATTCACAAACCTCCTCTCATTTGATCCTCCCAAATGGATTTCAACAGGATCGAGAGTCTCTCTATTAAAGTGAGTCATCAGTGTACCATCTTAAAAATTCATTCACTCATTGAAGTCAGCATGATACTGAGATGCCTTAAGAGGGCCAATGGTCACATATAAGCAACACATGACTTTGAAAGATATTGTTTCCAAAGATCAAAAGCACCTTAACACACTCTGTGGATGATAAATTATACAAAAGCCTAGTAGAGTCTGGCTCCCTCAAAGGCCAAATTTTACCACCTTCTATTCAGGGCTCTGTGAAAGAGATTTCCACCTGCAGTCAGCAAACACAGATGACCTCAAAGCAGCTGTTACAGACACCTTTTTATAATTTCCAGTCTTCAAAAGGGAGGAAAATATCTATGAGAATTTGGAAATAGATCAAACAGTTGGTGTACAATAAAAGGCAGCAGCATCACATATATGTGTTTGAGTGAACAAATGAAGGAATTATGATTCCACAATTATTTTACTGCAGATAATTTTGTGATTTCTCCAAAACTTAGTAAAATCACAAGCTGTATTTGTTACCAATCAGATCTTGAACTATTTAGTCCTATAGTTTAGTGAAATTTTGGCTATATTTAATCCCATGGTTTAGTGAAATGTTGGAGAAGTTAGAAACAGTCTCGAGGAGAAAAACCAAATAACTGGATTATTAGGTCTGAAAATAGTAACAATATCTATAATAATAAGTAATAATATCTATAATCTTATTTATTGTATTGCTTACTTATATGACAGCACATGTTCTAAACACTGCGTTGGGTTCTTTACATAACTATTAAAGTTCAAATAATAAGTTTAGGATATAAACACTGATTATTCTAGCAGTGATGAGGACAGTATGGAATAGAGAAGTTAAATAACTTTCCCAGGCTCAATCAGCTAATAAACAGTAAAACTAAGATTTATACCCACTCAAGGATTTGAGACCAAATTCTTAGAGACTGAGGCTATTTGTGAATGAATACATGATTATTATTTTAAAACAGAAATGATGTAGTAAAAATAAGTATTCTTTATCTTTACTGAGGATCAGAAATGTGGACATGGGTTTATTACCAAAGGAATATAGTTTCTGCAATTAGATTGGTAAGGTTGACTACCGGTGTAAGTTTTTGAAGAGGACTTGAAATAATCTTCTGTGGATATTTTAAAGCGAAAACTTTCCTCTAGTGGCTTCAGGGCAATCCTACCAGAAGAGAAGAGACAAAACTCTTTTGGTGAACATAATGATTATAAACACAAGCTCTGGAATTTGACAGAAGCAGGTTTGAATTGCAAGTGCATTACATCATGTTATGGAAGCCAATACAACTTATTTAGCCTTGTTGACCCTCAGTTTATTCATCTTTAAAATAGGGATAATATTATCCCCCCAATAGGGCTCTTATGAGGACTGACTGAAATACGTATGCAGAGTAAATGGTGTACAAGCACTCAGTAAATGGTAACTACTATTAAAATACTCATTATCGTCAACAGCATCATCATCACCATCACCATCATATCCCTTCCAATTCTATGGCAACAAAACTCTATGAAAAAGGCATCACCTTTACCACCAATGGTAATATATGAAAGTACAAAATCTATAAAAAGCAGAACTCATTATAAAGTACATTTAAATAAATTGAAAATAATCAGATACATTTTTTTTCCTCTGATATTTTTTATTCCTGAAATACTTGAATGTCAGAATTTCATTCTGGTCTATGCATCTTTCTAAGTGGAACAATACACACCCAACATGAACAGAGAGATCAAAACCCCCTCCTTTAACCTTCTACTGCAATAGCATATATATTAAAAAAGAAAGGATAGTTAAGTGACTTTAAATTTGAGACAAAATGATCTCAATTCATGCAGAAGTTCTATTCTATCAGCAGCCTAGACATTAAAGTACATATTTTCTAAATAAGTGTGCATTTATTCAAATCAGATAATTTCTGATGGAATAGTTCTGTATTTTAATTGCAACAGTAGTTGCACTGACCTATATATGTGATAGAATGACATAAACTATGTCTTTTTACACCAATGTTAATTTCCTGGTTTTGATATTGTAGTGTAGTTATGTAAGATGAACCAATGGAGAAAACTGAGAGAAGGGTACACAGAACCTTTCTATACTACCTTTGTAATGTCCTGTGAATCTATAGTTATTTCAAAATAAAAACCGAAAAAAAAATCAGTTAATTACTATGACATTCGTTTGAACCTATAAAGCACCTAAGAAATGTAAATCATTAATTTTAAGGAGACATTCACTTATACTTGATTCTTGTCCTGAATCAAGTATAATTTTTCTTCAAGTGTTTCCTGTGAAAGTGAAGCCAATTTTCGTGCATGGTATTATGTGGATCCTGGAATGAAAATCAGGACTCTACCCCTGAAGGTCATAGCCAAGAAGTGATTATCTGATTCTAGGTTCCTGGGTCCATTCTGACTTCCTTGGCCAGATACATTCTCAAGTATGGATTTGAGTGTTAGAAGAGCTACACATCCTAATTCTGCCACTTACTGGATTAGATAACTCACTTAAAACATCCGGGCTTCAGTACCAATCCTGGTCTGTGAAGTAGAAGTAATAAACACAGAGTTATTTAAAGTATCAGAAGAGATCACATAAAGTGCTTAGTACAGTGCCTCATACAAAGTAAATATTTAGTGAATGCTGTTATTGTTATTGTTTATGCTATTTCAATGTTGAATGAGTATATAGAGCAAAATGACAATTCAGCCTTTTAGAAAGGCTCATGAAAACACATACAAAAACAGTATTAAATTGTCTTGCTTCTCCTAAACAGAATCAGTCTTTTAAATAGCATGGCATTTGTGCCAAATTTAATCCACCACTGTAATAGCAAATTTTTAATTTTGTTTTTAAAACAGAAATAAAAAGGCAAGGCTTCTGGTCCATGACATGTAATCACAACCTTTGATCTGCCAGGAAGGTCACTGTAAACCCTACATTTCTAAAATAACCTCTGAAATTTGCATATAAAGTTTTTCATATGAAAAGGTAGTATGCTGATTGGTAAATCCTCTGGGAATTTATTTTTGAGCAAATTCATCTTGAAAGCTGTGGTGTTGGTAATAGCAACTGAGAAGTAGGACTGCCTCAATTACTAAGCACTTACGCATACCTGACCTAGACAAACATGAAATATGAAAACCTGGAACTCAGCTCAGTCAGCCAAGAATGGAGTACACAATCATGCTTTGTTTTAGGTTCCCTGCGGGATATAGAAGTCCCTGTGCACCCAAGAAGGTTAAATGATGGCCACCTGCTTTCCACAGAGGAGACTCAGAGAGGAAAAGAGAAAAGGATCCTCTTTGGAGCAGCAGAGAAAGAAGTTGGGTCTCGAAGTGCACTCTTGGACATCCTGTGCTATTTCTGCCATTTACACTTTTTTGAAAATTTGGCACCTGGCTTTATTCTCTTTATTCACAGATTCTTTTTCACTCTGACAAAAATTTATACAAAATCTTTAAAAAGTTGTGTACACTTTGGCCTAGATTTATTTGCAATTTAAATAGGAGTTTTTTTGAAAAGATAAAGTTGGTCTGAACTTACACATAATTTCTCAACATTTAAAAATGGGTAACTCTAAAAAAAACTAAAATAAAAAAAATAAAAATGGGGGCGCCTCGGTGGCTCCATCGGTTGAATGTCTGACTCTTGATTTCAGCTCAGGTCATGATCTCAGAGTCCTGAGATCAAGCCTCCTGTCAGCTCAATGCTCAGTGAGGAGTCTGTTTGAGATTTTCTCCCTCTCCCTTTGCCCACCCCTCCGTTCGTGCTAAATAAACAAATACATGTTAAAAAAATAAAAATAAAAAGAGGTAACTCTTTTTTCATATCTACTATTTTAATATTTTTTCTTCCTTGCATAGAAAGATAAAAGGATAATTGTCACATCTTGTTCCTTTTAAAAGCTTTGATTCAACTTTAGGTGGTTTATTTGAGGGATGGTAAAGGGTCTTCTGAAATTTACTAAAATTTTTCTGACTTGGGGAACAGACCCATTTTCAAATATTCTCACCATGAGTTCATACTTTTGACCAAAAAATGTGGTAACTGTACTTAACAAGCATTTGACAAGAAGTGGTTTTGTTAATTGTAGATCTTATTGAACAGGCCACACCAATTCTTTCATCACTATTCGCTTGCTTAATCTCACCAAAGTCCATTAAAATTAGAGCAGATGAGCTCAGTTAAAATATACATATAGAATGCCACTTTGTTTCAAGATGACGCAACCACAAATTAAACTTCATACCCTTATTAGTATATTGCATTTCATCAAATTCAATTAACTGCTTCTAAAGTTGACATGAAGCAGGCTGAAAAATGCTCAGGACTCAAAGTATTACACAAAAAATCACAACAAAAATCTTCCCACATTACATCCACATGAAAATATGCACCATACCTCAATTCAAACCTCAAGGTCCTTACCCAAGACATCCTCAGAGCTTCTCTTTCTATTGGTTATAACCCCTCCTTCCATTGTATGGTTCACATACATGCAAACATGCATACATGTAAAAGTATTTTTATCAGAATGCCTTCACATGTATTTTAGAATGGATGGTGCATACGTAAATTTTTTCACTACTAGCTCAAATCTTAAAAATGGTTTCATTTTTCTTCCTTTTCCTCCATACTTTGGTAGTTTCACTTTTTTTTTTTTTTTTTTACTAATAGCCACCTCTTTTTTGACTATTCCATATGTCATAATATTAATGACTGTTGAACATTTCTAACTTTTGTCACCGAAATTCAAGTGAGCATCAGTGTATTTACACTTATATTGAAAATAAGCCCAGGAATTACTCCAGTTATTGACTGAGCATAGCCCCATATAAGTATATCAGACCTGAATATAATTACTAAGACCAGCAGCCAGTAAATTGTAGAAAAGAAAATGTCTGGAATTGCCATTCGGGAAACCTACAGAACACTCATTGATTAGATGAGGGTCATTTACTCAATGAGAAAAACAGAATTTTCCCTGGGAGCAGAGCTACATACTCTTGGAGAGATTCAAGACTATCTGAAGTTCAGGTAATTTACCATATCAAGAAAGGCGTTAGAAAGGATTCAAGAATGTTCTCTGAACTTTGGCTCTAGTTGGGAAGATCTAAACCGTATTTTACAACATTAGGACATTTATGATAAATGAAAAAGTATAAAGCAAAATGTAAGGCATGATTTCATTTCTGTTTCATATGGGAATTGTGTAAATATATGTGTGTATGTATGCATATCTTTATGTATATAAATATAAATGTTCATTTTATATATGCTATAGAATTGGTCATTTTTGTACTTGAATATATTTTTCCAGTTTTCTAACATTCTCTTGTAGTCAGAAAAATAGCACAATTATTTTAAAACAAGTGGGACTATATCAAACTAAAAGCTCTGCACAGCAAAAGAAACCATCAAAAAATTAAAAGGCAACCTTTGGAATAAGAGAAAATATTTGCAAACCATCTATCTGATAAGAGGTTAATATCCAAAATATGCAAGTAACTCATACAACTCAATAGCAAAAACACAAATAATCCAATTAAAAATGGACAAAGGACACAAATAGACATTTTTCCAAAGAAGACCTCTAAATGGCCAACAGTTACATGAAAAAGTGCTCAACATCACTAATCATCATGGAAATGCAAATCAAAACCACAATGAGATATCACCTCACACTTGTCAGAATGGCTATAATCAAAAAGAAAAGAGGTAAGTGCTGGCAAGGATGTGGAGAAAGGGGAACCCTTGTGCAGTATTGGTGGGAATGTAAATTAGTATTGTCACTATGGAAAACAGCTTGGAGGGTCCTCAAAAAATTAAAATAAAACTATTATATGACCCAGCAATCCTACTTCTGGGTATATATCTGAAGGAAATGAAATCACTATCTGGAAGAGATATCTGCACCCTTCATGTTCACTGTAGCATTATTTACAATAGCCAAGACATGGAAACAACCTAGTGTCTACTGACAAAGGAATGGATAAAGAAAATATGGAATATATATGCAATGGAATATTATTTAGTTATTTAAAAAAAAGAAGAAAATCCTGTCTTTTGCAACACGTGATGGATTTTGAGGACATTATGCTACAGGAAATAAGTCAGACAGAAAAAGACAAATACTGTATATTCTTACTTATATGTGGAATCTAAAAATGCCAAAATCATAGAAATAGAGTAGAATGGTGGCTGAATGGAGTTGTACAGCAAAGGAAATGGGAAGATGTTAGTCAAAGGGTACAAAGTTCCAGTTATAAATAAATTCTGAGGGTCTAATATACAGCATGATGACTATAATTAACAATATTATAGATGTGAAAGTTGATGAGAATGGATATTAAATGTTATCAAAACAAAAAAATAATAAAATTATTTTAAATTAAAAATAGCCACACAATACAAATTTTGAATTCTACTCTTAGTTGTATGTCAGGATGCTGTTACTTAAGTGAGAACTATTGCCTTCTTAACTCTAAAACATTTAAAACTAGGTATTTAACATGCTTAGATGTGATATTCTGTAATATTTTTCTCTGGATACTGCAAAGCAAAACATTATCAGCATATTAGAGGCTCCTCTCATGCTTCCCTCCAATTATTGCCTTTCTCTCCCTACAAGGATATCCAGTAACCTGATTTTTAACAGACTTGATTAGCTTCCCAGTTTTTGTATTGTTTTATATAAAGGAAATCATTGGGTTTTGGGAAAACACTGCTTTTCAATTATAAACCTGTCTTCAGGGAGCCTGGGTGGCTCAGTTGGTTAAGCAACTGCCTTCGGCTCAGGTCATGATCCTGGAGTCCCGGGATCGAGTCCCACATCGGGCTCCCTGCTCAGCGAGGAGCCTGCTTCTCCCTCTGACCCTCCCCCCTCTCATGTACTCTCTCTCATTCTCGCTCTCTCAAATAAATAAAATCTTTAAAAATAAAATAAAATAAAATAAACCTGTCTTCAATAAAACAAGTATTCTGACATCCCCCCCAAACATACAAGATAAGTTGAAGTTAATTAGAAAGATAAGGAATAAATTTACCATTAAATACACAAAGTTAGGGTGCCTGGGTGGCTCAGCCAGTTAAGCATCTGCCTTCAGCTCAGGTCATGATCCCAGGATCCTGGGATCGAGTCCTATATCAGGCTTCCTGCTCTGCGGGGAGCCTGCTCCTCCCTCTCCTTCTGCCTGCCATGCCCTGTGCTTGTGCTCTCTCTCTCTCTCTCCCCGTCAAATAAATAAATAAAATCTCTTAAAAAAATAAACAGTTAAAAATTAAAAGGAAAAGTACTTAGCAAATATGCACTTTAATTTTACTGACAGTGAAATGGAAAATGCAAATGGAAATTTTAACAATGTTGTGAGCATTCTTAAACACAGCTGAGTTTACCCAAAATTTACACAAATACACACACATACACATGCCTAATAAAAATAACTACAGTAAACTATACTAATTTTTAAGAAAATTCCTGGCTTTTAAACAATTAGCACCACATTTTTCTTCCCATTTAACCCATGGGAATTACAACGCATGTATGAGTACATGTGCAAGTGCCTCGTGTGTGTGTGTGTGTGTGTGTGTGTAGAAACATATTGTATAACATTTAATGTTTACTTCATTATTTAAAAGGATATATTAGAACCAGATAAGTGTGATCCTCAAAACTATATATTCATATGCATATTCATTTTCATGTACTTTTCATATTCATGTTTGAAAACTGCCATATATTAAAAGAAAAAAATTTCATTTCTAACATAATTTCAAAGTATTTCAAACTTGCACTGCTTTTAGTAACTTTTATTGTTTTTAACATGTGACATTTTATCCCCATTAGCAATAACAGATGTCTAATGCATTAAAAAGGAAAATCCTGCACATATGTTGAAATAGAGGACTTTACTGAAAGGAAAGCATGTGCTTTGATTTATATTAGTCAAAATTTAGATACTGTACCTGGTGCTATTTCAGGAAATGAAAAGGTGAGGAAACAGTTATATACTAGTAAACCAGAGCAAAAGTCTCCATAGAAACCAAAACAGTTTCAGTGGAAGCCACACAAGCTAAATTAATACCTAGAATATGGTCATATTAGCCCCTAGAGAGCTAATTCGTACAGAATAAAACCCTGCCTATCGGTTCACTCATGTTACATAGTATTTACAATTCTTTGTTCACATTTAACTGTCAAAAACTAATCAGTCATCGAGACTATGAAAATTTGGGTGAATGATAAAGAGAAAAGATCACAAAAACAAAAGTGTTTACTTACTCTTCCCCAAATCCATTATCTTACACTGCAAGTCAAAGGGAACACAAAGGGCAAACTGAAAAACAATGAAGGATAAACCCCATTGTATTTGTTTGGCTGGTGTTTTGCCTCAGCTATCACAGGCACTCCTGTGGACTTAGCTCCTCACTGCAGACAGTGCTGAGTGAGGAACCACAAGCCAGTAGGGATAGCAATTAATTTATTGATCAACTACTATGCGGCCTACATATACTATGTCATCCAATCCTTACAAAATACTATGATGAATATTAATATATTCACTTTACAAATAAAAAACCAAGTTCAAATTAGTTAAAATATCCTGTCCAAGCTTAGACCGTGGTGGAACCAGATTTTGACCTAGTTGTCTCCTTCTCTAGACATAACAGGGACAAACGTTGCCATAATGTACCTCTATGCCCCTGTCAATTAGCTGGAGGCTAGCATATACTCCTTGCGAAGGTGGCCCAGCATTGTTTGCGTGTCCAGTTTGGTAAGGAACTTTTACAAGCAAAGACTGAAGGACTCCTTTAAGAGTTACTGTTGGTTCTTATGGTTTCAATTTACACCATCCTTCAGTACTATATTTTCTGCTAGTAGGATGATTTGCATTTCATGCAATTTGTATTTTGTTCCCTTACTCTCATTTTCTGTATTATTATTGCTTCGCTTTGTGTTCATAGAGTGTGAAAGAAATAGTTTCTTGCATCTGAATTGGGCTGTTTTCTTAAATGCTTCAGAAATATGTGTGTGTGACACCCATGTATAGCTTCTTACTGCCTGATACTATAACAAAAAGGCTACCACCTCAAGACCACATAATCCTTGATATTTCCTTCATGTGATGCATTTCATTAGAGTCTCTGATTCATAATTAATCAGAAGGTATACTGTCAGCTAAAGTGCCCTATATATGATATTTATTGTGTTTATGATGCTTGGGGGAAAAGGGGGTGTGTATGGACTATATAAGCATTAGATAAATCTGTCAAATTGGATAGCACAAACTTTGTGCTCCTGGACAGAGTTACTTTCTGTTTTTTGTGTTTTTTTCTTTTCTTGTTCACTTCACTGTCTTGCTCCTTAGCAAAATTAAAACTAAATTGAGATGATCTTCTAAATGTTAATTTTTAACCTTAAAACAGAGAAAATTTGCTTATAAAGGTGTTTATTTCATCATCTCCACAAAAGAAAAACACAACTTATAGGCTGAGACTAAGCCTGGTTCATATCTATATTCAATTCTAGTATAAGACATAATCTGCCAAGTTATAATGCCAAGGAACCCAAAGCAATGTCAAGAGCGGCACCGAGGTCAGAAATTCCAAGTCCTACTTGTAAGAGGACAGTGTAGACAAACCCCAAGGGAGCATCTTTTAAGAGGAAAGGGTACTACTCAGACTACCTAAACTATGAATCTGAGGGTGACTGGAAACGTTTCATGGAGGCTGACCATAAATTTACTACTGAATGGATCAAGTGGCAAAAGTGAATACAATTCTCAGATTTACGACATTTAATTCAGAAATAGAGGTTCTCCTGCAATAAAATTCAAACCATTGGGAGAATTTCAATGTCAGAAGATATGATTTATAACATTTTCATCATCACCTTAGAATATAAGGCCATTCTTATGTCTCTGATTTTGTGGATGTTCTTTAAATTACTTCACTATTGCATAAATCTGTTTTTCCTTCATGCTGACTGATTTGCTACAAGTTAGTTGTAGTTGCTTTTTAATATTCCTATATCATTAGTAATTGGCTTTCAACGTTTTACACTATTACAGTTCTACTAGTTCTTCATTGATCATTCATGCCACAAGGATAAGTGGTTATGTATAACAAAAAAATAAAATCATTATAGATCTCTCTTGCTTCCCTTTACTTCTCTCTCTCCCCCACATAGCTTTTTTCCCCCCTGTTCATGCTGTCATCTCTTGGGCTCATTGACTAAATTTTATATACTAGCATATAAAATTGAAAGTTTCTAGAGTCTTTCCTTCTGTTAAAATGCATGCAAATTGTTTTCTACAGAAATTATAGAGAAAGAAAACATGAAGATATATTTTATTCAGCTTAGTGAAGTTAGTGGGCTACATAAATATCTCCTTTGGGAGAGAGAGGTTGACAAAATGATCAAGAAGGTGAACAATTTCCTGACTCCCCTTTCCCCAGTCAATGTGCATGGTCATTCTTATGTGTAGCCCTAAACTAAGTAAGCACTTAATGTCATAGTGAGGAGAGAGTGAAAAGTAGCAATAACGTAGGCTCAGTTTACATTTAAATTGGGCTGGATTGGATTGAGTTTTCTTGCTCTATTCAGCATCCAGTTCTTGTGCTAACTTTCATTACCAATTTCACAAAAATCCATCAAATTATTTATTGGACGCTTACTATGGACTTGGCTCTGTTCTCAACACAATTTTCTCATTTGGTTAAGATATCTTGCCTAAAATGAGCTCACAGTAGAATGTCCCTCATGCATCCAGCTTGTGCAGATACTAGATGGGATATGTGGGAGCCTTAGAAACACTAGACATTGGGATATAATAGAAGACATGTAGTTAATATATTTTAAGTTGTGTAGTAGCTTATACTTAAATGCCCTTAGGTTGAGGCTGCTAGGAAGAGGAGCATTGGCAGGCTGAGTAAAAGGGCCATACACCTAGCATGCAGACTATGACTAGGTCTAAAAGAGTAAATCCACATTGAAGCCAAGGTTCATGACTGTTTTGTTCACTACTTGATAAAGAACCTGCTAGTTATCTAAAACTATCCATTCTCCCCTTCTTCCTTTAGCAATGGAACCTGTGAAGGTTACAATTGACATGGCTATCCAGCTAATGACTGTATTTCAGAGCCTCACTTGTAGTCAGTTGTGGCTATGGGACTATGATCTAGTAACGGGGTATGAGCAGTAGTCACATGTAATTTCTAGATAGGCTCTAAAAAGAGGGACATGTCTTCCCTTGGCTTTTCTCCTTTCTCAGTGGCTGGAATGCAAAATTGAAATGAGACCTGGGGTGGTCATGTGGTCCATGAATTGAAAGTCATATTTTGAGGATAATAGAGTAAGAAGTTAAAACAACAAGGCTGAGCCATTGAGCCAAGCCTGTAACACCTATCCAAATTTTTAATAAAGTAAATAAACTGTGCTATTTAATCCACCTTATTTTTAATCTCTTTATTATAGTGCCATATCCTACTTAATATATCTCTTCCTCCCAGGTGCCTGGGACAGTGCCTGACACATAATAGGGTCTCATTAATATTTTGCACCATGAAGGGGCAGAATGAACTCACACTACACAAGTTTTTAAGCTTAAGGCCCAAATACAAATAGGCAAGGACTAAGTTGAAATTGTTCTAACCATGGTAAGCTGACATGAGAGAGGGAGTGCTACACATTACACCTTTCCCCCACCTGTTTATAACCCACTGCAATTCCTCATACCCTAGCCTCATCTTACAAGGTACCATTCTGATGTTCAGGAGGGAAAAACAGTCTAGCTCTACAAAATGAGAGAGCATGAAATGGGACAGAGTAGAAATCAGCTTGTATGTATTAAAAAACACAACTCAAAGTATTGTCATTCTGTGACAGTATAAACAATATAAATTTGAATGTAATACAATTTTCAAAAAAAAGTTAAAATATATCTTATCTAAATTCAAAATTTTAAATTATAAGAAATTTAGCATGCTTTTAGTTCATCTGTCTTTTGTGACTTTCTCTTTGACAATGTAGATTTGGGCTAATTACAGAAGATGGTAATTGTTAATTGTTATACTCTTGCCTCCAAATAGGGGCAACAAAGCTTTCAAATTAAGCATGTTTTCCATTTAAGTTATTGGTGGACTCAATGGTTTTTGCAACCTAGATTACTTCATTTTACTATCAAGTTTCAGGGAGCACAATTTCAAAATCACTTCTCAATAACTTTCAATATCTCAGCTAAGAAAGACAGTATTTACTGAAAATAGCCAGAAGTATATATATTATTCAAGAACTCAAAAATCTATGACAGGATTAAACTGCACAATCAAAAAGAAATTAGCTTTTGGTAACGTTACTTTTAGTAAATTATCTTTGTCAACATAATATTATAAACCTATGTTAAATAACATTATTTTTTAAAAAGGAACAGCCCTGGGCACCTGGGTGGCTCACATGGTTAAGCGTCTGCCTTTGGCTCAGGTCATGATCCCAGGGTCCTGGGATCGAGCCCCACGTCGGGCTCCTGGCTCAGCAGGGAGCCTGTTTCTCCCTCTGCCCCTCCCCCTACTCATGTTCTCTCTCTCTCTCTCAAATGAATAAAATTAAAAAAAAAAAAAAGGAACAGTCCTATGAAATTTGTTGGGTATTTAATATATAGATATTGTCATATGAAACTGAATGCTTCCTTTTTCAATTAAGTAAAAAAGAAAATTCTTTCAGGCAGGTCACAGTATCAGGAATAGCTGGACTTCTCCTGGACTGTGTGTGTGTGTGTGTGTGTGTGTGTGTGTGTGTTTCCCTTGTGGACCCTATGGATCTTAAAATTTTTTGTGACACCTGTTCATATTGTATCCTAGACTTCTTAGAGCCAAGTTTCTGATCCACCATTAAAAAATACACAGATACAAGAAAGATAACTAGCCTACTAGAATTTCTGGCATCTTAAATATAAGTCCTCAAAAAAAAATACATAGGACATTCTTTTGCTAATTTACGTTTTACTTTATACCCTTGGTTTCTTTTGTTTTGTTTTGATGCATTTATCTTGCTTATTTTTAACATATGTCTTCCTGCTGACTTTTTTCTATTTACGTCATCTACCTAAAATCTTTATTGGAATTGTTATTTATAAATACATGAATATTTTTATAAGATGTTCTCCTTTAAGAATTTTTTGTTTAGTTTCACACTTACTCTTGTCATTTTTATAACAACTGGTTGGACTTCGGTTGCTCTATTTCCTTGTATCATTGTTCACCATGTTCTTGTGTCACTCTTGGTAACCTAAGGATACACTTGATCTTTTGTTGTTGTTAAGAGGAAAATGGTATTTTCTGAGTCTTTCCACACTTGTCCATATGTGTGACTTTAGCTGGTTATATGAACTTCATGGACTATGATATTCTTTTGGCATGTGTTCTTATGGAAAAGACCTAAGTAGCCTTTCTTTTATAAATAAATAACCTATGTTCTCTATCTGGATGCCTATAGGATGGTTTCTTTATCTTCTTCAACATTTTTCTGGAACTATTAATGGGTATGGACCTGTTTTCATTCACTTTGCTTGGAATACAGTGTGCCATTTCATCCTGTGAACTGTGTAAACTATTTTTCCCACTGGGGAGAATTATTTTATGTCTTGTATTATTATTGCTTCTTCTCGATTTGTCCTGCTTTCTTCTTGGGAAAATAACTTATCTCTAATTTCATAAATATCACCCCACTTAAAATTGTATTGCCCCATTAACCCCCATACCTTTCTCATTATTTTTTCTCTCCAGAATAATTACCATCTTTGGTTTTTCCACTCCTCATCTCTTCCTCACATATACTCCCATAATGATTTCCTGAAGTTACACAGCTTCAAAGGCCATTGATAGGCTGATATATCCCGAATTTTACCTCCAGTCCAGACCTCTCTCACAAACCCCAGACTCACAAAGTCCAACTGCTGCCCAGCAATTCCACTTGGATTTCTGACCAACATCTCAAACTCAGCATGTCTGAAATGGAACTCTCTCCCCTGAAATGTGGGCCACCACAGTCTTCTCCATCTCAGTGGTTGCCAATGCCCCCTTATTTTTTCTCAAATAAAAAGCCCTAAAGTCCTTCTTGATGCCTCTCCCACACACCTCATATCTTTAGTGAATCTTACTGGCTCTGCCTTTAAAATATATCTAGAATCCAGTCACTTCTTTCCAATTCTAACTCCACTGTTACTATCTAGTTTGGGTCACAATTGCCTCTCACCTAGATTACTACAAGTGCCTCCTAACCAGTCTCTGTTCCCCCCAAAGAAAAGCCCATACATCCCATAGACCTTGACACATTGCTGGGTCAGCATTATTTCCTCTACACGGGGATGTCATCAAGTGAATACTCTTGAGTTGTGACACTTGTGGTGGAGTGATATCTTCATATTATGACTGGAATGGACCACTCCTTAAATGGTTGTGCCATCCTGAGGACTCAGAAAAGAACAGGATTGACATTTCAGTGAAGAACTAACTAGACTTCTTAGAGCCAAGTTTCTGACCCATTAGAATTGCCATAGCCTCAGATTGGGTACTTCCCTCACTACTTTCTCCCAACTGTTTTATTACACAAACCTCCAGCTCTCTGTAACTATTAGGATGGAAGGTCTTCCTTGTCGTCTAGCTCAGAGTCAGCTGTTCCAGCTTCTTCTTTGCAAAGAAAACAGAGAATTTACAGAATTTTTTTTTGCTTTACTGTAGTCTTTTGCCTCCTCACCAATATTTGTGCTAACGTTGCTATACAAAAAAAATTGTGCTAAAAATGTGTGTGTATATATATGTGTGTGTGTGTGTGTATACACACACACACACACACATATATATATGGGGCATATATAGCTACAGCAAGACTAGATATGTTTATTGAACAATTTCAGAATCCAGTTAGTGGTAATATTTGATTGAATATCTGTGGGAAGAAACAGCTCCAAATTAGTATTTTTATTTATTTACTTTTAAAGATTTTCTTTATTTGTCAGAGAGAGAGAGAGCACAAGCAGGGGGAGTGGGAGAGGAAGCTGGTTCTCCACTGAACAGGGAGCCCGGTGAGGGGCTCGATCCCAGGACCCTGAGATCATGGCCTGAACTGAAGGCAGATGCTTAATGAACTGAGCCTCCCAGGTGTCCCTCCAAATTAGTATTTTTAAAGTAAGTGTTTGTAATCTCAGATTTTTGAGGAATAGGTAATACTCCATTTTATTGTTGTTTGAGTATATTGGCTAAAATGTAAGTTTAAGATAACACTGAGGTAAATTAAGAAATATTTAACCTGTGATAGTACCTGCACTTTTTGTACATTTCTAAAGAGAGTAATAATCAATAAACAAGTATTTATGGAGTGCCCATTTTGCACATTATGGAGCCTGTGAGGAATATGGGAAGAGTCTGGTTTCTTATAGGCTTCACAGGAAGAAAATACTAACAAATGAAACAGATTCTAATATGAGCCACTTAACACTAAGCTGCGCTGCAGGGAGTCTCAAGGGTGTGAACTCTAGAAATGTCATCCCTGTTGGAGTTATGAATACACCGCACCCAAGCTAACTTCCTACTATTGCCTGAATACCCAGTCTGTCGGTCTTCTTACGAGACAGTACTCCTCATTATCACTCAGATGGAGTACTCCTGTACTCCTCATGATCACTTGGGCTGAAGGCAAGAATGGATTAATGATGGCTCCTAGGTTTTTAGGCTAAGCAATGAGATAAATAATTTACTGGACTTATGGGACAAACAAGTTATACGAGAGTGACAATAAGTTCAATACGTCTGTGTGAAAGTGTCGTATCAAGTGGACAGTTGAATATGAATCTTTAGCTCAGACAAAACACCACCTACTATGGAAAATGGAGGTCATATGCCTCCTGTTACCATTTGCTTAGTAGCATGGATAAATTATTGAATCTCCTCCAGTTAGTGTCTCCACCCTGAACTTTGAGTTCTCAGGGAGTGAGACAGGAATATAGGAACCATTGTTCTTCCAACAGAACTGGATCATCAATTATTTTCCCCATTTACCCTTTAAACCATTCCTTTGGCACTTAGAATTGAATGCAAATGCTACATCTCAGTCTACAAGGTACTGCATAACTTAGTCCTCATTTAAAATAATGATATCAAACACATATCAAGTGTCAGGCACCATTTTAAACACTTATGACTCTATTTTGGGGCACCTGGGTGGCTCAGTCATTAAGCGTCTGCCTTCGGCTCAGGTCACGATCCCAGGGTCCTGGGATTGAGCCCTGCATCGGGCTCCCTGCTCGGCGGGAAGCCTGCTTCTCCCCCACCCCACTCCCCCTGCTGGTGTTCCCTTTCTTGCTGTATCTCTCTCTGTCAAATAAATAAATTTTAAAAATCTTTAAAAAAATAAATAGTTATGACTCTATTTCATCATGACAACCACTGATGATGTACATTATTCTCTCTCCTTCACAGGAAGCACAGAGGAGTAAGTAACCCATCTAAGGTTACACAGGTAGTGAGAAGTTGAGCCATATTTGAACCCAGGCTGACTGGCTCCAGAATCTGGGCTGTCATCTACTACACTGTTCTCCATGACCATTCTTTCTTGCCAGAAAAGGGAGATGTGCTCTGGACTTCTAAAATGTCTTCTAGCTCTAGCAGTCTATGATTTTACTCAAGTGCTTTTTTTTTTTTAAAGTCGTTTCTCCAGTTCTGCAATTGTAATGTTTTAAGAATTTTATAATAAATTAAACTAGAATGATCATTTAGTTTAATCTAGGGAAATGATGTGGATTCTTATTCTGCTTTCATTCTATTCTATTCTATTCTATTCTATTCTATTCTATTCTATTCTATTCTATTCTCCAATAATATGATCCTCTGCCATACCTATTAACTCAGGGAAATGACAAAAGCTAAAGCACCTTGTGATTGCAGCTTCTGTTACTGACATATTCACAAATAAAATCCAATAGTCATTCTGTTTTACCAAAGCTGGCCATGAAATTCTCTCTCTCCCACTTACAATGTGTATTAAACAAAGTACTGTAAAATGTTTTAATGAATCTTTATAAAATATCTGGGTGCCCAATTTTTCATGTAAGAATCAATATAATGAATGTAATAGTGAATAAATGTTTCATGAACCTAGAAATGGAGTTGATTTTTCTTAATAATTCTATCAGGCTACAGACTATTTTGGAGAATGGCCCTGTTAAAAAATAAATTAAATATAACTCATTTGTAGTGTCTGTTCTTCAGATATTCTGAGCCTGCCAATATGCTTCAAATTTAACATCTTTGTCTTTCTCTTTAGATTATTTTTAACAATTATTTATCCCCAGCCCAAAAACTTGGCTGTGAAATTAAAATTGCCATTAAAGTTGCTCATGACTACCAGTGGCTATTTTTGTTTTTCTCAGTCATTATATATATTTCATATTTCCTGGAAATAGTTCTACTCTTGAACAGAACTCCATCTAAATAGGTCCATTATAATTAAAGAGATTAACATTTGCTCTTAACAGACAGCTGATAGTGAAATAGAAGAGTATGCCTCATTTGATAAACACTTTTCAAGGTTCTAAGACCTTGGCAGACACCAAGATGATGAGACAAGACCAGTGTGTTGTTGTTTCCCCACTATCTCACTGTGCTCTATCTAGAACTGAATCCAAAAGAGAGAACTGGACAACATCAGCCACACTGAAGAGCAGGAATGGAAGGCTTGGACAGGCCTTGGAAAAACTGCAAAGGCCTTAGTACCACAATCGTTCCTTTCTTCACAACTTTCCTTGACTTTCAATCCTGGCCTCCAATTTGTCCCAGCGTCCTTCGGGGACCCTGGGCCCCTCCTTTCCTGCGAAGAATGTCAGACAATCGAATTCACTCAAAGGTGTTAGTGAGCTAAGTGTTACCTCACAATAGGGCTTCTGCCTTCCAAAAGACAAGCCTGGAGAGGACAATGCCAGGCCATGATTTAATGAGTTACCAGTGACAGGTTTAAAGCATGACCATGGAAAGGATCAAGTGGTTTTGGAGGAAGCCTCTCTTGCTCCCCTTCAAACCACTTTACTGCCTATTTTACTCATTTTTGGCACAAAAGTTTAGGCCCACAGTTGGCCACAAGCAGTTTCCAGAAGGAAACTCATTCTCATCACTTAGGAAAATGCTTTCAGGTTCCAGATAGTGCCAAATCGTAGACTTAGAAGCAGTCACAGAGAAAACTTTTTCATCTCTAAACCTGTCAGGCTAGATAATTTCTAAAATTCTTTCAAGTTTATACATTTTTGAAATTTTTCATATTATCTATCCAATTCCTTCATTTTTCCAGATGAGGAAACTGATGTCTCCAAATCTTCCTGAATCCAGTCCTTTTCTCTCAGCTTTATATTATCCTGTCTACATGCCCCATAGCTATCGCAACAGTGTAAGTTCTCATAAGTAAACTGATGTACTTACATAATGTATATTGTGGGTTGATGCAAGAATTTCCTAAATATAATCCCATAGCTGTCTAATCCATCCCCTGCACTATCTGTTCACAGGCTGATACTTCTAAAATATAAATCTTATCATGTCCTTTCTTTACTTAACATTCTTCAGTTTCCCCAGTTGCATTTAGAATAAAACCCAAATTCCTTAGCATGGCACACAAAGTTAGTGATCTAAACTTTGTGTCATTCCCAGACGTTCTCACACCCCTTCCATCTCCAGCCCTACAAGACTCCTTACAAGCCCCTGCACAGATCTCACAGGCTCCTGAGCCCCTGCCTTTGCCCATGCTGCTCCCAGTGTCTTCCCTTCCTCCTACCCATGCGCCCTTCTAGAGTAAAGCTGAGATAAAGGGTACTTCAGGAACACTGCAGTGTATGCTTCCTGTAATATTTATGAATATCCAATTCTGGTCAAGAGAATAGAGGACATTAAGCATAGAAACAAGAAAAAAAAATAGATGACATTAAGTATGGAAATAAGTAACCTGAAAGACATCTTAGACATCACTAAAATAAGTAGGAAGGGACAGAAAGACTATGTAACATCAAATAGCCATGAGGCTCTCAGGGAATCCCATATTCGTGAAGTCTTAGGCTCCCTGTTGGTAATGTCCTACCTGGCCCACTCGTCCTCTGGCCCAGACAGAAAGATAAAATCCATAGCTGCTCAGAGGCTACATGTCAAGTTCCAGCTGTGGACGAGAGTATCCGCCCTCTGTAATAGAGCAAGTTATTTTACCTCCAGGCACCCTACATCACTGCTCACCCTTACTTTGGACCTCTTAACCATCCCATCAGCAAGGAAAGCTGACTGAGGGACAGAGAGGGAAACAGAGAGAAGACTGTGAACCTGTGAACTCCAGGATTTGGGGAGCATGGCCCTTCCTGCCTGTTTGCAACCTATTCTAGTATATTAACCTACTCGACTTCCTTTTCTTGCTGTAGGTTTTAAGTTGACTTAATAAGCCATGTGACATGTGCATCTTAATTTGGTCTGTGGGCCTTTCTGTGTTTCTCTCTCTCTGGGACAGGCTTCCTGAAAGTATAGCTGGAGGCTACCAGGGCAGTGAGGTAATTTCCCAATGCACAAAGGCATCCTGTCCCCTCAGACCAGGTCCAGTGTCCTTCCTTGGCACTCTTTGAAAACATCTATGACAGCAGTTAGCTCTCCATGTTACAAAATTGTTTTCATGTTTTACTTCTCATTAGACTGTGACATCCTTGATGTTGGGGACTCAATCTTCTTACTCCAAGCACCTAACATAATTAGAGACTGACACGTTTTTGTTAAAGAGTCAATAAACGTGTTGTAACTAATTAGTACCAGTTGAAACCAGAATTCAGGTCTTCTGAATGCACCATTAGGCAGAACCAGAACCTTACAATCTCTCAAGGTCTTGAGTAGGGCTGCATGAGAATAAAATGCGTCACTTATATCTATGTCTTCCTGGAGGTGTCTGAGGTGGGGAAGGCAAAAGTATTGATCTTGGTTACCCACATGGAGACACCAAACTGGATCTCCATCGCAGAGGTCAAATAGAAAACAAACAATGAGCTAGGATTTCTAAAATCCTACCAAGGTTCAAAGCCTTTTTCACAGAGTAATGGCCTCAGTGTTCCCCCCGCCCCCTGCCCCCACCCAAGATATCCTCCCCTCCACCGTCTTGAGAGGCAGAAATGACAACATACATCACCTTTACTCTAATTCTGGATAGATCATATCTATTAGATGAACATTAACCTCAATTAAAAGTTTCATGGCCCTCCACCCAGTTCCTTACTTCTTGTTATGACTTCAGTGAGAATGACAGGGATTTTTAAAATCAAATGCCTACACTAAGGGACAGGTAGCTACTTACAACAGTCTCTTTGAGCAGAAACTGAGGCAAATAATCTTGGTGCTTTTCTGCTTCCCACTAAGCGCACTTCTTTCTGTATCTTGTGATTTAAGCCTTTTATCATTGACCCCTACATATTAAGCCTCATTCTTTTTCTGTCAGTCTTGATCAGTTGTTCCATTCTCTCTTTCACTCTTTCCACATTCTTTTCTCTCTTGATCTCCTCCTTATTCTTACTCTGTTCTTTCTTTCTTGTCTTTTTCTCTTCTCTTTCCAGCTCTTTTGGTCCACTGCTCAGTTCCTCCAGCAGGGTCTCAGAAAATGTGATTAGGAATGTAACTGCAAGAAGATACAAATGCAAAACCAAAGCACTGAGTTCCAAATGAAACAAGGATTCCCCAGCCTGGTTGTCATTGGCACTCTACCAGAACTATAAAATTCTAGAAAAATATCAAGACATAATTCATTCTAATGTATTTTCATGTACAAAGTAATCAGATGCTCTGAAGCTTTTTTTGAGAAGTAACAGGAAAGAGGAAAGTGATCTTCCATTAAGCAGTGTGCATAATAATTTGGGGGAAGTGTTGGGAGTCAGCATCTTAAAATTGTCCTATTTTTCCCTATTTTTGAAAAATAATTTAGTTCTTAACCTAGGATATGCATTAAAATGTAACTGACAACCATAAAACATAATTTCCGTGCATTTTTTCACATAAGGACATCCCAAATGCTGAAATTAAAAATTCAAACTTTTAATGGTATTTTGGAAGTCACATATTAAAAAAAAAAAAAAACTGTTTTACATTGCCAAACATGGTTCTAAAATTGAGAAAGCAAAATTCCACACCACTCAGAGTTTTGTACAAAATTCTGCTAATGTAAAATAAACATTTTCCCTTAAAATGGTAGTATTTTAATATATTTTCATAAACATTTTTCCTTTGCATTCTACAATAAAAAGATAGACTCTTCCAAAAAACCTAAGGTTTGAATGCCAACTCATGTATATTTTTTAATTAATAAAAGTAACATAAATCAAATAGGCATACCCAAAATGACAGTCACAGATTGTGCAGTATTTTTGCTATTTTGTCAGTTGTCTTCTTCTGTACGTTTCTTTTAAAACAAAGTTCTCTAGGAAATTGTGTCCTCTTGTGGTCACTGGCACAAACAACATGTTTTGTGCAGGAAGAATCAATCAAAACAATGGAAATAGGACTTAAGGCTTCAGGAAAAGCCATTTGTGAAAAAAGGAAATCCCCTGAAGCGTAGAGAGATGAAAGTCATGAGTAATCAGAAAAGCAACTTGATCTGGAAAAACACAAAATATAAACCATTAGATTTAGATTTAAATTGCTTGATGATGAAAAAGAGAAGATAAAAATGCTTACTAAGTAGGAAGCCTATGGCCATGATAAAAGCCTCTATGAATAACTACGTACTTCTTCCATTATTTCTTCAGTTACTCCAGCAGCTCCCCGAAATAGGTGAGAGTGTATTTCACCAAGGTTAACTGGCAGCAAAGTTGGGACACAACCTTTCTAGCCTGCACACCCAATAAGCCAATAAAGGTGTGTGTGGCGGGGGAGGCTCTTCAAGACTCCATACTTTCCACACTTGGATTCCTCTCTACATACAAGTTCAGCATATTATGCTTCTTTACCTTATCCTCATTTTGAATGCAGAATGTCAGATATTTTAAAGATTATTTGAAAATCTGATTGGTCATTTGAAGTGCTCTTGGCAACTCAATTTCTTATGCTTTATTCTTTTTCATTTTATTTCTGGATGGAAAGTTTCACATTTTATAATTTCAGTTCCTTAAAGGGGTTCAGAAGGAGAAATATAGAATCAGTTAAATCCATAAATTAAACTATCCTTAAGAGAAAGAGAATGCTCTCTTATTTAGGGCAAGGTGTTCAAACATCATTAAGGCTGCCTGTGTTGCTGAGAAAGAATCTGCTTTCACACAGTTATGGAAGTCACTTGTGCTGACACAAACTTTATGTTCCACTTTGATAAAATTCTCTTACTTCAGTATCAAACTAGGCAATCCCTGTGGAGTGTCCAAAACAAGATGAAATCTAAGATGTACAATCTCATTCAACTGCAGCCTTCTCCAATTTGCGCCCCCTTCTGTGTGAATGCTCCTTTGCTTCATTCATGCAATTCAGAGAAATGATTTCACAAAACTCTAAGCCAATCTACAGGTGGTAGGTCATCCAAAGACTAAGAAGAAAGAGTAGGAACAGATTCAAATACTCACCTTTTGTGCAAATCCAACTCCAAAATTTCCTATCTTGCTAACAATTCTATAGCATATGTATGTTTCTTTTCCTTCTCTAAAAGTATTTATAAATGATTATTGTTAAGAGAATGCCAGTGCATATAGTCAAACTGGAAGAATACAGATACATACTTAGTGCATACACTCAGTATGAGATTCCTAACTTGGTTTCTTCTAACAGTAGTTTTTTTCAATTTTCAACACAGCACACATTCCTCAGGAAGGACTGCGAACATGCCAAGTTTGCAGTTTTGAAAACAAAGCTCGTTTTGAATTATCCGAGTGCAAAAGAAAAACTTTTTTGTTTTCAGTTAATTTTTTTTCAGGGAATTTATTTTAGAAGTAGACAAAATTATTTAATTCCAATTAATCCAGTATTCCCAAAGAAGGTAGTTCTCCACTACCGTCCTTCAAGTCAAGCTGAGTTCAGCCCCAAAGGGAAATTTCTAAAACTGTTTTTAAGAACCTGAAATTAGGATTTTTGAACTAAGTCTTCTTTCCCCAGCAAGTGTGGACAAGAAAATTGTTAGATAAAATGTTAGGTAACATACAGCTATAGATGAACAGAGTGGGACGAGCCGGCCGTGAAATATTACAGCTTGCAAAGTAGGGAGTATCAAGCCCCAGACACTTTGAGAGGTAATTCATTTGGCAAGCCACAGCCTTCTGCTCAAAAAGTAACCTGTAGGCACTCAAAACCCCTCTCATTCTCATCCTCCACTCCTTCGAAGAGTTCAAGAGAAATTTCTTCTCAGAAGTAAAGTCATTCATTGTGACTCTGTCAGGAAGATTCCATGCTGGGACGGTTCTGGTTAGGTCATTCATTTTAAACTCTCTTGTAAGCATTCTGGCATCGAGAGCTAGAGCACAGCCTCAGCCCTGGGGATCCCTGGTACCCAATGGCCAGGCGCTCTTCATCCCCTATAAGTTCAGTGCCCAGAATAGGGTTGGGTTCATGTGTTTAAGAACCAGTCTTGGAGACTGATGACTTTGCAAGTCCAGCTGGCTAATGATCTCTGGCTCCTGCACTGCTGTGGACTTGGTTTCTCCTCCAGTTCCTCTGCCCTCATTTCCATCCTCCAACCCCAAATCCCCTTGGTCAGGTAAGGTTTCCCTTTACACTTTGCCCACACTTTCCTGTCTTGATTACCCATAGCCACAAAGGAAAAAGCCATCTCTTTAGTTTTAAGGATTCCACTAAAGGGAAAAGAAAAACAAAATTAAGATTTGAGATTGATCTTAAAAAAAGAGAGAGATAGAGGTGGAAAATTTTCAAGATTTCTGCAGCCACCTTCAAATAAAAATTGTGGAATAACCGGCAACTCGCATTTATAAAAGAGAACACTTGGTAGAGTGTGGCAGAATTTCTGCCTTACTCTCAGCTTCCAAGAGATAAAATCCTAAAGGCAGAAGACGTAAACAAAAGGGTGACTTATCACAGTGCGCTTCGTTTTAAGGATACCTGCCTGCATACTATAAGTGGAGATATCCTTAATTTTCAGACAGGATCTCATTTTAAAATAGGGCGGCGACTCTTGGGGCAGACCAGTTGGCACGCTGTGGTCATTGTTTCTGCATATTTGTAAAAATGGTGATAGCCAAATCCCGCAAGTCGCCCCTCCCAAGAAGGCACAGCCTTGTTCGACCCCCACGGGAGAGAGGGATGCCTCTAGCCCTCACTTCCCCCAGAAGTCTGAGCCCTTCAGTCAGCTCCAGGCGCTCCAGACCCCAGGGTTTCCGGACTGAAACTGTGAGCCTCAGCGAGGCAAAGCCACATGGCCTGCCCTCCAGTCGCCTGGGCTCCCTCCTCCTCCGCCCCACACCCACAGCCGCGACCCTCGGTCAGGCCCAGAATGGAGACTTTCGCTTAGCTAATTCTCCTCTGACAGGCCAGTCGGGGGAGAGCGTGAGTGGAGCTCGGCCTGCGCAGGGCACACAACCTCGGTACCCCTAAATCTCCCCCCCTGAAAACCGACTACTGCTTTTGACCTCTAGTTTGCTTTGCAACTTAACGGTGAACACGAAATGGTTATTCTATCCCAACTCGTTCCAAAAAAGAGAAACAAGTCTGGCATTGCAAAGAGGGGTTTCTCTTCTCCCCTGGCTTCCCTTCCAGCCCACCAACTTTTGTTGCCTCCTATTTGCCAGAATATGCATCACCACCCTCTTTGGGGCTCTGGGGCTCGTTGTTGTTAACGTATTCGTTAGAATGGCTTAAAATACAAAAGTGTCCAAGTAACTGGAACGCGTTTGGGTCACACGAAGCGTAATTGTCCACTCCACCTCCTAGGAATGAAGGGTGGAGAAGGTGCGTCTCACAACCATCAGCCGCGCGCGTGTTCGGGGGCTTGAACCCCATCGCACTCTCACTCTCTTAGGAGCCTACCTTTAGAGGTCACAATGTGGGACTTTATTTGAGAGTAGGGTAGGGATGAAATGGCCACAGGGTCCTCCACCTTGGGCTGGCAGCTCAGGAGACCAGGGCTGCAGCGAAGACGCTGCACTGTCCCTCTCCGGCCCCGCTGCCTTCTCCAAGGACAGGACTGACTTCGGAGAAAGAACGAGCTGTCTCTAGCACCGTCGGAGGTGTAGTCTTTTGAGTGGCAGGAAGCTTTTAGACTGGGTCACTGTGGAGGGAAAAGGAAGGCCCAGATGCTTCTCAGGGAGGGGTGAGAGCAGGCCGGGGCACAGATCCGCAGTCCCCGCGTCGCAGACACGTCTTCAAAAACGCCCACGACCTCAGGGCCAGCCACGGTGGTTTGGCCTTTGCGACTCTGGGGGCCCGTCTACCTGGCTACTGGGGGGAGCTCCGCGGTTGCCAGTTATCCTGCTACTGCCCCCACCCCCAGCAATCCCAAAGCGGCCCCACGGACCTAGAGGGTACAGGGGCGAGATGAGACATCACCCACTGCGTCGAAGCTGTTGCTGCCGCTGCTGTCACAGCCACTCCGGGAGGGACTGACACCGGGGCCGAAAGGTCCCCTCCGGCCGCTTTCCGGGGCTGCGCTCGGGTGCGGGGGCGCGGCCCGCGCGCTCCGACGCGGAAGGAAATCGCCCCGCGCCCGCCTGCGGAGGGCGGCGGAGAGGGAAAGGGGAGGGCAGCAAGGAGGCGGGCAGAGGGGCCGGCCGCCCGAGCCAGGTCGTTTTTGAATGGTTTGGGAGAACGAATTGTCAGACCCTGAGGAAGGGGGGTTGGGGGGGTGGGGACGGGGAAGCGGGGCTGGAAAGCGGAAACTTTCCTATAAAACTTCGAAAAGTCCCTCCTCCCCACGTCAGGCCAATGACACTGCTGCCCCCAAACTTTCCGCCTGCACGGAGGTATAAGAGCCTCCAAGTCTGCAGCTTTCGTCCAACTCCCAGACACCTCGCGGGCTCGCCGGCACCGGCAGCGTTTCCAAGAGGCCGAGCAGGGTGTGCGTGCGGCCGTTGGGCGCCTTCTTTTTGGACCTCGGGGCCATCCACACCGTCCCCTCCCCCTCCCGCCTCCCTCCCCGCCTCCCCCGCGCGCCCTCCCCGCGGAGATCCTCCCCGTCCCTCCTCCCGCTCCCTCCTCGGCGGGCCGCACCGCCCGGGCCGGCGCCGCGCGCGGGGGAAGCTGGCGGGCTGAGGCGCCCGGCTCTCCTCCTTTTCCCGGGCCGCCCCTCTGCCCCGGGCCTGCGAGGCCGCGCGCTGCCACCTGAGAGATGATGCAGGACGTGTCCAGCTCGCCAGTCTCGCCGGCCGACGACAGCCTGAGCAACAGCGAGGAGGAGCCGGACCGGCAGCAGCCGCCGAGCGGCAAGCGCGGGGGGCGCAAGCGGCGCAGCAGCCGGCGCAGCGCGGGCGGCGGCGCGGGGCCCGGCGGGGCCGCGGGCGGGGGCGTCGGAGGCGGCGACGAGCCGGGCAGCCCGGCCCAGGGCAAGCGCGGCAAGAAGTCTGCGGGCGGCGGCGGCGGAGGCGCCGGCGGCGGCGGCGGCGGCGGCAGCAGCAGCGGCGGCGGGAGCCCGCAGTCGTACGAGGAGCTGCAGACGCAGCGGGTCATGGCCAACGTGCGGGAACGCCAGCGCACGCAGTCGCTGAACGAGGCGTTCGCCGCGCTGCGGAAAATCATCCCCACGCTGCCCTCGGATAAGCTGAGCAAGATCCAGACCCTCAAGTTGGCGG
Source organism: Leptonychotes weddellii (assembly GCF_054177405.1). Classification (NCBI taxonomy): domain Eukaryota; kingdom Metazoa; phylum Chordata; class Mammalia; order Carnivora; family Phocidae; genus Leptonychotes; species Leptonychotes weddellii. Next base: position 50,543,480 of record NC_138380.1, read on the forward strand.
CCAGGTACATCGACTTCCTCTACCAGGTTCTCCAGAGCGACGAGCTGGACTCCAAGATGGCAAGCTGCAGCTATGTGGCCCACGAGCGACTGAGCTACGCCTTCTCGGTCTGGAGGATGGAGGGGGCCTGGTCCATGTCCGCGTCCCACTAGCAGGCGGAGCTCCCCACCCCCTCGGCAGGGCCGGAGACCTAGGTAAGGACCGGCGCCTCTGCGCCCCTTCGCCCTTCCGCCGCTCAGGTGGCAGATGGACTGACGGCCGGGCCGCGGCTCCCCGTCCACCTTGCCTTCCTCACCCCCCTCTCAGCCTTCCCACCCAGCCTGGCACCGCCACCTCAAACCCCACCTCCCCTCCCCCCGCCCAGCGTCCCTGAAAGGCAGGTCGGTCCCCGCTAGGGAGAGGGGCATGCGCCCCGATGAGGAGTGTGCGTGTGCGTGAGTGTGCGTGACGGACAGGAGGGAAGACTGAGAGAGATTCGAGGGTCACGGGTATAAGGACGGTTTTCTTGCCAGGGCCTCCCTTTCCTTGGGCTTTAAGTTTTCGTTCTCCTTAAAACAAATGCTTCCAAATTCCACCTCCTCCTTCTTTCCGCCCACCCACTTCCTCTTGCCCTGGGGCTGAAATCCTTCCAGGTTGTTCAGCGTAATTTCTCAGTAGTGGTGATAAGAACAGTGCTCACTAGTCTTAGCAAACAGCCACGGAGACCTAAACAATAACCAACTTTCCCCCCTCTGGGTTTTTGCAGATGTCATTGTTTCCAGAGAAGGAGAAAATGGACAGTCTAGAGACTCTGGAGCTGGATAACTAAAAATAAATATATATGCCAAAGATTTTCTTGGAAATTAGAAGAGCAGAACCCAAATTCAAAGAAACAGGGCGTGGGGCGCACTTTTAAAAGAGAAAGCGAGACAGGCCCGTGGACAGTGATTCCCAGACGGGCAGCGGCACCATCCTCACACCTCTACATTCTGATAGAAGTCTGAACAGTTGTTTGTGTTCCTTTTTTTTTTTTTTTTGACGAAGAATGTTTTTATTTTTATTTTTTCATGCATGCATTCTCAAGAGGTCGTGCCAATCAGCCACTGAAAGGAAAGGCATCATTATGGACTTTTCTCCATTTTAAAATGGTAACAACCAGAGGAATTTTAAGAACGTCTTTAGAAATAAAAATGCGGGGATTAAACTGACTTGCAAAATCACAGTCAGTTAATTCCTTTTTACATTCTTCCTCTGAGAGAAAAAAAAACTTAAAATACAAAAAACAACATTCTATTTATTTATTGTTGACCCATGGTAAAATGCAAATAGATCCGGTGTCTAAATGCATTCATATTTTTATGATTGTTTTGTAAATATCTTTGTATATTATTTTTCTGCAATAAATAAATATGATTGAAAATTTTAAGAACCTTAGAGTTTGGTCTATATTTTTAAAGCTCAGGATTAAGTTGGAGGTAAATATCTACTTGTTTAACTCTGGAGGCACCCAGGAGGGAGGGGACACTAATATAAACAAAGCAGTGAAGAACGCAAATAAACTAGCTACTGACAGGCACAGGCATGTTATTTAGAAAGACAGCTTTATTATTATTCCAGTTTGGTGTTCAGTGGGCTTTGTAGCATCTATCCTTCATCTCTTATTAGGTCCCCAAACAGCAAAAACTTAAATTCGTTATTCACTTTTCTTGCTTATATTTTGAGGAGGCAGCTGTAAAACAGTTAAATGCAAATAAGCAATGGGAAGCCAGCACTATTTTCTCTTGTTACTGTATATTTTTGTCATGCCCTCCACTGTTTGTGAGGATTTCTAAATAATAGGTTCATTGCACTGAAAGGATGCACGAAGTGTTATTAAAATGATCTGTATCTGTACACGTGATAAATCAGTAGGAATGCATAGAAAATAATAAAGTTAAATTCAGCCCGAAAGATAATTGCATTTGCAAAGTAATTTGCCTAACTTTTTTCATGAATGAAAATGATATTTAGTGTCATGTTTGCTTAAAAGAAGAACCAAAGTTAATATTTTTCCATATTGATGTTATCCATTCGGGAAGCATGCTCCTTCTTTAAAGAACATATAACTATGAAGTAAAATACAATAAAGAACCTGAACTTTCAGTATCTTCAGTAACTATTGGAACAATCACAATTTGAAGTACTAGAGCTATTCATTTTCTAGTGAGTTCATTAGCAAATATATTTTATTCAAAATTACATGTAATTTTTCCCTGGCTACTTAGAGGTATACAAAACCTGAAGTTAAGTAAAACAGTAGCAGCAAAACAGATGGGGCTTGATTTTTATTTCATTCTGGTTATTTCTGAGATAGGAAAACATTGGCTTTTATAACTCATATCATTAGAAGTAGTAAGTTTGTATCACTTCTTAGCTTCTACATCTAGTTGACTGCATTCAGGTGTAATCAGGGAAGCTTTCAAACTGGAAAATAATTTTGCTGTCTAATTCAAACAATGGCTATGGCAAACAAGTGTATATGAATCCAAACAGATTGTGTTTGCTCAACTCAGATTGAGGTTATTATATTGCCTGAAGGCTTTTGTTTCCCTCCTACACATCATCAGAGAATGCTGACACAACAATATTGTAAATTCACTATTCTGAATATCTTAGACCATGTTTTACAAATAAGGAGCCTGTAGCATTGACTTGCACACTGAGAGATTAGTGAAGGCTTGGGGAATTAATTTTTGGATTTTGATAGTCCTTTACCAAATAACTACACGAGCTGGGAAAGTGATTACGTGTGAGTGTACTTGTAGGGTGTGGGTGTGTTTGTAGTGCGTGTGTGTGTGTGTATGTGTATGTTAGAAAGAGAAAGTGTGTGTGTGTTTGGGTGTGTGTGTGGGTGTGTGTGTGTGTGGGTGTGTGTGTAGGGTAGAAATGGAAGGTGGGTACCCTAGAAGGATGAGGGAGAGCATGAGGATGGTAATTCTCTCTTCTGTGTGTATCATCCTACCACCTCCATTTTCTAAACTGTTCATGGAGGAATCTCCTTGTTCACTAGCTTGGTATGACTATTTGATATTTCAGATTTCTTGATGTACATCAGGATGGAGCTGACCGTCATTGCTGAGAAGGTAATTTCTCTTATCTCTGATGATACAAAACCCAGAAGTTTCAAAAAAAGGTAGCCTATCATTTGCCTTTTTAAATTTTTTAATATTTTTTTGGTGTTTTATTCTCTTTACTTTGCTCATAAGGGAAAACCCTTTGGAGAAAAGCAAATGCCATATTTATGTTGCTAAACTGAAGGTAATATTTTCCCCTAGATTTTCAGGGAAATAAATAAATGAATGAATGAAAGGTGATAGATAGGTTTACTTTGAATGAGAATAATTCATGGTGGAAATTTTAACTATTAGAATACAATTTTCAGCTTGCAGACTGTTTTTGTATTCCCAATGTCCTCCTCCATACACACGACAAGGCGAATTCTTTTTTAGAAGAGAAATAAAGCCACCTGTGTTTCTCTAGCTCTACCATTATTTCCTGTTTTCGTTTTATTTTTGCTACCTATTCTTATTTAAAGGACAATTAGAATGAATTACCTCTGCTTCAGAAGTGAGAATTTAATGTGGTGGCTGGACGGGGGACTCTACCCTTGAGCCAGAATGCATTTACTGGAGTGAAAATGCTGTATAAAATTGCCTTGGGTGAATTCTAAACAACTGAGTAAGAATGTGCACATATATATATATATATATATTTTTAAATCTTGCTTTTAATTTTGTTGAATTGATAGCCTTCAGTCATAAGAAAGCAGTAAATTTTTGTTCTCATATGAGAACATATGCACCCATTTCCCTTCGTGGTGCACACACTTGCTAAGCACATGCACAGCTGATAATTCATGCACAGTTGCAGGTACCCGCCCTAAAGTGGTACATATTATTAATAAAATAACGTTAAATAGCAGAAACTCACATACTGTGTGTACTTTTTTCCCACACTCAACAATGGCACAAGCTTCTTGCTCCTTCGGTCCTCAGGCTCATATTCATAATAGAGCTTTTTAAGGGACACTTGGCCTCTTGCAAAAAAGTCGAGCATTTTGCACATTCCACGGTTTGGCAAACTCAGAACTGGTTATTTTCTCTAGACCGGTATCAAGTTCTTCTCAGGCATATGATTTCACTTGAAGTCCTGCCCAGGAATCCTTCAAAGTGAGCGTTTGTCCCGCTCTCATGATGTCAGGCGGTTTTCCCTGCATCTGTAATTTGAAGAAAAACAAACAAACCTGCGGGGTACAAACGCCACGGAAACCCAAACAGAACTCCGTGGGGAGCGGGAGGCTCACCTGCGGCGCGCGCGGGAGGGGGGCCGGCGGCCCAGACTCCCCTGCGTGGGTGGCGGGCCGGGGCCACACGGTGGGGAGAGTGACAATGTCCGCGCCCTTCTCCGACTGCGTGGACCGCTCGGGGCCCCGCGTCTGGCCGCTGCGCCGAGGCGGCGGTTCCAAGTGTCAGCGGTAGCAGAAGGAGCCGCCACAGAGTCAGGCAAAGGCCCAACCTCCCATTTCCAGAGACAGGCCTGTATTAGCGACAAACACGGGTGGGGCGGGGGGGTCCCTCCCCCCCCCGGGGGCCACTTTTCCAGAATTTTCTGCGCGTGTGTCGTAAAGCGTGCCCCACCCCCAGCACCAGCGAAAGTGGAAGGAAAGTGCACCGACAAAGTGGAAGGAGAGATCGGTTACCTCATGATTTCTCACAGCCGGCAACCCCACTCTTTCCCAAGAAACTTCGAATCCGAGACCTCGAAAATGCAAACAGGATTATTAATTATCCTTATTTACTGAACAGCCAAAGATAGACCCAGTAAACAGGGCATGAGATACATTTGCCATTTGCTTTTGTCCCAAGGCCCCAGGACGTGAGCCCACTTAATGTTCTTAGCAAATCAAAGCACGTGTCCTTTGAAGAAGGTGTGTAATTGGAGTTTAAGGCATGTATGGAATTCCCAGATGTCTATAAAGAGGGAAGAAGCATGTGGCAGGTCACTGGAAGGTGGGGCAGGTTAAAATCACTGGCACAAAAGTCCCCCCTTTCTAGTCTCCTTCTTTATAAAGGCCAGGGAGATAAACCTTGGGGGAACGGATGGGACGGAATCATAATGAATATCCAGTTTCTCATATCAGAGTCCTAGTAACCATGGCAAAAAGCACATGGTCAGAAAACCTCAAAGAAAACACTCAATTATAGCCGGGATTTCGTGGGCGCCCTGCAATGAGATCGTTTGGGGTTTGCTGCAGCGAAGGCCTCGAACGGCTGTCCTTCTTGTTTACGTGGACTGTTTTCTTTTCCTTCCATTTCCCGCGCCCCCCCCCTCAAGTTTGTGGATGTGTCTTCGTACTTACGCGTGAACAAAATTCCAGATTAGGAAAAGAAAAAAAACATTTCTAAAAACATTCATCCCAAAGGCAACCTTCTTAGGGGAAGGGAGATTACGAGCAAGTGAAATTAAATTTCTGTAAACCACGCAGTTTAAACATCTACCAGATAGAGCGAACGTTCATTTAAAGACAACCATCAGAATCAGCAGCACTCTTTTTTCATTCCACTGAAGAGTATATAGATGTATATGAGACTATGGAATCTAAGCGCGAGTTTGAATATTGCTTATTAGGCAGTTTTGTTTTGTTTTGTTTTTGGTTTGAAGCCGGAATCGAAGGCAATCTGACTTTTCTCCTTGGGTCCAAGATGGTGCCCTCATTTACCTGCACGGTGGAACCAGAGGCGGGAGACGTAAGGATGGGGTCTGCCAAAGAAGCTGGCCATGGCAAAGGTTGGCGTTGGGAGGGGGGCTATGTGGGGTCCTAGGAGGCTGGGGGCCAGAGCGTGGGGGCTGGAACAAAGCGCGCCACAGACCCCGCCACTGAGTCAGGCGGGAGGGCGAAAAGGACCCACCGGGGGTGATGCGAGTGTGACAAGTGAAAAGTTAAGCAGGTACCTGAAGGAAGTTTATCTTGCCCAGATGTTAGGGCTTTTATGAAATGTCACGTGAAGAGAACAGATGTACAATTTGCAAATGGAGCCACGCCTGTAAATACAAGGAAGGCAAATGCTTGGAGGAAAATCCAGGCATAAATCATCAACCTCCTTTTCTAGATATCTATTTTCTCCTTTAAATATTTGCTTCCGGAAAGGGAAGACACATCTTAAATCCTTAAGTGCCTCTTCCAGGAGAGGTCACAATCTTATCCCTTACCAGCACCCGCCCATCCCCTAGGTGCCTTGGGTGCAGAGGGTTGAGGTGGCTGGCAAATCTCCACCCCCCCCCACCCCCGCCACCCCGGGCTTTCCTTCTTCACGTTCCCCATCCCCCACGTTTCTGTCTTGGCCTCTCGGAGACTTTTGATCCTGAGAAACGTATCCGATCTCGGTTTGGAAAAGCTGAAACTAATCAATTGCCTTTTTGAAGGGGTAGAGAGTGATAAGAGGGAAAGAATGCCAGGACTGACAGACCCTAAACCTCCAAGATGCTTGACTGGGCTGAAAGATGAGCGGGTGATCCCTCCCGCCTGGGGCCAGGACCCAGGCTCTGGGGATCTTTGCTGCCCATTGGGTAGGACTTTTAAGAAGTTAAATTATCGGTTTGATTGAGGATTCTTAAAAATCACATGTACAAATAAGGAAGGAAGAAGCTCAGTTCCTAAACAAAATTAAAATGAATTAGTAGTTGCCCAGTTGTGGAAGACAGTCCAATTCCTTTCTCTGTTCTAAGAGAGATGTTCATAGAGGCTATTGTGAATATTAACGGGTGGCTCAGGCCTGGATCTCTGCACACATTAAGGTTTTAAATATTTGTTGACAATACTTTTAAGACTGTACATTAAATGACTGAACTGTTCTGTGGCTCTTCATTTAAATGCAACATTATTCCTAAGTCACTGTTACACTGACAATTGCACCTGGCTTATAGTTATTTTATAGCTGCCCATACACCTCTGTATTTAAAAAAAAAAATTAAAAGTTGGGGTATTTTCTTCCACAATATTAAATCTAAATTTACTGTCAGAGTTTTTATTAATCCTCTTTGGGTTTCCAAAGAATTGAAATAAATTCAAAATGATCACATTAGCTTTAAGGGTGACAGTTTTAAAAATGTGCAAGACCAGATAAACAGACACATCTTTTCTCTCTATGGCATTTAATCTAAATACCCATCCAGCCGTCCCTGAAGGAACTTAACGTGGATTTATTACCTTTGGGTACATATCATATCTGGTTATGGCCCCCAAAGCATCCTGGCGGAAGACCTCAGATCCTGCGCCTCTGGGTTTGCCTAGCCAAGATGAATGTTGGGTTGAACTGCCAACACCCTGACTCTGACATGTTACTTTGGGGCCTCCAGACCTCCATTTCTAAACCTACTACTGGACACAATAGTCCAAATTTCTTTTCCTCTTTTGTTTCTGAAACTTAACACCAAATCAAAGAATTGTTACTATTGTTGAAAGCAACATGCAGCAGAAAGAGACCGAGTCAATACTGCATTTTAGTAATGATACTGAATCCTTCAGAGAGGTATGCTGATGCACCCCCTACAACCTTGTTCCATTCCTGGGCAGAACCCTACCTTCCAGAGCAGCATTCTTTACTTTAAAAATGTCCTTATAAATCCCTCTTCCATTATGACAGAAGGAAACTTCTGTTAGTCTCTTGCGAAGGTTGCCTCTCGCCTCATTCCACCCTTGACTTTTCTTGCTACCCCCCATCAACACACACCTTCTAAAACTTTTAACTTTGTAGCATATTAAAGAGACCTGGAGCAGAGAATCCTTCTTCCTCTTCCTTCTCTCCAGGCCTCGACTGAGTGAAACTTAAAACACATCTCATAGATCAGTTTTCCTTCTCTGAAGTTAGGCACAGTCCACGACCCGGATTTCAAATAGCGCAGGCTGGAGTCTGCAATATTTAATCCAGTCAGCTATTAAATGTCCTCCGGCTAAATCAAGAGTATAAGAATCCGTAGTGGGATAATGATACCAAGAGCAGTTTGGTAAAGGAAAGGGGGGCTGGGAGGGGGCACGAACTGCAGGGATCCTTTGATTTGGAAAATCCTGTTTTTAGAACTCCTGTCAGAGTAATAACAAAGCAAAGAGACATGAAAGAGCAGCTCTTTGTTCCAGGATATGGTTTTAATGAAATACTACTAACACACACACACACACACACACGAAAAGAAAAGAAAAAGAAAAAGAAAAGATCTATTAATAACCGCTTCTGAGACTCCGCTTTTCCTTTACCTATTAGGGACTAGCAGGCGCGCAACGTGACCCCCTCTCCCCCTTTTCTGCCGCCTCCTTCCCTCCCTGGTTAAGCCGACGTGATTGTTCTGAAGAGTCCCGGCCCGCACAGAACCCCGGACCACACTGCCCTCCGCATCCCGGGTCCACGTCCCTTCTTTTAGCAAAGCCAGCCCCCGCGGGAACTTGACTGCCAGGGCTTTGCCTTCTCCCTTCCCAAGGCGGGTACCCGCACTTTGGGAGCTAGTTCTTCTGGTCCCTGGCTGGAGGCCTTCATAGAACCCCAACACATGTGGCACCAAGGGGATAGCGTGCCCCAAATCTGCCTGCCTTGGCTCCCAACTGACCCTGCCCAGCGCTTTTTTGTTGACTTAAAACATCCGGAGGGACTGCAACTAATAGAGCGAACGGGGCTGGGGGTAGGGGAGGGTAGCGAAGAGGCAGGGGGTGGGGAATCACCAGAGAAAAAGCAACAGCATTTGGGAAGGGGGGAGCAAGCTTTTAGGCAGCGGGAACGAGGCATTTTAGCAGCCGCGTCTGTCATCTGTAACAGTGGACAGATAAAAACCGTCCCAGATCAAAGAGGTTCGTTCATAAATCACCCGTAAGAAATGGATTGTGAGGAGTAAAAGACACGTGTCGAATAATCTCAACCCTGCAGTCAACTAGCTGCCAGCGCCTTTCCTAAGGCCCCCTCTCGCGGTACCCGTGCAGCGAGCGCTTCTCCGGGAAGGGAATGTATGTGGGGGGAGGTCTCTCCATGCTAGTACCCCCCACCCCCCCACACACACGCCAACCTCCTACCCTCCACCCCGCCGCCCCCTAGCTTCCGCCTTAGACGCCCGGCTGGGCCATCCCTGCTCCAGACTTGAGATTTCAATACAATCGGTTGACTCTGGATTGACCAAGGAAGTCGGGGTAAAAAATGGAGTTTTTTCATTTCGGAGGCAAGAAAGTTGCTCTCTCAGAATCTTAGACATCTACCCTTCGAGGTCCCCTCTTTGTGTCCTTGTCCCTCTGCTGATCGCTCTTGAGAGAACTCGGAAATTAATGGTGTTATGGTGCAAATGTAACGCAGCCCGGAGAGGGAGTTCAGCGAGAGCAGAAATTGCCTGGGCGGGTGTTTTCTGTTCGGAGTTTTCGAAGTTTCGGACGAACAGTGCTTTGCACTGAAGTTTGCCGCACTAGTGCAATCTGTAAAAAGCACTTGCTGTCTCTACACTAGGACAAAGTGAATTCTCTTTCTCCCGCTCCCACCTCCCCAGCTCGGGACTTTCTCACACCTGCTTCTCTCTTGGTTGAAAAAACTAGCGAAAGCCAATGTCCAGTCCCGCGTTCTAAACTCTCCAGCCAGCTGTTCGGGGGACCCCAGAAACGCGTAATGGGCGAGTTGAGAAAAGCTGTGGTTGGCCATCCCCGAGAAAGCAGTTGACAAATCTAAGACAAGACAGAGCTTGTGAATTTGTGCGGGGGATTTACAGCGACAAATGCCTCTTATTCCTTCCTTCTCTCTCAGTTTTAGCATCCTCCAGATAAGTAGGATTTTGCTTATAATAGGTGTTTATGGTTCCAGGAATTGCACTTTGATCTAGGATTTTGGGGGTGGAGTGTCTAAGGGGTCTCTAGACGCTTGTCTGATTTGAATGCTTTTCAGGATGATTTATGGCAAAAGGCTCCTTTCTGACACTTCCAGATGCCAAAGCTCTTACCTTCCAGGAAGGGGTGAGGGAAACCTGCTTCCAATAGCCGCGAGGATGGGGGCCGGCGCGCCTACCGCGCCACCCTGCGGGTCACCTTAAGCTGACAGTATGCACCTCTAGCCTTCTTGAGCAGCTGAGAACCTTTCCCCGCCTTACAACTGAGGAGGAGGGAGAGACCTTTTTTGATGACCAAGCTACGGAGGGAAACCAAGTCACCGTTGTAAAGTTAGTCTCTTGCAGTTAACTCTATTTTATGCAATTAACCACCTGCTCCCGCCCGGTTGGCGGTTTGGTGTTAATGCGATCTGACCCCCAATTGTGAAGCGGGTCGGGAATAAGCCCTCCGTTGGGACCCCTGGTGGTTTCACCCGCCGGCCTAAGCCTCTGGCCGAAGCCGCGTGGATCGAAATCCTGGTTCCCGCGGGGCGGAGGCCGGGGCAGAGCTCAGAAGCAGCCGGGGCCTCGGGGCGGGGTGGGAGGAGGGGGGGCGATGTCTTTCCGAAAGCTCCCCGCAGTCTCAGGACGGTGAGGCGAGGCCAGGAAAAATAACCTTCCCGACTCAATTACTGCGAGCTCCACCGTGAAGCTGAAAAGCTGAAATGTGCGCCGCTGCAGGGGGGCAGGTCAGACAGGGCGGACACTATTGCGATTTTAGGGGACCCCCTAGGGCCCGCGGAGCTGAGAACGCGCTGAAGACATTTGTCAACCTGAAGCTAAAGGTGGGCCCGACCCGCAGTAGCCTCCAGCAGACGCTTTTCCCAGTGGAATCGACGTTTTCCAGCCACTTCTTCGAAATGTAGCAGACTGGGGACTGGGGAGGAGGAACTTTGTTTTCTTTCTTCTTTCCCAAGGTGAAGGCAAATCAAGGAAGGAATTAGCCGCGCAGGTTGAAGACCATCGCTGAGGAGGGTCGAGGCCAGGGCACCGCTAGAAAATGTCTGCTTACAGAGGAAGGTTTAGCCCTGAGTGATATTCTGGTTATTTGCTTAGAATCCCACAAGGCTGGGAATCTGTGATATTTGGGGGAAGAGTGTCTGACTATTTCAGTCTTTCTTTGACGAGTCTCCACACTCCCTCCTCCCAAGTCCCTTCGAGATCAGTAACTTGAAGGTCAGCAGTTTGCTTTTCCATTTGAGAAGTAAGCCTGATTTCCTGGGTGAAAGAGAATGGATTAACTCAAGAACCTGTAAAAAAAAAAGTATTTTCCAATATACAAGCTTTCTTCATTCTTTATAACATTACAAAACAAAAAACCAGATCAGAGTTCATGGTTTATGCAGAAACGATCCTGATTTGATAAGCTTAATCATATGACAAAAGACATACCGATTATTCCCCTCCTCTCTAAGGGCAGCCTGAGAGTTTTTGAAAGTCACTGCCTTTTTCCTAGAGTTCCAATCACTACATCAAAAGATTCAGGTCACCTCTTGTCTTTTCTTTATGTATATATTCAAGAGCATAAAAATATTAAATAAAAAACTTTTCCAACTTCAAACCTATCAAATGTTTAACAGCTGAAGGATATTCATCTTTAGGAGGCAGGCCAAAATGTCAATAAAAATTTAATTATTTCTGAAACATATGGGAGCACTTACAAGACCCAAAATGTGATACTAAGTATTGATATTGAGAGGAAACCAAGCAATATACTTTCATATTTGCTGGTCAAGACCTTATACCCTGAAAAAGTTCCACAAGCCGCAGAAATTTTTATTCTTCCTGACAGGGTTTCTAAAACTAGCATGAAAGACAGGTTGGTGGTCAAAGGGGTCATCTGTATTCTGTGTAAGGAAAAATTAGTGTTGAACTCTTATGTGTTAGGCATTTGTTTTCTGTAGAAAACCGTCAGTGATGTCTATGATAGCAAATAGTATTCCAGTAGGTGATGGAAGGAAGTGCACATTGGTGTGGCCATTTTTTATTTTTAACAGCTACCATGAATTGCTTTTCTGAAATGTTTCATCCAAACATTCTTTCTAGCTTATAATTCTGCCATGTTGAGAGCTAGCCCTTTATGCTGGAAGGTGACATGGGTGGTATTATTTCTGTAGTTGGCTGTGATCAACCAGACTGATATGCAACTTGGAATAATCTCCAAAATATCATTAGGGTCTCTTAGGTAGCTACTTTTTCCACTGATGAGCTTTAGCTTATTTTTCACTCACAGCTTCCATAGGACTTTTGTTATCTAAAAAATGACATCAGACTTTAACTGTTGAATTGCAGGTTAATTTGTTGGTCAGCTGCTACTTTTGGACCAACCCTCTGATAAACCCTGATAGTTGGTTTGATTTCGTTGTCATCATTTCCAGTTTTCCTTGTGGTTCACTTCACAATGCCTTTAAGAGTTTCTTTGGGTACCTGGTTTTCTGCTTCCCTAGACAAGAGGTTCTCAGTGTCAACATTAGCCTGATGGTGATTTACGTACCTTCCTTGACTGATAACCCATTTAATTTACAGTGAAGGACTGTGGAGTCCAAAGTGTTCAAAATATTTGACCAAGACTAACTGGGCCTAGTCTGTGCTCCTTTCTCTACTTGGGAGCATGGTTTCAAAATTTTAAGCAGGAGAGTAAAATCCAGAATTGGCCTGAGTATAAGAACTACCCATTTTCGGGGCGCCTGGATGGCTCAGTCGTTAAGCGTCTGCCTTCGGCTCAGGTCATGATCCCAGGGTCCTGGGATCGAGCCCCGCATCGGGGTCCCTGCTCGGCGGGAAGCCTGCTCCTCCCTCTCCCACTCCCCCTGCTTGTGTTCCCTCTCTCGCTGTGTCTCTCTCTGTCAAATAAATAAAATCTTTAAAAAAAAAAAAAAAAGAACTACCCCTTTTCTTCTAGCTGATCAACTATTCCCCAAGGCTCACCCTTTTTCTCTTTTACTACAGTTTTGCATAAACAAAGCAGATAACAGGACCATGACTGTCTGTCAGTAAGTGAGGCTGGACACCTCTTTGTGTATAGATATAACACCTAGTAAACTGTAAAAATCAGCATCCTATCTAGCTGTTTTATCCTTTCATTTCCTAAGAATGAAAATGGATATGTCTTTATTTTTACTAAAAATTCTAATAGTAATATTATGAATATTAAATTATGATTTATGAATTATTTTATTTTGATTTTTACAATTATTGATACAAAGCGTTGTTTGTGGAAAAATGCCCCAAGACCATTATTTTTGCCTCTTATAAGGACAATTACCACTAAGAATACTCTTATGCATTCAAGACTTGGAAAAAGAAAGATAATTTAACTAGCATGTGCAGAAACTGTTTGTTGGATAGAAAAACCAGGAGTGTAGTTTGCCCCATGGAGTGATTATGGAATGAAGCAGAACCAAAGGAGAGTGATCATAAGTGGGTTTTCCTACTCTGCGAATGATCCCAGAGGCCTTTTCAATTTGCAATCTGTGATGCTGTTCTTATGACTGACATGCTTTCCTAGTGGGTTTTGTTTTCATGAGTTACTGATGCAAAGAACAATTTGAAATCAAGTTGCAGGTAGCACAGTTCTGAAAAGTAACACCCTACGTAAAGAGTGTGTGAACTTCCTTGTGTGTAGAGCCACGAGTGACTGCCATTTGCTGTGAAAGATCTACTCACTTGTCTGATCGCCCAGCTAGAGTTAAATATCATGTAGATCTGCAGAGGCGATTTCGAAATGTTCACTCTTCCCCAACCACTTTTCCCCAAGTGGCAGGCTGCGTGGGTGGCCACCGTGACACTGCCTTCAATTAAACAAACGCATGATTATTCAGTCAACAAACATTTCTTGGGGGCCTCTCTAAAGTCCGAAGACTATGTAGAAGTGACTGGGTCATGTTCATCATAACAAACAAAGGAACCTCTAATCACAGAAGGTTGGTCTCACCTGTGGATATTTGCTGCATGTGTGCTGAAGGCCCCAACAAGAGGTTTTCTTTGATATTCTGGGGTGGTGCAGAAAATTAGGGCCCCCCTACCTGTGGAAGAATAGAAGTGGAGAGGCAAAAGTGGTTCACTCTGCATTAAGCGTTCTCAGAGTGGAAACTTTAGAACAGAGAGTAAAAGTGGGTTTCGAAGATTTTATTTATTCACTTGAGACACAGAGAGATAGAGAGCATGCGCAGGGAGAGAGGCAGAGGGAGAGGGAGAAGCAGGCTCCCTGCTGAGCCAGGAGCCTGATGTGGGGCTCGATCCCAGGGTCCTGGGATCATGACCTGAGCTGAAGGCAGATGCTTAACCACCTGAGCCACCCAGGCGCCCCTATAGGAACATTTTCTTTTGGCCTTTGCTACTTTTCTTTCTTTCCAATGCACATTCTGTAGCAACATCCTATAGATTATAGCTGCTTATTAGATTTTAAGCTTTTTGTGCCTAGCCAGCTCACTAGTAGAATCCCAGCATTTTACTTAGCACCTGTCACATCACATTTTTGTTGATTTGAAAATCACCATTATACTATTAGGGAAACTGAGGCAGAGAGGCAGAATTCACATCTGAAAGAACTTCCCCCCAAAGGACAATATGACAGTCTCATACTATGATGGTGGGATAATTCATATACTTACCTCTCAGGTTTAGAACGAAAACCCAAATAAGCACAAAATAAGACATGTATTAAAACATTGAGATTCAGGCATTCATTTTAACTTAAGTATTTTAGAGTGTCTTTCTGTATGGAGCCCACAGCTGTCATTTGCCTATATGATTTCTTCATGTGAAGAAGTAAAGGGATCCCTTTCTTCCAGGGTTTATGGCTTGTCTATCAGAGCAGGGCTGATGTCAGGCCCCATTACCCCATGGACCGAGTGCCCTTGTTCAATGAACGTCCCTCACAACCGTGGGTAGCAGCCTTGGCACCTCAAAGGCAGTAATTGTCAAATTTAATAAGAAATCTGGCTTGCTTGTTATCAGTACATTTTCATGTCTATGAAATTGGTTCCACTTGATTTCTGTCAAAGACCCAAATACAGAGTTTCCACATGTGCTTCTTAACCAAACGGGGGCAGTTTATCCAGAAGGGTCTCCCCTTCTGCTCTATCCAGTTAGAGTTCCATTTTCCTATATTCCTGGGCTATACAGAGCTCTACATTACCCCATCACCTCCTAAAACAGTATGAACACTGGTAACTAAATGGTGTATGTCAATCAGTTTCCACTGAACAATTGAAACTCCAAGTTACTTCCTTATTGCATATATATGCATACATTATTCCAAACCCAAGAGTGGCAGTTTAGAGATTTAAATATAATTGATTGTGAATTGAAAAGAGGTATTCTGAAACTATTTTAAATTCGGCATGATTAGTATGAATGGAGAAAGCTGCGTCTCCACCCCCATTCTTCTCCTGCCTTCCCCTCACTCCAGGGATGCGGTGAACTTGTATAATTTAAGGCAGGTGGTCCACGTAGTAGGCTGACCACAGAGGATGAGAGAGTGTGCATTTGATACCCTGACTTCTGCTCTTTAATAGACTTTAAATACACTATGACTATTATTTGGCTTTTGGCTATTACATTTATTTTCACTTTCTTTCAAAGGCTTCTCTCTTTCATTTCATCATTTTCCACACACTGAAATGCAACCCAGGTCCAATGGCACCAAATAGAGAATTTATCTATATTGTCATCAAACTAAATGCAAACGAAATATCAAAGGGGGGCAGAGGGCACCACTATGTATGGCTCTTGAATGCTGACAGAAAATGCATGCATTTTTCTTTGCCTAGGTAATAACAATACTTTATTTTTATACAAAGCCTTTCATCTGAGAATCTCAGAGGCCTTCAAGATGCCGTTTGGGTCTGGCATTCTTCAATGGGCTGCCCTTTGTCTCTTTCAGTAAGGAAACATTCCTGCTGGATGCAGCTTCATAACTGAGCTTGCACTTGAGTGTGCACATTCAGGGGTCCAAGGGCACTGAGTGTTTCTTGAATAGATCAAACAAATGACCAGTTATGACATTCTCAAAACAACCCTGAGAGGAAGATGGTGGCAAAGGTGATTATCTAATTTGCAGATGGAGCAGTTGTGACACAGCAGGTTAAGTGACTCACCTGAGGGCACACAGTGGAGTCTTTGTTACTGCTGGAAACAGTAGTGACATCTACCAGACCATTAGCATGGCTGTGTTTTCTCTGACATCCCACCTATCTGCTCCTTGCCCTTGCAGGATGAAAATCTCCAAGAAATGGCACCCTTGTGCACATAAAAAGAGGTTCGAATGCAAGGAAGAAGAATAGAGTAGCAACTTTGGAAATGTTTAAGACAAAGAAATGCGTGGGCCCTCTTCAGAAAAATCAGTGAGTCTAAAATATAAAAGAAATATCCCTTGCACATAGAAAGTGGAAGTATGATCTTTAAATTCCATTCCTTATAAGTAAGAGAGCATGTGTTGATCTCAGCTAGGAAGCATAGATTTAATGTGATATGTGTTTATGTATGTGTGTATATATATACATATATATGTATATATATGTAAATTATTTAAGCCATTTGCACATTTTAACACTTAAAAGAATTTTTCATTTATATCGTACTTATAACTATCTTTTTCTTTCCTGGAATTTTGTTTTGCTCATCATTTCAAGCACAGTCACTGGCTTCAACATCACAGTTATTAAACTGAAAGAGCCTTGCATCTGGATTATTCCTTGGCATCACTACATGATTTACAGTTAACTCCATGTTTGACAATTCTGACTGTGATATGCCACTTAACATTTATGTTTTAATATCTTCTTAGGACACCATCTCATAATTTACTTTTACTTTTAAAATTCAGTGGGGCAGGGATCCCAACTCTGCTTTTGCAAGTAAAGTCACTTCTGGATTTTATTCCAGAGGGAGTATGTATATATATTTTTAATAGAGAGGACTTCATAATAAATGAGACTATAGTTTTCATCTGAGAATAATTGTGCGTTTGAAACAAAATAATTTATTAAACAAAACACTTATTTGTTTTGTTTTTCTTTCCTTCATCTTATATTCCTTTTGAGTTTCTAATGTGAAACCTATCTTTCCAAGTGAAGGATTATTACCAAAAGCAAAAAAAAAAAAAAAAGCTCTGGAGTAATTCTAGTATCATACATCCTGAAGCTGTCATTAATCCATCTTACTGTCAGTTTTATATAAAAAGAAAAATATCTTGGGTGTGTATCTTCCTATTTTTCTAAATTTAGAAATTCTCAGGTCCAAGATATGTAATTTAGAAAGTTTAGGAAAAGCTGTTCTTTATATAACATTGGTTTTACCATATCGGGGGTAGAAATCTCTGTGATATGCCCATTTTCTTTATCTGTACATACCATCTAGGTTCTCAGCTTAGTTTTGATCTGCTCCAGAAGAAATATGCATAAACAAGCAGCCGTAATGATGAAAAGAAGTTAAAAACTTGATGATCTTATATTGCCTGAGTTTGAGAGTCTAGAATCTGTACTGCATCTTGTCATTATCAGTCTCTCTCTTCCATGAAATCTCCACTGCTTCTTGCTCTCTCTACAAATGAAGCCACATTGGAGAAAGAAGGTGAAGTTTCAGCAACATGAAATGATGAAAGATGCTTAAGATTTTTTCCTGCTTTATTAAATAATCTAAGCATAGTTTTTGCTCTTCTGTCTCTTAAATAGAGCAATCGAACCCTGAATGCTGGCCTTTTTGTTGGCATATGTATCTTTGTTTTGAGGTTATGAGGTCTTCTTGCATTATTGATTTTGCCCTAAATGAAAGTTCCATTTCTGATATGTAGTTGAGTTAGTTTAAGGTATAAATGAAAAGAGAAGAACAAGTCTAGTCTGAGCTCCGCCACTTATTCGCTGTGTAATTTGCCAATTAACTGAATTTATCTGGGCATCAGATTCTCTAAGATTGAAGAGAATGGTAGATTACATCACAAGCATTATCATTCTGTCATTCTATGATCTAATATCTCTGATGATGCTTCAATAAATTACAGTTTTAAATTACCATTGCAAACTAACTTATCAAGACATTTTCTGTCAGATGCCAAATTTAAATCTATAAGATCGATTAAAATGTTGTATTTTCTAAAAAAATCTAACTTAAAAATTGTGAAATAAAGCATTATTTAAAAATCCAAAAACTCATTCTAAACTTCAAATTACTAGAGTTAAAAAATAAAAACTCAAAATCTGGGAGCAAATGCAAAAGCAGTGATGATAAGTCAACATCTCTGCTTTTAAAAGTCATTTGCTAATAGTTTAACTACTATTTCCTTGTTAAAGGAAAGTATTTGTTGTTTATCCCTTAAATCAAAGACTATTTCTATCTTAAATCATTCATAAGATATCTTTACTAGTCAATATTAATCTTATTCAGTAGTTCATAGCTATGTTATATGTCTATGAGACACAATGAGTATATGTGTTTACTTACAATTATGATGCTTATTACTGGTAATGAAAATGATAAATACAGGAATGTAATTGGCTTCGAGGCTTCTTTAAAGCGTTAGTTCACAATTCTTCATCAAAATTTCCTTTTTCACGTATGACATCAAAGTAAGGGTTTATAACTTGAAAATTTTTTTAGGATTCATTCTCTGAAGTATTTCTGTTTCTTGTTTTGTTTTGTGGTCACTAACCACAGAGAAATTTGTCTTTTTTACATACGCTGGAAATAATTTACTGCTTTTAGAAATATTAAACCACAAAAAAAAAAACCCCACAAATGTTAAAGAAACATTATGGGTCTGCCGAAGCCCTCAAAAAGCCAGGAAATTGAGAGTTAATGCAGAAACTCCGATCTGGCTCTATGTCCAAGGGACTTTAGACCTTTGAAGAATGACAGGTAGCACCCAGCCCACATACAAGCAAATATTAAAAAACAAAAACAAAAGCAAAAAAACACAGTATTGACAGGAGGATGTGGTAGAGGGCACACATGATTACTGCAATTTATCTGAGACATTAATATTCACATTGACTTACTATCAAATAATACTCTTCATAAACACCAATTCTTGCCTAAACTTGATCCATAGAGAAAAATCGTAAATTCAGCAGTCTTCTAAAATGACAATGCAGATTTTGATCTGTGGTAGAGATGTATCTCACGGTATGAACTTGACAAAAATTATATTCTCCAGTGAATTTTTAGAAGTAATATTCACTTGGACAGTCTTTGCATTTGGTATATGGAGAAACAATGCTTTTGAGTGCATCTATTTTACTGATTTTACTTAAGAGGCCAGAGATCCAGGTTATTCACACAGATTAGGTCCCAGGAAATAAAGTCTCCTGTATGTACACAACACAGAAGGCAAAAGTTCAATGGCTGTAGTGTATATATATATTTTATAAGTGATGTTTTTCAAACATTATCTTACATATAATCATGTAGAAACTGAAATTCATAAATCAATTAAGAGCAAATTTCTATTGATGAAAATATTTAATCCAGTTTGTAATTACATTGTATTGAATTGATTTAAATGATGTTAACACTTTTCCTCAAGAACTTATACTTGCCTGTTGTTTCCATTTTAATATTTATTATTTGGTGCAGAAAATGTATTTTGAATTTTTAATGAAACATCTATATTAAAAGTGGTTTTATTTTAAAAAATTATTAAATATGTAATTTATTATCACAAGCGTCATTCATAGCAAATTATATTACTCTATTCAATACAATGCTTTAAGTTTCTAAAATCTATAAATAGAGAAAGACTTAACAGTTCTTGTATTATAGATATACCCTTGATGGTATCATTCAAAATGAATTGTCATATAACAGTAATACTATACTTTTAAAAGTATTTCTGTGGCACTGGAGCTTTGTCAAAATAATTAGACAGTGAAAATTAATAAATTAATGTATTGCTTCATTTACCGTCATATTATTTGCTTTCTTTGTAAATGAAAAAGAAAGGTGGTTAGAACTAAATGTATCAGTTACTTAAAGTAAGCACATTTGGAATCTGAAAGATAAAGAATTGAATCAGAAAGCATAAACTGCTTCCAATTTTAATTAAGAAAAATAATTTTTGTTTTTTGATATAAACATTACCTCACCAAATATATTTTTTTCATTTTAGAGCTCTGTTTTAAAAGCAAATGGACTGTAAGAATGCAACATAATGGATGGTATATTTAAGAAGTACTCATTTCTTAATATACATTCCAATTTATCAAACACTGATAATTTGCCTGCCTACACTAGTGATTTCAGAAAATACTGGTAAAATAACAATCCTTTAGTGAGAAACATTTAACAACCTATTAAGTCGGACTTAAATTATTTTTATACTTCTAAAAGGATTAATTATTGCAGTCTAAAAACACTTTCCACACTGATTGAATTTTTATATATTAGTTTAGATCTAAAATCTGGCTTTCTGTACTTGAACATAGAAATGTTTAAAACATATTATTAAATAAAGATTCAGGAGCATAATTATAATTTTTCATATGACATATTCCAAATCATAGATTTGATCGGGTTGCAGTTCATGTATAAATAAATGAAATTATTCAACCTACTTTTTAACATAAATCCCCCCCCCCACCATATACACAGGAAACACGTTACCAGGCAGAAAAATTAGTACATGAACAAAAGTTGTCATAACGCACTCCTAAAGATTAAGCTTTGTGAGCGTAAAAATCACAGCTTTACAAATAAGAATCATTTTGCCTTTCTATTCTGGGCTTAAAGGAAGACATTTGACACATTTACATGGCAAACTTAGTCAATGTTTGGAAATGCTTTGTAGTGGCCAAAAGCTGTGCATTTCCTTCTGTTGACCTGATTTTTTTCTTCCAATAAAGTTAATTAATAGAAGATGCATCAAACAGGATTATTGCAGATGTGCACATACTGCAGTGCTAATTGCTCTTATTTTTTACAATCCAGTCCTGCACATGCTTTAATTTATATTTGCCTGAGTTAGCTTTTTAGAGTGAATTAGCGGCACTCTGCCACACACTGAATAGTAATGTGCTTGCATCACTCGATTATCTCAGATGTGTTATTGTCTAGAATCCATGCTCCTAATTTCCTTACCACCCACACCCATCTCTTTCCTCTGTTTGGAAGGCTGATTTGTGTTAAGAAGGGACCACCAAGCTATTAACTCTAGGACATAACTGGCATTGTTCAGAGAGAGCGGGGCTTATGATCATATCACATTTTAACTCTTCCACCAGCATTATCCTTGTTTCCCCAATGCTTTCAAGAGGCAATAACTCCAAATGCCTCGCATGGAAATGATAAACTGCCTGTTGTGCCTTTTCTTTGAAGGCATTCTCCTGCAGAGTATCATATTTAAATAAATTGCCATTGAGTTTAGCAAGCAGCACAATCATGCCCATTGAGGTAGAGTCTTTTGATCATATTTTGTAATGCAATCAAGGATCACATGAGGATTCTCGAGCAGGCCAGCCTTGCTGTGTGCTAAATAGGCGACAGGAGAAAGAAAACATTAATTGCCCTGAATCCCACTGACATAACAAAGCACACCTGTGTCCCAGATACTCCAGACCCTGAGGTAGAAGTTACATGAATGACCAGGGTAACTCTTTTCACTCAACTGATCAGTGATTTCAAACTACCAGATTAAAAAAATTGCCGATATATTCAAATTGCCAAAAAAAGCTAAAATGTGTGCACATAAGCACAGCACTTATGTACCTTTATGTAACGGAATGTCCTAGATAGGAAGCCCAAGACATGGGTTCTAGGTCCACCTATTTGTTGACATCTCTCTGCCACTAGTCTCCTCGTCCGTCACACCCTCTCAGAAGTTGGCAGGACAGGCACAGTCACTGCCTACTTACAAGAACAGTTGTCTTGAGGGTTTCATGAGAGAATTGTTAAGAAAAACTTTAAAAATATAAGGGACTTTACAAATGCGCTATTCTGATAACTGTGTGGATGCGTATAGCACAGACTGTGAATGGTGTCCCATTCTCCTGACCTCTTTGCAAACATTTTTACAGTATTGATGTTTCTGGGGGGAAAAAAAAAAGACTTAGGGGTCTTTCATCTACCAAAGATAACGAGGCACTAGTAGGGAATTTCTAACTGACAGATTAATTGAGGAAACTTGGGGACACTGTGGAACTTCAGTCAATGGATTTAAAAACAGGCGGCAGATGTGGAAGTGGGGGCTTGTAAGGAATTTCCTGCTCTGCTGGTCCAGCATTCTGACTTTCTGTTAAACTCTAAGATATCAATGAGATAGGACTAGTCTATACCATCCCAAATCATTTCCTGCTGACAGATACTGTTTATTAACCTGTTACCCTCTCTGCCTTCTTTTTTTTTTTTTTTGATGGCACAGGAGAGAGAAAAATGAAAAATCAAGGAAGTAATTAATAAACATAAACCCTTTTCAATCTCTTCTAAGATAGTTTTGTAGTTCAGATTTATCTCTGCCCCCAAGAATAGGATGTAACTTTTATGTTGCATTCCAGTGAGACCTCAGAAATCAAAATGGAAATGCCATTTTTTTTCCCCCAGAATGTTTCTCCTCTTTCATAAAGAAGAAATGTGGAGGTCTGGTCCTAGTCTAATACCTTACCTCTTTGCCAAAAGGGAATTAAAAAAAAAACAACAAACCCACCGAGGGGATTGAAGTAGGAAAGCACATCTTTGGTCCTAAAAGGTGAAGACTGAGGCTCCTTCATAAATGTTAAAAAATGTTAATAATTCTACCTCCTTATTATGAGCTGAAGTCACATAACCTGAAAAATAAATGACTGAGAAGACAAATGAGCTACATGGCTTTCATATTACTTTAGAGCCTATGTTAGTTAGCTAGGGCTGCCATAAGAAAGGATCACAGGCTGGACTGAAACAACAAAAATTTATTTTCTCACAACTTTGGAGGCTAGAAATACAAGCTCCAGGTGTGGCAGGGTGGGTTTCTTCAGAGGCCTTTCTCCTGGGCTTGGAGATGGCTGGCTTCTCCCTTGTCTTCAGATAGCCTCTCCTCTGTGTGTTCCTGTGGCCTAATCTCCTCTTCTTATAAGGACACTGGTCATATTGAATTAAGCTCACCCTCATGACCTCATTTAATCTTACCTCCTTAAAACGTCTGTCTCAAAATAGTCACCTTCTGAGGTACTAGGGGGTTAGGACTTCAACATGTGAATTTTGGGAGGACAAAATTCAGCCCATAACAGACCCCTTTTTGTCCAAAGAGTACTGAAAAATTTTGCTTGAAATACCTTGAAAAGAAATCTCTTCCCTCAAGTCCTATTGACATTGCAGAAAACATAAAATGTATTCAATTTATAATCCTGCCTGCCAATACAGGTGGGATTCCTAGGAGATACAGTGATGACTTTTGGATTAAAAAAAAAAAACCCAGCTGAAGTAATTAATCAAAACCTAAATTGAAATCAGAAGTGGTAAATGATAAAAATTTAAATAATCTAAGAAACACTTTTTTTCATTGTATAAGGGAAGAGCTACTTCAAACATCTGTTCTTTTTTAGATCGATCCACACAAATAGCCCACAGTCCCATCTATACCCTGTCTTATATTTCCCCATAGCCTTTGGTTCTTGCATCTCCAAACTGATAGTTCAGCCCCTGTCATCCCCACCCTATTTTGTAAATGTTAATTTTATGGGGATAAAGTGTTGTCTGTTTTGGTCACCTCTATAATCCCAACGTTAGCCATACAATGAAAGTTGAGTAAATATTTCTTGAATAAGTAGCAAGGTTGTTGCTAAACATTAGGGCTAGGAATTTGGAGCTCCAAGTTACTTCCTATTGCATCTTATACTTTGTGCATTGCAGGAGCAACAAAAAATATCTGGGTCTCCTGTAAGTCCAGAGTGTTTTAGCTAAAGCAGATCTTTATAAAAGACTTGAAAAAGTCTGGTGTAGTCTCAGTCAGATCATGGAACATTTTGATTAGTAGACATACCTGTGAGCCAATCGCTTCATGAGATAAAAAAGCAGTTGCTTATAAGTAAGCATATATCTTATCCATATACACATTACCTCTAATTCTTAAAGTAACCCACAGAGTGATGTATATAATCCTCATTTTACAAATGATGCAATAAAGTTCAGAGAGGTTAAGTAACTTACCCAAGATTTCACAGCCATTAACAGACAAAGCCAGGATTTCAACTTAAGTTTGTCAGGTTCAAGGCCCCATGACCTCACCCCTATCCAACTTCGTTTCTAGTCAAAATGGCCACTCTAATGGGGTTGGGCACACATAGCTAGTTAGAGCCTGGTAATATTTTTCAGTATCCTGCTTTCTTAGAAAGGTAAAAGAATTGTCAAAATACTACTCTTCTCAGTAAAGTCAAACAAAAATATTGGCTTCTTATAAATACAACATGTGTAATTAAAAGCTGGGTGGCATTTTCTGAAAAGAAAGGAAAATCATTCGTCCTTTCTCAACTGATTTTCTCATAACTTGACTTCAACTAACCTTATTAATCAGGACAATGAAGAAAAAATTCACAAGACCCATGAGTCAGCCCATTTCAGATTCTCAGTGTCAGCATATGGCCTCAAAGCCCAGATGCAGTATTTTCACATGATGCATCTTTGACTATTTATTACAGGGGAGGTAGGAGAAGAGGAAAGCAGTCTGTTTTGTTATCCATCCAGGAACACAGTTAATTGTTTTCATTCCCAAAGGCAACTTGGCAGTTTTGGGCTTGGTGCCCACATTGTTCAAGCTGCGTTTGTTCTCACGTCTCCAGAAGGGCTTTTAAAAAAATATTTTAAATATTCCTGTTTCTTCATGTCCCCTTCCCATCCTCTAGAGAAATCGTTTAAATCATATGATTGATCTAATTTAGGCAGCAACTCTGCTACGGCTCTTCAGCAGGGAGACTTGTTTTCTTTTAACTTTATAGTACTTTATATAGGACACTTTAGTCATTTTTATATAATTTCTAGCAATCTGCAATCCCAGAGTCTCATCTGTTTTTTAAAATGCCTTATAAATATTGTGTACACAACTGAAAGTCTTTCTTTCCAGCCTTAAGCAAAGTAAGGTCTAAAAATAAATTAAATTTTCTTTTCCATCCATGTTTAATTCTAGTGATTGGATTTTAATATGGGGTAGAAATGATATGTTTGGGGTCCATGTGTATATTCATTGTATATAGAAGGCTTTCGGTCAATGGTTGGGGAGTTGAACTAATATGCTGGCCATGTGGCTTGTTCACTTGCCCCAGATCCCTCCCTCACTGTCACATATTTGTGAGGTCCATGGCCTACCAAGTCTGTTTCTTTGATTCACATCTCCCTGTGGCCGCCCAGCCATATGATGTTTTGCAAGGCGCTCAATCTCTTTACACTTAGTTTCCCCATTTGCTAAGTGGACAATAATGGTATGTGTCTCAAGAAGGTGTGCAAGTTAAATAGGATTACCTGTCCAGGTAAAGGATTTAGACTAGTGTCTGTCACATCATACCCCCTAATAACTATTTGGTTTTGTTATTATTGGGGTTACTACTATCATCACAGATGATGTGAAAAAAAAATCACTCTTCATTTTTAAGGAAAGGAAGAAAAGCTATCTACGGACTCTTCTCCCTGCGGTTCTGTGTATGTTTGGAGCTGAGAATCCCTCAGCTTTTTTTTTTTTTTAAAGATTTTATTTATTTATTTATTTGAGACAGAGAGCATGAGAGGGAGGAGGGTCAGAGGGAGAAGCAGACTCCCTGCCGAGCAGGGAGCCTGATGCGGGACTCAATCCCGGGACTCCAGGATCATGACCTGAGCCGAAGGCAGTCGCTTAACCAACTGAGCCACCCAGGCGCCCTCTTGAAGATTTTCTAGTTCCCCATTCCAGCCTAAGGCTTTCAGGTATTTGGATTCTGTGAGACATCCCTGTGCTCACACATGAAATCTCCCTTTACATAAGTAGGCTTGAGTGGATTGTTATTACTTGCAAACAAGCTATATATGACTAAGAAATTTCTTAGAAGAAATTTCTGACTTAACAATAGTAGGAAGGTTCCTACTGGGTGGAGGAGGAGGTAAACTGGGTCACTTGATATCTAGGACCAAACATTATTCTAAAAGACTTTATGTGATTGATTATTTTCAAATATTTTTTCAAAACCTTACGGACTACTCATAGTTTTAAGGGCAACAAAATAAAAGCCCTATTTTCTTGGTTACTGACCACATTATCCGTCCTGCCTCTTCAAGGAAGGACCCTTGTGGTAAGCCCTTCTCACCCCCCACCAATGTCCCAGCCACAAGAAAGAGAACTAGTGCAAAGCATGTTATGGGTGCTATGTGTTACTTGACATATGGCTAAAAACTTCAAGTGTTTGAACTTGCTATCTTGCTCATCAGTGTCACATGTAATCTACTTCATCATTCAAATCAGAGGAAATAATATGTTCCGCATTTTTACAAAATGTAGGACTCCCTTGCAATTCCTGAGATCTGAGTTTGGAACTGGAAATGAACCTTTCCAGAACTAAGTTAAAACTAATGTTGTCAAGCACAGCATCATGGTTCAGAGGGAAAAAAGAAAAACATCCAACTAAGGTTCACTACGTAAAAGGTTTTCCAGTCCCCTTAGTCATCAAATGTGTCCTTAGAAACCATGTTGATGAATTACATGTAAAGGAATCAGAAACAAAGGTATTATTAACACAAGGCTTCAAAGGGAGAAATACTGGGCCATGTGTTCTTTCAAGTTTTCTAAATATTGTTCAGTTTTACAACTGATAAGTTGAAAAGTAGATATTTTACAGCATTACTGAGCAATAGTTCACATACCTACAGCTCATCCACTTAAAGTATACAAGTCAATGATTTTTAGTATGTTCACAGATACATGCTAGGACTACCACAATTTTCGAACAGTTGAACCACTTTAAGAAGAAACCGTTTATCATTTAATGATCACCCCCCAATGTTCCTATGCCCACCAACCCTAAGCAATTAGCAATCTACTTTTGTATTTATTGATTTGCTTATTCTAGACATTTCATATAAATGGAATCATGTACTATGTAGTCTTCTGTAACTGGTTTCTTTCATTTAGCATCATGTTTTCAGGGTTCATCCATGTTGTAGCATGTATCAGTATTTCAGTCATTTTTATGGCCAAATAATATCCCCCTATATGGATATACCACACTGTGTTTATCTATTCATCAGCTGATGGAAAATTGGGTCCTTTCCACTCTTTAGCTATTATAAGTAATACTGCTATAATGTGTATGTACAAGTCTTAGTTTGGATATACATTTCATCTTCTTGGGAATATAGCTAGGAGTGGGATTGCTGGGTAATATAATAACTCTATGTTTAACTATTTGAAAACAAAAGAACTATTTGAAGAACTACCATAGTGCATTCCAAAGTGGCCTTACCATTTTACATTCCCCCCAGCAGTGCATAAGGATTCCAATTTTTCCACATTCTTGTCAGCACTTGCTATAATCTGACTTTTTGATTGTAGCCATTCTACTGTGTATGAAGTACTATCTCATTGTGATTTTGATTTGCATTTCTTTAATGATGTCAAGCATGTTTTCATGCCCTTTCTGGTCATTTGTGGTATATCTTCTTTGGAGAGTTGGGTTATCTTTGTGTTATTGAATTTTATGTGTTCCTTATATATTGTGGATACAAGTCCCTTGTCACATATAAGATTTGCAGATGTTTTCTCACATTCTGTGGGTTATCTTTTCCTTTCTTGATAGTGCCCTTGAAGCACAAAAGTTTTAAATTTGGGTGAAGTCCAATTTACCTATTTTTTCGTTTGTTGCTCATGCTTTTAGTCATATCTAATAATTCATTGCCAAATTCCAGGTGATAAATATTTATCACTTTTTTTTTAAGATTTACTTATTTATTTTGGAGAGAGAGAGCACAAGAGAGCACAGGGGAGAGGGGCAGAAGGCGAGGGAGAGAGAATCTTTAGCAGGTTCCAAACCCAGTGCAGAGCCTGACACGTGGCTTGATCTCATGACCCTGAGATCATGACCTGAGCCAAAATCAAGACTCGGTTGCTTAACCAACTGAGCCACCCAGGTGCCCCTCATTATGTTTTCTTCTAAAAGTTTTATACTTTTAGTTCTTACATGTAGGTTAATTTTTGTACCTGTTATGAGGTAAGGGCTCAATTTCATTCTCTTTTGCATGTGGCTCTCAAGTTTTCCCAGCACCATTTGTTGAAAGAACTATTTCCCCACTGAATGATCTTAGAACTCTTGCTGAAAATCAGTTGTTCTTAGATACATGGGATTATTTTTGGACTCTCAATCCTATTTATTTGATCTATATGTCTACCCTTTTGCTGCCACCATACTGCCTTGATTAATGTAAATTTGTAGTAAGTTTTGAAATTGAGAAATGTGAATCTTTCTACTTTTTTTTTCAAGATTGTTTTGTCTATTTCAAATCCCTTGAATTTCCATGTAAAATTTAGAATTAACACGTCAATTTCTATAAAGAAGTTAGCTGGAATCCTAATAGGGAGTGCACTGAATCTATACGTTAATTTGGGGAGTATTGCCACCTTAACAATACTAAATTTTCCAATCCATGAACATGGAGATTTTTTTCCATTTATGTAGATATTTTAAATTTCTTTCAACTATGTTTTGTAGTTTTCAGAATAAGTTTTGCACTTCTTTTGTTGAATTTACTCCTGAATACTTTATTGTTTTTGATACTACTATAAATTGAATTTTTCTTAATTTCATTTTCAGATTGTTCATTGCAAATTATGGAAACACTAATGATTTTTGTAATGATGCTGCAACCTTAATGAACTCATTTATTAGTTCTATTACTTGCTTGTTTGTTGTTTGAGTAAACTTCTTAGAATTTTCTATAGACAAGATCTGGATGTCTTTTATTTCTTTATAGTACGTAATTCCTGGACCCTCCAGTATAATTTTGAAAAGAAGTGGGGAGAGTGGACATCCTGGTCTTGTTAGTGATCTGAGTTGGGGGGGAAGCATTGTGTTTCTTAATATTATTATTATTTTTAATATTAATATTTTAAAGTTAAGATATTAATACATCTCGTGTCTCTTTTACACTGCTTTCTTTTGCATTAAGTAAAGGAAAAAATTTATTCCCTGAATGGTTTCTTTTAAGGCTACTTTATGCATCTCAACTCCTCAGAATCAGACTTATACTAACTTAATTTTGGTAAGATATAGAAACATTACTCCTATAGAGCTCTATTCCCTTTCCCCCTTTCTGTGATACTATTGTTTTGGTTATTATATCTATAAATGTTACAAACTGAACAACATATTGTTATAATTATTACTTTGTATTGTTTTATGATTT
Organism: Leptonychotes weddellii; assembly: GCF_054177405.1. Lineage (NCBI taxonomy): Eukaryota > Metazoa > Chordata > Mammalia > Carnivora > Phocidae > Leptonychotes > Leptonychotes weddellii. The sequence continues at coordinate 50,572,706 of NC_138380.1, forward strand.
TTGAAGAATCCAAGAGAAGACTCAAGAATGTGATACCCTGATGATAAGGGTTTTAAAGGCTTTATAAATTCTTACTTTGATCATGAACTGATTTGCAGGATGCCATTTTATCCTTTGAGCAGCACCACTCTGGTTGCTTGGTTGCTATGGTTCATTGTTGTTACCATTTAATTGCTTCATATCTCATATTGTGTGACTTCTAACAGCAAAGATTTAGATACCAAGAAGGACTTGACCTACTTAAAAGCATCTTAATAATGATGGGTTTAAATCCATAATGCACCTAACCATCATGATATAAATTAGTTCCTCAATCAGTTGTCTTTTGTGGATAAAAAATATAATAGAAATTGCCATGTTAGAGGAAGCTTTGGATTTTTCTTAACTTTTTTGTTTTGTTTTGTTTTGGAATGGGAGTATTACACAAAGTATAAAATCTATCTTGTGCCTTTATGAAGCAGTATAAGAAGGTGAAAGTAAAAGTTTTGTTTTCTGATTTCATATTTTTCTCTCTTAACTACCTTTACAACTTATGACACCTTCCAAATATTATTGTTTTGAGTCTTCCTCAACTTGAGGTATTGTATTCTGTTCATCTTGGTTCCTCTAGAACCTAAAAAGTCCCTAGCACATAGGAGATGCTCAGAAATTGTGTGTTGAATATTATGAACACTTTAGATTTTGATTCTTAAAGATGTGGATCTTTTTCTCCTCAAGAGGTTTCAGGAACTTCCCAATTTTATGCCAAGATTGATCCTATTTGAGAAAGTGCAAGATGATGTTTTTATTTCACATCTTCTACTAAATCTCAGCCGTGTGATGACTATGCTCCTAAAGAAGCCAAGTGTGTCTCCACAAGACTGATTCTATTTGGTGTCCATATATGGTAAGAGGCACAAATGTACAGAACTGTCTGCTCAGCCTTCAATTTAGGTGGACATAATGTAACAGGGGAATCACTGGGTAGGAATAATAGTCAAACTAGGAAAGTGTCCTGGATTCTGTAGCTAGGGTAGAGAATCAGGCAAAATGGCTAATAATTAACTTATAAAGAGTGAGGTGATAATGCTGATGATGGGTGCAGATAGCAAGTGGTGAAGTTCACAAATGGGAGAATTGAGCACTTGCCTGAGTCTGTTCATAAAGCTTCTACCTCTCCAGAGAATAGGAGCTTTATGAATGGATTAAGGCAAGAGCTTGAATACTGACACCACAAAGAGGTGTGAGTTTAGGATACAGATTTTAATCATCATCTAGCATGTGTTTTGAAGACATCAATGAGAGCATTAAGGAACAATTTACATTTTATGTATCATAAAATTGTGCTTTTTATATTTTTGATTAATGTTCCATTTAATGAAAATGGTCTTGTTTCATAGTCACTTTTCTTGGAAGGAGGTAGAAAATTAACCTTTAGATGCTCCTCCTAGATGTATTTATTAACATATTTAACTCAAGCAGCAGAACAGACTAGTGGTTTAGATGTTTTTATGTCCCTTTTTACCAATGAGGAAAAGGAAGTCCACCAAATGTAAATAAAGTGGTCAAAGTCACATAGCTAAGCATTAGTAGAGTTGGGATTCACACCACTCTATTACATTACAGATAACAAAAATAGGAAATTCATAGACTTCAACTTCTACCATGAAAAATAAATTAATCCTAGTTTTGTTTTATCACTGTAAACAACTAGAAAAGTCAACAAAATATATGAAACCATCATTTTCAGATGTTGAAAAGCAGATAGTACAGGAATGTGATGTTTGAGAGAAGGGAAACAAAGTGCATCAGCTTTCTGCCTGAAATTTTCTGGACCATGGGGCGGGGAGGAAGAGCCCAAGGAGAAAGCAACAGTCTTGCTGACAGAGAAAAAAAGAAGTGAGAGTTCTGGGAGGCTGAGGCAACTGAAAATACAGGTACCAGAGAGGATGTAGCTAAATAAAAAGGGGGCATAGGACTCTGCATAGGGGTGTCTGGAGTCTGTAATTACTAACCATACTTGTATAGGATAGAGCTTCATGAGATCAGGCTAGGAACTACTGGGGAGCTGTAAGCTGAACAATTTCTAGAGTTCACTGGGGAGAGTTGGATATCTGAGTTCCAACTAGCTAGAAACCTTGTTGAACACCTGGGGCATTCAATTTAATGCCCAGCACTAAATATTAAAATACATTGCCTTAATAGTAAAGCTGAACTAGATATAAAGTAAAGGATACTCTAGACCTTCCATAATATAACTTAAAACTAAGATTTGAAATAATCAAGTTGATCTGAGAGTAACTTAACTGCCAAACTAAACAAAGTTCAATACTCTTTGAAGGAAGACAACAAAATTCAATCAACAATAAAGTATGTACAATGGGAATGGAAAATAGAAGCATAAAGCTGTAAAGCTCTTACTTTTTTACATGATGTGGTATACTACTGGATGATAGACTCCAATATGTTAAAGATGAATATTGTAAATTCTTGAGCAACTGTTAGAAAATCAAAACAAAACAAAAACCTTGGCATCAGATTTAAGAAAAAAGAAAAAGAAATAAAAGAAAGAAAGGAAGAAAAGAAAAGATAAAAGAAACCAAAAACCAAAACAAAAGATGTATAACATTGGCCCAAACTAGGAAATAATGAATTTAAAACAAGGCAGGAAAAGAGAAAAAAAATGAATAAATGAAAAAATAAAAGATAGGAAAAATAGATAGGATGACAGACTTAAACCCAATTATATTGGTAGTTACATTAATTAGAGTCTAAACATTCAAACGAGAAGGCAGAGATTTGGGGTGTCTGGGTGGCTCAGTCCATTAAGCATCCAACTCTTGATTTTGACCTAGGTCATGATCTCAGGGTGGTGAGACTGAGCCCCGTGTGGGGCTCCAAACTCATTAGGCAGTCTGCTTAAGATTCTCTCCTTGCCCTTCCCCCCCACAGTGCACGGGCATGCACATGCATATGCTCTCTATCTCTCTCTCTCTCAAAAAAATAAAAGAGGGCTGTTTGGGTGGCTCAGTCATTTAAGCATTGGACTCTTGATTTTGGCTCAGGTCATGATTCAGGGTCGTGAGATCAAACCCAGTGTGGGTTTCCACACTCAGCAGGGAGTCTTCTTGAGATTCTCTCTCCCCTTCTCCCCCTGCCCCTCTCCCTACTCTCTCTCTCTCAAATAAATAAATTCTTTTTAAAAAATTTAATTAATTAATTTATTTTTAAAGATTTTATCTATTTATTTGTCAGAGAGAGAGAGCACACAAGCAGGGGGAGTGGCAGGCAGAGGGAGAAGCAGGCTCCCCACTGAGCAAGGAGCCGGATGCGGGACTCCATCCCAGGACCCTGGGATCATGACCTGAGCTAAAGGCAGACGCTTAACTAACTGAGCCACCCAGGTGTCCTCAAAATAAATTTTTAAAAAGGGACTTATAAAAAGAAAAGGCAGAGATTGTAAGAATGAATTAAGTACATACATCCAACTATAATGCAAATTAGAAGAAATGAATTATATTATATGAAGATATAACAATAAAATATATGTATATAATATATACGGATATTCAAGTAAAAGGATGGAAAAAGATATACCATGCATACACTTAAGCACTGTAGTGATTATATTAATATCTAATGAAGAAGACTTAATGACAAGGAATATACAGGGATAAAGGGGGGTATTTTGTAATAATAAAAGGGTTAATTCCATCAAGAGGACCTAAAATTTCAAAATGTGTTTGCACCCAATAACACAGCTTCAACATATCTGCTTCTACTACTGACAGAACGGAAAGGAGAAAAACAGCAATCCACAGTTGTTGAAAATGTCAATAATTTACAGAAAAGGTTCACAGGAAATCAGTAAGGATATAGAAGACTTAAAAAACACTATCAACTAAGTGATGATTAATAAAACATAGTAACCAACAACAGTAGAATATATATTCTTTTCAAGAGTACATGGAACATTCACCAAGAATGACCTTATTCTCAACCATAAAATAAGTCTCAAAATGTAAAAGAATTGAAATCACATAGATTGTATACTTAATTCTTACCACAATGGAATTAAATTGATATTGAATAACAAAATTTACTTCAAAAATAACCAAATGTTTGAAAATTAAGCAATCTTCTTCTAAATAATCCCATACGCCAAAGAACAAATCACAATTAGAAAATACTGTGATTTGAATAAGAATGAACACACAAGGTGTAAAAATTTGTGGGATGCCATTAAAGCAGTGTTCAGAGGAGAATTTGCATTTTTCAAGGGCGCCTGGGTGGCTCAGTTGGTTAAGCGACTGCCTTCGGCTCAGGTCATGATCCTGGAGTCCCTGGATCGAGTCCCGCATCGGGCTCCCTGCTCGGCAGGGAGTCTGCTTCTCCCTCTGACCCTCCCCCCTCTCATGCTCTCTCTCTCTATCTCATTCTCTCTCTCAAATAAATAAATAAAATCTTTAAAAAAAAAAAAGAATTTGCATTTTTCAGTAATTATTTTTGTAAAGAAGTAAATTCTAAACTCCATGATCCATATAAAGAAGTCAAGAAAAAAAGCAAACTAACTCCAAATTAAGTAGAAGAGAGAAACTAGGAAAGAATAAGTGTCAACAATATGGAGATCAATCAATAAAAAAATTCAGTGTTTTTGATTTTTTTTAATTTTTTTATTGTTATGTTAATCCCCATACATTACATCATTAGTTTTAGATATAGTGTTCCATGCAGTGTTTTTTATTTTTAATAGTTTCTTTCATTCTTAAAGTTTCCTTCTCTTTGCTTGCATTACTCATCTGTCCTTGCATGTTGCCTGCTTTTTCCACTAGAGCCCTTACATATTAATTATAGTAACTTTAAATTCTCTCTTCTGTTCTATAATTCAAAATCCGTGTCATATCTGAGTTGGGTTCTAATGCTTGCTTTGTCTCTTCAGACTGTGGATTTTTATCCTTTTAGCATGCCCTGTGATTTGTTGTTATTTGTTACTGATATCTGGATATGATGTATCCAGTAATAAGAACTGAGGTAAGCAGGTCTTTAGGGTGAAGTTTTACACTAACATTTAACATTAAACACATCCCAACCAGGAGGTGTCCTTTTTCTTTTCTTCCCTGTTGGCTTTGGGCTTCCCCAAGTACTCTCTTCAGACAGTTTCTGTTTTGCAGCTTGTTGGGCTGTAATGCACTGTTATCTTGGAGCCTTACAAGATGGTAAGGTGTAGTGGGGAGGGAAAGTGTTCTTTAAAAAAAACTTTTTTTTATTTTTTAAAGATTTTATTTACTTGTCAGAGAGAGAGCATGCACAAGCAGGGGACAGAGGGAGAAGCAGGCTCCCCGCCGAGCAAGGAGCCCCATGTGGGACTTGATCCTAGGACCCTGAGATTATGACCTGAGCTGAAGGCAGATGCTTAACTGACTGAGTCACCCAGGCATCCCAAGTGTTCTTTTTAAAAATTTTTTATTTTAATTCAATTTAGTTACATATAGTGTATTATTAGTTTCAGGGGTAGAATATAGTGATTCATCAGTTGCATGTAACACTCAGTGTTCCTTACATCAAGAGCCTTCCTTAATGCCCATAGCTCGATTACTCCATTCCCCCCACCCACCTCCCCTCCAGCAACCCTCAGTTTATTTCCTATAGTTAAGAGTCTCTTACGGTTTGCCTCCCTCCTTGTTTTTATCTTATTTTATTTTTCCTTCCCTTCCCCTATGTTCATCTGTTTTGTTTCTTAAATTTCATATATGAATGAAATCATGGTATTTGTCTTTCTTTGACTGACTTATTTTGCTTACCATAATACCCTCTGGTTCTATCCATGTCATTGCAAATGGCAAGATTTCATTCTTTTTGATGGCTGAGTAATATCCCATTTTATATATATATATATATATCAGCTACTGTGGACATTGCTGCTATAAACATTGGGGTGCATGTGCCTGGGTAGGGAAAGTGTTCCATATACTTGTGATTAAATCAATCTTTTAGTGGGCCTGTGACCCTGAGCTGTGATCTTTACAAGTGTTTTTAGCTGTTCCCCTTCTCTCTTGGGTTAGACAAAAAGTCTAGATGGGGCTGGAATGGGAAAAATGCCCTTTCCTTGAGTTGGGTCGGGCTCTGGTAGTCTTTTTCCCCTGGAGAGTAGGAGCAGTAGACCTTTGTTATGGAGAATATATTTCACAATGATTACCCTTCACCTTTCTACCAGAGGCACAAAAGGATCTTTCTGTGCTTTTTCACCATGAGAACTTGGTGGGGTTCCTGGAGGTAAGTCCACAAAAATGTGAGAGACTCTGCCCAAGAATGCAGCCCCCAGGAGTTTCCCACTCTCACACTAGTCCACATTCAGCCTCCAACAAGTCATCAAAATTGTCATTTAAGTATTACTACAAGTTTATGGCTCCACCAGCTTCTGCTTCAGGTAAGTAAATCTTAGCTGTGATGTTCTGAATTCACCTGTCTCTCCAGTTTCAGGGTGGTAATTTGCCCTTAGACTTCAGTCCCACAGTGGATCCAAGAAAAGTCATTGATTTTTAGTTTGCTTAGTTTATTTTTTCTTGGTTTAAGCACGGTAGTGATGACTTCTAATCTCTTTACATTTTGGAGATAAGTCCAAATCTTATTAATTGAGATTTTTAATTTTGGTTATTGTAATTTTTATTTCTAAAATTTCCATTCAGTTCTTCGTATATTCTATTTCATTGTTGAGACTTTCTGTATTTTGTTTCTAGTGTTATTTCTGGTAATTGCTCATTGAAGTATTTTAGTGATGGCTGCTGGAGAATTTTTGTCAGGTACTTCCAACATTTGTGTTATCTTGGTGTTGGCATCTGTTGATTGTCTTTTCTTATACAGTTTGAGATATTCTTGATTTTTTGCATGTCATGTGAGTTTTGATTGAAATCTGGACATTTTGGGTACTATGTTAGAAGACTTTGGATCTTGTTTAATTCTTGTGTTCTAGCAAGGCTTCTCTGATACCACTTCACTGGGTGAAGGAAGCTGCCACATTATTACTGCCAGATGGTAGTGGAAGTCAGAATCTTCACTTGGACTCCATTGACACCCATGGATAAGGGTAGGGAGTTCCCAATAGGCCTCCACTTATACCATTCTGTCCATTCTTTGGGCCTTAATGTCAGTAGTTGGTCTGCCTTCTTCTCTCCACCTTCTTATCTGTGTTTTATATAGAACACCAATGCTTTTTAAATGAAGAAAATCTAAACCTATCTTTGACTTGAATAGCATAACTTGTAAGTAGAGAATCATATAATAGTTTGTTCTAAATTCTTACTGTCTGTATATGAGTATTTTTAAATGGACATAAATTGAAAAAAAAGGGAATCAAGGTCATAAGCAATGGATAGTAGATAAAATAAATATAACTAAAAAAAATTTGGGCACCTGAGTGGCTCAGTCGGTTAAGCATCTGCCTTCGGCTCAGGTCGTGGTCCCAGGGTCCTGGGATCGAGCCCCTCATTGGGCTCCCTGCTCTGCAGGAGGCCTGTTTCTCCCTCTCCCACTCCCCCTGCTTGTGTTCCCTCTCTCGCTGTGTCTCTTTCTGTCAAAAAAATAAAATCTTAAAAAAAAAAAAATTCAACCCCACTTCTAATGCAGATTTTAAAAAGTTTTAACTCTTGTGTCTGAGATTAGCAAAGCTATCCTGATTGCTAAATAGTGTTGAAGGGCATATCAATGATGTTGATTCATTCTGTTTTGGGCCATTAATAATTGTTACTAGACTTCTGGGTGTTTTGTTTCTTTTTAGGAAATGTGAATAAGAATTTACATTTAAAGATATTTGAGAAAGAATTAATTATAATATCAAGAATAGAATTATCTTTAATATCCCATATTAGGAAATAAATAAATTATAGTACCATCCATATATTGGAATATTATATAACAATTAAATTATTTTTAGAAAGAATTTTTAATGGTATTGGAAGCAGTTACGATATAAGTGAAAAAGTAAAATGCAAAATTGTTAGTATATTTAATCTTAGCTATGAATTTTTCAAGTATTTGTAGAAAAAGGACTTTAAAATATGGGTATAATTATGGGTATTTTTTTCATATTTTATGTCATTTCAATTGTATTACTTTGCATTCCAATAAAAGCTATGTTTATAGCAATGCAAAATACACTCTATATAAAATTCTTTTGCTATGACGATCAAATTTTGAGTTGGTATATTATAAAAACATTTTAGATGATTTGCCTAAATTGCTTTGTTTGGGGCTCATGAAAGGACTAATTTCATTAAGATACTAAATGCCTGGTTAGTTGAAGACTCCAGTAATTTTTCATACTAGTTTTTAAAAATTTGGTTTGTGGGGCGCCTGGGTGGCTCAGTTCTTAAGCGTCTGCCTTCAGCTCAGGTCATGATCCCAGGATCCTGGGATCAAGTCCTGCATCGGGCTCCCTGCTCCGCGGGGAAGCGTGCTTCTCCCTCTCCCACTCCCCTTGCTTGTGTTCCTTCTCTCGCTGTGTCTGTCAAATAAATAAAAAATAAAATCTTAAATAAATAAATAAATAATTTGGTTTGTATTTAGATGTGCTTAACATTAAAAATCAAATTCCTGGGGCGCCTGGGTGGCTCAGTCGTTAAGCGTCTGCCTTCGGTTCAGGTCACGATCGCAGAGTCCTGGGATCAAGCCCCGCATCAGGCTCCCTGCTCAGCGGGGAGCCTGCTTCTCCCTCTGCCTCTGCCTGCCTGCCTACTTGTGATTTCTCTCTCTCTCTCTCTGTTAAATAAATAAATAAAATGTTAAAACAAAACAAAACAAAAACAAATTCCCGTTTGACTCTTTCCACCTATACTAAAGAACACAAAGTTCTACAATGTGGAGGAAAACAGGAAACTCTAGAAGTATCTTTTTAAGATGACAGAATTTATTGTCTAATTTTTTTTTATAAAACATTTCATTGGGTGGATACTGTTTAAATAAGCCTTGCCAGTTGTCAATTTTTGACATTGCTTTGTTTCTTGTCTTTTTTTATCTGTTTCTCTTATCATTGTATAGTGAGTTTGGACAGCAGTTTCTATTTATTTATTTATTTATTTATTTATTTTTTAAAGATTTTATTTATTTATTTGACAGAGACATAGCGAGAGAGGGAACACAAGCAGGGGGAGTGGGAGAGGGAGAAGCAGGCTTCCTGACGGGCAGTGATCCCGATGCGGGGCTCGATCCCAGGACCCCGGGATCTTGACCCGAGCAGAAAGACAGACGCTTAGTGACTGAGCCCCACAGGCACCCCTTCTATTTAGTTTTTATGTTGTGACATGGATCTGCAGCATATTGGGAGAGTTCTCTAAAATGTTCTTCGCATGAGTGATTTTTCAGTAATGTTAAATTTTCTAATTGATTAAAACATTCAGGATAATTTAAAAAGAACTTAAAACACCAAAATCTTATAACATCATTTTAGATATTATTATAAAATAAATGTAAAAAAAAATTGAAAAAAAGGAAAAGTAGGTAGTTTGAAGGATACCATGTTAGAATTTCAGGTAGTAGATCCTATTTCCTCTGAGCCACTCCTGTGCCAGAGGCCCATAGATATTATTGTTCATAACAATAACACTGTTAAAATTAATCATTCATTTGCATACTTTTTCATATTCATTAGGGATAAGAGATGTGTATGATGTGCATATCAATTCACATGTCACTTAAATCACCCTAAAAGATTCCTGTCATATTTCTCAATATTTTTCTCTATCTAGGTTATTTCCCATTTTATGATTAATTGTATTGTAGTCCCCTGTTCCATGTATTTACCCAAAGAGGAAATGCCCCTGATGAAATATACTACCATGATCTTCTTCCTAGGCAACAGGACAGTTTCCAGTGAAAGATTCAGAGATGCAAAACTGGAAATTGGAAACAAGAAATTTAGACTAGTAATAGTAATAACTGCTATTTGTTTAGCATTTAGCACTTGTTTGTCACTGTGTTGACTGGTTTATGTGCATTCATTTATTTAATCATCAAATTAATTCCATGAAATAGGAAGCTGAGGAAACTGATAACTGCAGAGCTTATGAAACTGGTTCAAGGTCAATGTGACCAATAAATGGGATACCTGAGCCTGGAACCTGACTCTGCCTAAGCCTCTTAATCACTAAACTATGTTAAGAGACTGGGAAGAAGCCTGAAAGCTTAGAAACTACCCAATGTCTTGCTCTTCTTTTTGTCAGAGGCTGGACCTATCACAAAAGAATTACTGGTTCATTCAATAAATATATTGTTAATATATTCTGACCAATAAACAGGATCCTTATAGTGAGGTCTTAGAACACACCTAGTTTCAGGATAAAGAGGAAGTATTTGTCATATAGCAGACACTTGAAATTAGCTTGTTTCATAGGCTGTGGAATAGTGGAATTAAATGTGTTGATTACAAATAACATGTGCAGTAAAATCACATTAAAGACATGTAGAAATGTACAAGATATGTCAGTCAATATGCTTGATAAAATGAGATAATAGAAATATTATGGTCTGTGGAATACAAGTTATAGCTCTTCTTTACTCACATTGTGAGTTTGGACAAGGTACCCTCAACAGTCCCTAGTTTTTCACCAAAACGTGGCCTCATAATGCCTGTTGGGAGAGTTATTATGAGGATTAGTGACACTAGTTTAAAACCACGTAGGTGGCATCTGACACACAATAAACTTTGGCTATTATTATTGTGTATATTAATAGGTAATAGGTACAATCTGCAGCAGGAGGGCTCTATATGGAGTTCTAATATCAAGAAAAGATGTTTTGCACGATATAAGGCAAAGAGGCACAAATGCAAATGCAGATATAAGCATAAAAAGTGATGATCCATATCTTTTTTTTTTAAAGATTTTATTTATTTATTTGACAGAGAGAGACACAGCGAGAAAGGGAACACAAGCAGGGGGAGGGGGAGAGGGAGAAGCAGACTCCCCGCCGAGCAGGAAGCCCGATGTGGGGCTGGATCCCAGGACCCTGGGATCATGACCTGAGCTGAAGGCAGACACTTAACGACTGAGCCACCCAGGCTCCCCGGTGATGATCCATATCTTAAAATGAACAATATTTTCCGTATGGAAGGGTGTGCTGATAATGTGTATATGAAAAATGACAGCCTTCATTTCATCATTCATCCAACAGACAGTTATCCAGAGCCTCGTTTATTCTATGTGATAGAGATATACTCAAACTCCTTACACATAAGGCCTATAGGTAAGAGTGATCTTCAAAGAAAAGTAATTTGAGCATATATGCAAATCAAGCCATTTGTAATTGACTTGTTCCAATTGTAAATTGACAGGCAATACCTGCTTACAAAAAATGAAAGGCTTACTTAGGGCTCAAAAAAAACAATAAAGTAAAATGTGACATTCATGAATAAGAAAATGCTTAAAATTTAAACAATTTATTAGACTCTGGCCTTTTTTTTTTTTTTGGAAATGAGACAATCATTAAAAAAATAAATCCTGGGACACCTGGGTGGCTCAGTCGGTTAAGTGTCTGCTTTTGGCTCAGGTCATGATCCCAGGATCCTGGGATCGAGTCCACATCGGGTTCCCTGCTTAGTGGGGAGCCTGATTCTCCCTCTGCCTGCCGCTCCCCCTGCTTGTGCTCTCTCTCTCTCTGACAAACAAATAATATCTTACAAAAAAAAAATAAAGCCAACTGATTTGTAAAGTGGATTATTTCTGACTAAAGGTCTTGACATGTAAGCATAGTGTATTATGTAATTCAGTAGTTAAGGTTACACTTATATTAGGTGATCGAGTGATTTAACATAGCAATTTATATTTTGCACATATAAAGCCCAATGTAAGTGTTTATATAGGCAGATTAAGAGACCTAGGCTCTTGGCCCAATTACATCATCTTCAACCACATTGCTTCCAGAGTGACTGCACAATGGGGAAAAGCATGGGAGATTTATATCTGCAGCCCTGGAAGTGGTGGGCCTCCTTTCCAACCACATGCCAGTGGTTAGATCTTACTACAAGGGAGACAGTAGTCCAGGTAAATGGTATTCAAATTGTGGTTCATGCGCTGGCTGCCCATCTAAAAACTCTGTTACTGATCTTTCGTAAGATAAGAACTTGTTCTGGATGTAAATCAACTGTCATTAAGGACACTATTGAGTATGGTAACAACCTTCTTGATGAGGGAAGCAGTTTGTTGATTTACATTCTGGTGCAAGCTTCTAGAAGTGGACTGGAACTTTGAGTAGCACTAGCTTAGCTGTGTGCCCAGGAGAGAGAGGAAACTGATTTGGCACCCAATCAGCCTATCTCTGCTACATCCAGCTAAATAGTTCAGATAGACATATTTGTGGGAGCGATGATTGGGTCTGGGATTTAAATATCTTTAAGATCTTTTAATAGTAAAATATGTTAATTAAATGAAAAGTAATTTGCAGGAAGTTATAATAATGCTCTTTGGAAAATATGAAAGCACATTTAGTGTCTTTTCATGTACCTGTTAGCCTTTCATATATATGTATCTCTTTTGGAGAAATGTCTATTCAGGTCCTTTGCCCATTTGCTTTTTTTGCTGTTGAGTTGTATGAGTTCTTTATATATTTTGAATATTAACCCCTTATCAGATATATGTTTAATATATATATGTTTGCAAACATTTTTCTCAACCATAGGCTGTCTTTTCACTTTATTCATCATTTCTCTTGCTGTGCAGAAGCTTTGTAGTTTGATATAATCTCATTTGTTTATTTTTGATTCTGTTGTTTGTGCTCTAGGTGTCATATCCAAAAAATCATTGCCCAGGCCTATGTCAAGGAGCTTTATTCCTATATTTTCTTCTAGAAGTTTCATGATTTCAGGTCTTACATTTAAGTCTTTCATCCATTTTGTGGTAATTTTTGTGAGTGGTAAAAGGTAGGGGTTTAGTTTCATTCTTTTATGTGTGACTATCCAATTATCTCAGCACCATTTATTGAAAAGATTGTATTTTCTCCATTAAGTATTCTTGGCTCCCTCAAATATTAGTTGACTGTGTATGTTTGGGTTTATTTCTGGGCTTTCAATTCTATTCTGTTGGTCTATTTGTCTGTTTTTATGCCCACACCATACTGTTTCGATGACTATAGCTTTATAGTATAGTTTCAAATCAGGACGTGTGATGGCTTCTGCTTTGTTATTCTTTCTCATGATTTCTTGGGCTATCCGGGGTCTTTTGTGATTCCACGTAAATTTTAGGAGTTTTTTCTGTCTCTGTAAAAAATGCCACTGAAATCTTATAGAGATTGTATATTGAATCTATAGATGGCTTTTGGTAGTATTGACATTTTAACAATATTAATTCTTCCAGTCCATGAATACAGGGTACCTTTCCATTTATTTGTGTCTTTTTTTTATTTCTTTCATCAATGTCTTACAGTTTTCAGAGTACAGAATTTTCACCTCCTTAGTTAAATTTATTCCTGAGTATTTTACTGTGTTTTATATTATTGTAAATGAGATTGATTTCTTTATTTCTTTTACAGAAAATTCGTTCTTAGTGTATAGAAACAGTACTGATTTGTACATGTTAATTTTGTATCCTATAATGTTACTGAATTCATTGATTAGATCTAACAGTTTTTTGTTTGAGTCTCTAGGATTTTCTATACATAAAATCATGTCATCTGCAAATAGAGACAGTTTAACTTCTTCCTTTCTAATTCTGATATGTTTTATTTCTTTTACTTGCTTGACTGTTCTAGCTAGCCCTGTTGTAGGATATATGGGGAAGTTGTTGAGAGAGTTCTTATCACAAGAAGAAAATTTTTTTTCTCTTTTCTTTTTATTCTATGTTAGCTGAACTGATTGTGGTAATCATTTCACATTATATGTAAATTAAACTATCATGCTGTAAACCTTAAACTTATACAGTGGTGTATGTCAACTTTTTCTCAATAAAACTGGGAAAAAAAGCCACATATTTAGCTCAAAAAATGAAAGCATGACCAAATTAAGAATTACTTAAGATAAACAATAATATGGATTCACTGTAATTGTCTGTACTGTAAATTTTTAGAATCAAATCTTATTATCATTTTAACAGGTAGCAACTGTTATATACACTCATATAACTCATGTTAAATGGGTTAACTCAATTAACTCATTTTAAATCTAAAGAAGTCAGACTCTTGATACTAAAAGATGCTACAAAAGGCCTTACAGATTTGGAATGAAGAGTTTTGCATTCTAGACTTAGAATGCAAAATAAGGAGTGAGCATCCTTGATGGGACTGTTGGTGGGAATGTCTAGATCAGGAGTTTCAAATGGGTTTTAACTTTTGTGTTAGTTGAACTCAGATGTCTGGGAGTGCTGGATTGAGAAGAATTCCAAAGCGGAACTTAGGCCCAAAAGTACCATGATCAGTAAGAGATGTCTGCTAAGGGTGAAGGACAGAAAAGAATTACTTTTGAAGTAAATATTTGCTATATCTCAACTATATAATTTATTAGGCTCTTTATATTTCTAAAATAAGTGTTCTTTTGAAGGTTTTAGACATAACTATCATGGAGTATACCAAAGGGAGGATATGAGATAGGGTATGGATAATTAAACAGCAAAAACAAGGAAAATGGAGATGTTTAGAGAGTGACTTCATTTGTTTGAGGAGAATTTACAAAATACAATTATATCCATGTTTGATGTTAGCGCAAAATACATTACAAATTTAAATGTTTCTTGGATTAGTCACCATTTTGAATTATCCACACCCTGTTTCTTTCTTTTAATGTGGAGAATCAAGTGTTTTTCTGGATAGCATGTTGTACCATTGTTGTGACCTATTAACTGGAGCATGGAAATGGACTATCATAATAATACTTGAGAGAAACAGTACTGCCACATCATAAAAAAGGGGTGTATGCAATACATTTAAGAGGGAAAAGTGACTTACACATTATAGGAAAAAGCAAAAGTGGCTGCAGATGAAATTAATGAAATAGGATTTAGGTTGCACATGCAGATGATGTTTGAAATTCCTCTTTAAAATATCTCATATGGAAAAGCCAGGCTGTTCTGGTTAATCTAGCTCTGATGTATCCAGTGAATTTAAATCTAGATTGCAGAACATTTACATTGGTCAAAACTATCTTTTTTAAAAGATTTTATTTATTTATTTGAGAGAGAGAGAGAAAGAACACAAGCAGGGAGAGAGGGGCAGAGAGAGAGGAAGAGCGAGAAGCAGACTACCCACTAAGTAGGGAGATGGAGACGGGGCTTGATCCTGAGTCTGAACCACCCAGGCACCACGGTCAGAACTATCCTGATAATTTAGTATGAAATGAATCTCTTGGTCTCCCTGGGATAAAAATTTTAAGGTGTCATTTTTCTTTAAATTCATAAAAACTGCAGATTTGGGACATCTGGGAGGTTAAGTGTCTGACTCTTGATCTCAGCTCAGATCTTGATCTCAGGTTTATAAGTTCAAGCCCCACATTAGGCTCCACGCAGTACATGGAGCCGACTAAAAAAACCAAACCAAACCAAACCAAACCAAAACAAAACCCCTGCAGATTCAAGAGTCAGAAAACCCAGATTCCAGTGCGACTTCTGTCATGATATGGGCAAATCATCTCTAAAATTAGTTGATTCAAACAAATGCTTTCTGATACTCATGCTGTCCTATGTTTTAGTCACAGAACACCAAGAATTTCCTGGCTTATGATTTTAGGTAGAAATTTTGAGAATCACATGAAGGCAGAAAGCTAGAGTTCAATAGTAATATTATAGGTTTTTGGGGGAAGTCCATAGTTCTTGCACAATACACTCAAGATGTTAAGCCAGAAATCCCACAGCCATCTCTTATACTCCTTCAAGTGGAATTCCTCCTCAACCTCATTTAAGTTCACTCCACACCCGTAGCTTCAGCTTTCTTGTCAGTGTTTATTGAGGCTTCACCTGGAGCAATAGAAGACCTCTTACTTCCTTTCCTTCCAGCCTCCCTCCTCTTTTCTAGCCTCCATTATTAGTGCTTGCTCTTACTCTACTTAATTACAGCAATTCATGATATGACTGCTTTGCTTTTCTCCCCCAAACAACACAAAGTTAACAGATTCATCCTCAGCCATCTCTTTCCCCTGAAACATTGGGATGTGAAAAAACTATGACAGAATTTTAACAACTCACAAGGCAACTACCTCATGAATAGTAATCACTGATTTCCAACCTTTCTTCTTTTTTAAATTCCCTATTGGAATCAGGATCCCTTGATGGCCTTTCTTGGATAGCCAGAGTCTCCCTTGCAATCCAGGGTTCTCAAACCCTTTAGTCTTAGGTACCTTTCACATTCTTAGAAATTATTGAACACCCCAAAGAGCTTTTGCTTACCTGAGTTATATGTATTTACTTTATTAGAAATGAAAACTTAGAAATACTTTCCTAAAGAATAACTATGTTTTCTAAGAATAAGAAATATAGTGAAAAAAGTGACATGGTGTTAGAGCTTTGTATATCTATTGATGACTGGTTTTAGAAAAGACAGCTAGAGTCTGCTTCTGCACTCAACCTTTGCAATATGTTCTTTTGATTGGCACATATGGCAAAAAGATAGCTCCACAAAGATACATAGTTGGCAAAGAAGGAGTACAGTTGACCCTTGAACAATGTGGGGCTTGGGGCACCAACCCCCACACAGTTGAAAACTCGTGTATAACTTTGGACACCCCAAGAACTTAACTACTAATAGTCTACTGTTGATAGGAAGCCTTACTAATAACATAAACAGGTGAGTAACTCATGTTTTATATGTTATATGTATTATACACTATATTCTTATAAAAAGTAAGCTGTATAAAAGAAAATATTATTAAGGAAATTTGAGGAAGAGAAAATAAATTTATAATACTGTACTGTATTTGTTGAAAAAAATCCACGTATAAGTGGATCCACACCTTTCAAACCCATGTTGTTCAAGGGTCAATTGTATTATTTACTACCCTTTTTAGATGGTCACCAACATTCTTCTTTGATAGTACACCAAAACTCAACAATGGTAGTTTCTAAAAGATTAGTTGCAATGTGGAATTTGAAACTGAAATTACATCAATGCATTTTTCCTTCTCTGTTATGTTAAAATCTATTAGTCTATCTCGTACTTTGAAGAGATCTTTCACCAGTCTATGATTTTGTAACATTATCCTTTGATCATTTGAAAACTATTGGTTAACCAAATTATGCAGAACTTCCAAATATTGACACATTTTATTATACAATATCAGAAACATGCATTCATTAATATTACCAGTCTCACCCAAAATGTCTTAAGTATTGGGAAACTGTCAAACTCAGTGGGGTTAATACAAGTTTTTCAAAATTAAAAAATTTTTTTTTGAAAGATTAAATTTTATCATGAGCAACAATCATTTTTAGTTGTTTTGGAATGACAGGCTCATTTCGGTAATTTTGGAGAAAATGTCTGCCAAATACTCATGTCTGAAGGACTAGTTTGTCAGCCAGTCAGTAAAAAAATGACCCCAATTTGTCTTTTCCTATCTCTTCTCTTGCCCCATAGACTTATCAGCAAGAAAGAATGTTTGTTTTTATACCCATTATCTTACACAGAACACATGTTCAATATATACCTCTGATTAAATACTGCATAGTATTGTGTTAGTATTGATATACCAGGTCAAGTTAGTCAGATGTCCTTTGTCTTTATGCTGAAGTATCCAATTCAGAAGGTCACCTACTCTCTATTTTAATTTATCTAAATGAACATAGATGCTTCTGTTTTATGCATATATATATACATATATTATATATGTACATATATATGAGGAGAAACTGCGTCTCCCCAAAGAATAATGGGAAAATGAAGACCCAAATAGTCAAATCCTCACCCTGGTGGACTCTAACATTTAAAGAAGTAAATGAGAGAAAGAATGTTTACAATCAGGAAGGTTTAAGCTCTCCTTGGGGAGATTGGAATAGATACAGGTGTGAACTTGGAAAAAGGTCAGTGACTTGAAGCTAATACCAATTCCGAATAAATCAGAAAGAAATAAAGAAATATATATAATTTATATATACATATGTATACATACATATATATCATTGTTTTTAGGCAACATTTATTTAAAGGAGTCATATTTCTCAGAAAAATGTTTTCCTGTAAGAACCTTTGTTTAAGTTCTAAATATACCTCTAATTTTGCTAAGAGACTAAAACTTAATTATTCCAACCACTTAAAAGAAAGAATAACTATGTAATGTGATAGAGGTGCTAAATATCACTTCAATGACCATCATATGCACAATATAAGTATCAAATTAGCATGCTGTATACCTTAAATTTACAGAATGTTGTATGTCAAATATATTCAATTAAAAAAATAAAGCTAGGAATGAATTAGAGAAAATTAATTAGAAATTCTAGTCCTTCTATTTAAATATTTTCTTATTTTGGATGAAAAGATTACAAGACATCGTAATATCATTCTGATAATAATTTATACTATATTTAAAAGCTTTCCATTATCGGGGCACCTGGGTGGCTCAGTCATTAAGCGTCTGCTCAGGTCATGATCCCAGGGTCCTAGGATGGAGCCCTGCATTGGGCATCCTGCTCAGCAGGGAGCCTGCTTCCCCCTCTGCCTCTGCTGCTCCCCCTGCTTGTGTGCTCTCTCTCTAATAAATAAATAAAATCTTAAAAAAAAAAGCTTCCCATTATAAAAACCAACAAATAAATAAATCTCAAGCATGACCCTGACATAAATATTTATGTTCAGCATTATAGAAAAGTTTGCTTCCTATTACTTAAATCCACAAAATCTCAAGCGAAATCCTTTAGTAAAATCTTGAGGTTTATTTCATATTTTTTAATCAGAAAAAAATATCAGAAGGAGTAATCACTTGTATAATGAGAAACTAAAGTAGTCCATTACATATGAGTTGGGCTAATTGATAAATATAATAATTGGAGACAAGGTGTGTCATTTCTTCAATTTAAATTTATAGAAAAGTTTAAAAAATTTTGTTGACTTAGTTTCAAAAGTTGTGTAGACATTATACTGAGTATTAATATTATTGGCTTTATTTTAGATATCTCTATACAAGTAAAGCAAAATGTAGAACTAAGCACTTTACAGGGGAATTTGATCAATGCAGACAGGCAAACTCATTTTTTTCCCTAAAATTTTCCCAATTTGGAAAACTGCCTCCACTCTTCTTCCTTCCTTCCTTCCTTCCTTCCTCCCTCCCTCTCTTTCTTTCTTTCCTCCACTCTTTTTACTTAATTCTGGTAGATGAACAGATTGCAAATGTCTAAATAATAGCTATTGCTTTGGGATAACTGGAGTGTAGAGTGGGGTGTGTGTGTGTGTGTGTGTGTGTGTGTGTGTATGTGTTTCCTAGAAGCCAACATAAAGACTTCTATTAGCCTAGAAGCTTGGTAGATAAAACCTAGGGTATCATTTCTTTTGCCCAGAAAGCTAGGGTGGGAGAAAGATTGCTGGCTCTGACATTTATAACTTTCTTAAAAAAGACACTTTTAGTGGTGGCAGCAGTATAATCCTCAACCTAATTGTCATATTCTTCTAATTTCACTTTCACCTACTAAATTGAAATGTTGGAAAATGTGAACTGTTTCTACAAATAAATGAATCATCTAACAGACTTGGTACTGTTAAGTGAAAAAGTGTAGAAATAGAATCCAAACTTGTTATTGCTCTTTATTCATCATGGGTGTTCAAAAACTGTGGATCAGTGCTAACATCATACTGACCCTTGTTAAAGCCCAAAGAACCCATAGCTACAAAGGAGATTCAAATAGATTAAGGCTTGCTATTCACCTGGACTTCTATTTGCTATGTAATCTCAAGCAAGTTACTTAACCTCTTTGAGCTTCCGGGGTTCTCCATTTTAAAATGTGAGTAATAACAGCTTGTGAACATCAAAAGAAATATCATATTTTTAAATACATAATATAGCCCCTGACACAGGATAGACATTTGGTAATTTTCATTTGTTCCCTTACATTTTTCAAGATAATATTCTAAATAAAAATTGTCTTAATTAAGTTGGTCAGCTCTTATTAATTGGAATTTCAAGGTAGCAATGGGGCTAAAAATAATAGGAAGTACCCCAATATCACAGGAATTGAGAGTTTAGAAAAGTAAAAATATAATTTGTGAACCTATAAGAAATTTACTCTTTTAACAGGAAAGCAACACCCTTCAATGGTTTTGGTTGCTTTCTGATGTATCAGAATTACTCTCCCAATTAAGTGGCAGTTACTGCCATTATACATCATTATGTTTAAATGGAGTATCTGGAAGATGTCTCAATTAGACAGTCCTCCCAATTAAGTGTGTTCTATAGGTTAATAGGAATCACTTCCTCTCCCTTGAATAGTGCTGTTTGGGAAAAATACCTAAGGCCCAATCATTAAAAGGTCAAAATTATGCTTTTCAGTTAACACTCCATAAAATGGAACTGGGAAAATTGGCCATGACTGCTGTGGTTTTTGTCAGTCGGGCTGCAAATCCATCAAGACAACTACATTCTGAGTTACAGTATGATGTACACTAGAGGCAAAATAATGCATAGGGAGATCAACAATACTCCTTAAAAGGGCCCCAAACTGGCAATTGTTGGAATAATTTACCCTAGTGAATTATTCAGGTTTGCTATAATTTATAAAATAATTTGTGATTTAAAAAAATTAGAGCAAAAAGCAAACTCTGAGGTGATGAATTCTAGAGGTGAGAAATTCACAGAAGATTGGTGAGTTCACAAATAATCACATTGTGTACAGTACAAAGCACTTTGCACTGTGGCATTAACCATAAAGACACAGGAAAATATTTCCTGGCCATGAAATAGAAGACACTGAACACTCCTTGACCGCTATTGCTGCCACTAATATCTACAGATACTGGTGATTCTTAAGTCAGAAACATGAATTTGGTTTACAAAATTTATAGATTACAAATGTCGAGGCTAAATGTTCTGGATGCACCTAAGAGATGGTGTTTCACTTGACTTAGACTACCTCAAGCTGTTTATAGTCTGGGAAGAAGCCACTGAAGGCAAACATATCGTGCTTTTTTCTGAGCTATGCTCTATACAGCCTTTCATTTCTTTGGCTAAGAGGATAAAAAATTTTCAAAGATTGATAAGAAAGGCTTTAGAAGATGAATCTTCCCCCCTCCCTGCAAATAACTGAGTCCCTTCAGTGTACACACACAACAAGAAAATACAAGGGGAGAACATTTCCCAGGAACATAATGTCATCTTGCCAAATATTCTAAAAAAATCACAGGTTTGCATCTTTAAAATATCAGCACAACAGCCAAGAGTAGAAAATAGCAAAAAAGTTAAAAAAAATAGTCATTTACTTATTATGAACTCATAAAATTAGATTTTACATTATTGAAAGGAATGTACACACATTACATGTGTTAATGACATTTTTACCTACTCTCCTCTTTACCTCTCAGTAGCTCAGTCTACTCCTTGGTGTGCTTTGTATGCATCCTGAATATGCTTGTAATAAAGCTTTGTATATTCTGTGTAATTTCCTTTTCTCAAAAAACAGATGTCATTTTTCAGAGCTAAGGAATGTGACAAAAATCTTTGTTTCTTCATTTGGCAAATTTAATCTTCTCTGGTGTACTAGGTGATCATGATTCTTTATTGGCATTTTGTTTCTTTGTCAGAATATACACACATGCACACCTGATAAGGAGAAGCTAAATCAAGAATAACACTGCACTGTCGATAAGAAAGGACCAATATCCTGGCGAACTAGGGATTCCAATCTCTAGATCAGGTAAAATCTTGCAATTAATGTGAATCATTTTTGTGGATGGCTTAATAGGAAGCTTCAGGGATGTGAAAAATTAACCCCAAACCTATGTCCCTATCTTCTTAGAATGGTATTTTAAAAAGCATGCCCAAAGGGAAGCAAGGGCAAAAATGAACTATTGGGACTTCATCAAGATAAAAAGCTTTTGCACAGCAAAAGAAACAGTCAACAAAACCAAAAGACAACCGACAGAATGGGAGAAGATATTTGCCAACGACATATCAGATAAAGGGCTGGTATCCAAAATCTATAAAGAACTTATCAAACCCAAAGAACAAAGAATCCAATCAACAAATGGGCAGAAGACATGAACAGACATTTTTCCAAAGAAGACATCCAAAGGGCCAACAGACACATGAAAAAGTGCTCAACATCGCTCGGCATCAGGGAAATCCAAATCAAAACCTAAATGAGCTACCACCTCACCAGTCAGAATGGCTAAAACTAACAAGTCAGGAAACAACAGATGTTGGCGAGGATGCAGAGAAAGGGGAACCCTCCTACACTGTTGGTGGGAATGCAAGCTGGTGCAACCACTCTGGAAAACAGTATGGAGGTTCCTCAAAAAGTTGAAAATAGAGCTACCATACGATCCAGCAATTGCACTACTGGGTATTTACCCCAAAGATACAAATGTAGGGATCCAAAAGGGTACGTGCACCGCAATGTTTATAGCAGCAATGTCCACAATAGCCAAACCGTGGAAAGAGCCAAGATGTCCATCAACAGATGAATGGATAAAGAAGATGTGGTATATATATACAATGGAATATTATGCAACCATCGAAAGGAATGAGATCTTGCCATTTGCAACGACATGGATGGAACT
>NC_138380.1:50595846-50692451 GCF_054177405.1 Leptonychotes weddellii
TGGTGTCAGGAGCTTGTCGGAGCACTGTGGTGCTGTTCAGACCTCATTTCATGGGAGGACACTTTAGCTTGCTATCAGCAGGCAGACTCCAGTGTCAGCTCCCTCAAGGTTTTCCTCAGCTACAGAGGACTATCTGGGTTATAGCCACACTTTTCCCAAGGCAGCCCATATCCAATGGCTTGTAAAGGTGTGACTGTAAAGGCTTGACCATTTCAGCTCAATGCTGGATAATTCTGAAGGGCTGTTCTAATTTCAGATCTCCTTGTAGGGATGGCTGAAATTTTGTAGAGCCTACATCCAAGTTTGACTTCCCCTCTGGCCTGTTCTGCTATCTCCCTCTCCCTTCCACAGGTATAATCCCCTAAAATGTCATCTCAGCCTCTACTTCCAGAGAATCTAACCTGCAACAAGCGCAATACAAACTTGTTGCATTTCTGGGTTTCCGTATCTCTATTTGCTTCTTTTGTTGGATTGTTTGTGTTTAGTGGCTTCTGTTAGATACTACCATAATTCTTAGGAACTATTTTGCCTAAAGATGTCTGTCCTCTTTGAACCATGTAACAAATCCTGTTCTAAGACTAGACAGTTTTTGGTTCTACAGTGCTATTATTATCTGAAATGCACTAAGTAGGATCCGTGCCTATTGGCACTTACAAAGTAATTATCCACAAAGTTACTTAACTCATTTTTTAAAGAGATGGACTAAACTGCACTTTCAGGGGTAAATTTTTATGTATCCGAACTTCTAGAATTCGAGTAAAGCACTACATTTTAAATAATATTTTGTTATTTCTAATAATAAACTATTTTAAAAGAGCCAAGAATTAATGAATTAAACACCCAGCTAGAGAGCCCAGGGAAATAACAGAAAACTCCCAAAGAAAGTATAAATAATTAAAATAAATAAGAGCAGAAATTACTGAAATAGAACAGAGGTCAGCAACTGTAGCCTGTGGGCCAGTTGGCTGTTTTTGTAATAAAGTTTTATTGGAACATAGCCACACCAATTCATTTAGTATTGAACATGGTTGCTTTCATACCACAATGTCAGGGTTGAGTAGTTGTTATAGAGACCATATGGCCCACACAGTTGAAAATATTTACTATCTGACCTTTACAGAAATAGAAAATAATTATGATTCGGAGAAATAAAAAACAAAAGTTTGAATCTCTGAAAAGACATATACTGACAAACTTTTGTTGAGTCTGACTAAGAAAATGAGAGAAGGCATAAATAAGCATTGTTAGAAATGATAAAGGGGACATAAACAATGTATAGTAAGAGGAAATTATGAAGAAATGTTTGTCACTAAATGTGAAAACAGCAGCAGTGACAAATTCCTAAGAAGGTGTAACTAATTAAAACTGCTAAAATATAAGACATATGAATGGTCTTGATAACATTACAAGAAACTGAGTTGGTAGTTAAAATTTTTCCCAAATAGAAAACATTAGGTCCAGATGGTTTTCACAGTCAAGTTCTTAAGACACCAAAGAAACAAAAAAGCTGATATTATACATTTTTTTCCAGAGTCGAGAGAAATAGAAAACACTCCTCTATTCATCTTAAGTTGCTTAAGTAATTATATTCCCAAATGTAGATGAGGGCACAAGAAAGGAAAATTATAGCCAAATCTCACTTAGATAAACACACAAAAAATATATTCTGCAATTAAATATGACTATTTAATGAGATCTTAATTCCTACTTTACCATGGATTTTTTCCTAATTAAATCTACTCTTCTCTTTCTTAAAAAAAGAAAGATAAATGTAAAAACTTGATAAAATATTAGCCAAACCCCCCTCAATTTGTGTATATAAAATAACTCATGACGTAGGATTTATCATTAGAAAATCAATTACCTGCCATCATATTAAAACATGACAAGAGAAAGTCATATGATCATCTCAGTAGATGAATGTAAGAGTTAATTTTACCTGTTAACTTGATTGGGCCATGGGGTGCCCAGATATTTGGTCAAACATTACTCTGGGTGTTTCTGTGAGAGTGTTTTGGATGAGATTAACATTTAAATCATTAGACTGAGTAAAGCAGATGCTGTTCATAATGTCAGTGAGACTCATTCAATCTGCTGAAGTAAATAAAACAAAAGGCTGACCCTCTGCTGAGAAAGAGAGAATTCTCCTGACTGATGGCCTTCACACTGGAATATCTGCTCTTGCTTCCCAACATCAAACAGATACTGACTTTTCCCGTTTCTACAGCAGTCTGTCACCTTTCAGACTCATACTTGAACTGGGACATTGACTGCAAATTTTCGACTTGCCAGCCTTCATAAGTACATGAGCCAATTCTTATTCCCAGTTAATATATAATTTCAATTAGAAAGAACAGGTGTTGATGAGGATGCAGAGAAAGGGAACCCTCTTGCACTGTTGGTGGGAATGCAAACTGGTGCAGCCACTCTGGAGAACAGTATGGAAGTTCCTCAAAGTGTTAAAAATAGAACTACCCTACAATCTAGCAATTGCACTACTAGGTATTTACCCAAAGGATACAAACCAGCAATTGCATTTCCAGGTATTTACCCAAAGGATACAAAAATACAGATTTGAAGGGATACATGCCCCTTAATGTTTATGTCAGCATTATAAACAATAGCTAAACTATGGAGAGAGCCCAAATGTCCATCAACTGATGAAATGGATAAAGAAGATAAAGATATAGAAGATGTGATTATACATATATATATATATACATATATATACACACATACATTCTTGTGTGTGTGGGGGTGTGTGTGTGTGTGATGGAATACTACTCACCCATCAAAAAGAATGAAATCTTGCCATTTGCAATGACATGGATGGAGCTAGAGTATATTATGCTAAGCAAAATAAGTCAGTCAGAGAAAGACAAATACCATATGATCCCACTCATATGTGGAATTTAAGAAAGAAAACAGATGAACATATGGGAAGGGGAAAAGAAAAAAAGGAGAGAGGGAAAGAAACCATAAGAGACCCTTAGTGATAGAGAACAAACTGAGGCTTGATGGTGGGGAATGGGCTAGTTGGGGGATGGGTATTAGGAGAACACTTGTTTTGATGAGCACTGGGTGTTGTATGTAAGTGACGAATCACTGAATTCTACTCCAGAAACCAATATTGCACTGTATGTTAACTACCTAAAATTTAAATTAAAAATATGTAGTTTCAATTCAATTACAATAAAAACTTCAACAAACTTTTTATAGAACTTGACAAGTTGACACTAAAATTTATATGCAAGAGCAAATGACCAAGAAATGCTAAGATACAACTGAAGAAGGACAAATTGGTACGACTTGCTTCATAAGATATTAAAAGTTATTATGAAGCTATAGTAATTAAGATAATGTGATATTTGTGCTAGGGCTAGAAAAAAACAATGGAACAGATACATATACAATAGGAGAAATGCATAAGAATGTTTGCAACAGTTTTGTTCACACTAGCAAAAAATATGGAAACAAGGGTCCATCAATTTGATAATGAATGAATGAGATATATTTACATAATGGAATATTATATATACAGCAACTGAAAACGAACGAACTACTGAAACAAAACAATATGTAATGTCAGCAATATAATATTATATGAAGAAGTGTCAAAACTGCAAACATTTTATGCTTTTTACAAATTACAAAAAGAACTAAAATAAAGTATATCTTGAAGGGATATTTATGGATGCACTAAGTCTATAATAAAAAGTAAAACATGGGAAGAATGATAAACATAAGCTTCATGAAGATGGTTACCTTGGGTAGAAGAAGCCATACAAATGAAATGGTAGGCAAATTATATCATTAAATTAGGTAATTTTCAAGATCTTAACTTTTGTTTTGGGTGCTGGATTTTAGGTAAGGTAAATACACATACATAAATAGCTATATAAATAAAAGCAGACTGCAACGCTAAGAGCATGTTACATACTAAGGATTATGATTAAAATTTTACGAGTCCCAACAGATAAAAGATGAAAATAAAATTCTGATTTGATAGTGGAATCTCTAATAAAAGATCTCAGATTCCTTTTAGAAATGAATGCAAATCAAATTGAAATTACTAAAATGGATGCTATTTTTTGTTTATTGTTATGGTAAGTGTATATTGCCTATTATTTTATTAGAATGTAATTCTATAGCTTTAAATCCTAGATGCCACATATTTAGCATGGGCAAAAACTTATTCTGAAAAAAAAATGCACCTCAAATAAAAGAGATATTGAATCCATTTTTGATACACTTTCTTCACTAGGACGCTATACTCACTTAACTTTTGTCCACTTTGTTATTCCTTTTCAATCTCTTCTATTCTTTCCAACCTGAGAGAACCATTTGAAATTCACCATGATTAAATATTTGGTTCTCATCTATCTATACTTACTCCCTTGGTGTTTTCCTCCAAATGTATGATTTTATTTATTTATTTTTACAGACTTTATTTATTTATTTGAGAGAGAGAGAGCACGAGCTGGGGGAGGGGCACAGGGAGAGGGGCAAGCAGGCTCCCCACTGAGTGGGGAGCCCAACATGGGGCTCAATCCCATGACCCCGAGATCATGACCTGAGCTGAAGTCAGATGCTCAACCTACTGAGCCACCCAGGCACCCCCACCCCCACAAATGTATGATTTTAAATAGCATCCGTATTTTGGTGACTCCAAATTGTATACTCCTAACCCAGGCTTTTCTCCCAACTTTTACCAGTTCATGGGTGCCAGTTATTAAATATTCAGGAATTTTGCAAGCCATTTTTCAAATCTTTGGTAGCCCGAGATTAACCATAGTGGTAGTATTTTACCATGGAAATAAAACCTACCCTAATGAGCCCATTTAAAACTGCAATTTTCGGGGTGCCTGAGTGGCTCAGTCGTTAAGCGTCTGCCTTCAGCTCAGGTCATGATCCCAGGGTCCTGGGATCGAGCCCCGCATCGAGCCCCGCATGGGGCTCCCTGCTCAGCGGGAAGCCTGCTTCTCCCACTCCCCCTGCTTGTGTTCCCTCTCTTGCTGTGTCCCTCTCTGCCAAATAAATAAATAAAAATCTTTAAAAAATAGAATAAAATAAAACTGCGATTTTCATACTCTTCCTCCTTAACTCCTGATTCTCCTTATCCGATTCTATTTTCTTTTTCCTATAGCATTGCCACCTAATAGCTTACTGTTTAATATATTTGTTACCTTTATTATTTGTTGACTACCTCTGCAAGCTAGAATATAAGGTTTACTAGGGCAAGGTCTTTGATTAGTTTACTGTTATAGCCCAAGATACAGTATCTGACACATAGTAAAAACTAAATAAATATTTGTTGATTGAGTGAATGAAAGAAAAGACAAGGTGCTTTCTTTCACTGTGGGACAGGCATAAGTAAAAATTATAAGTAGCTCTCAATGTTTTTACATCGAAAACTTTAACTTGAATAAATGGCAAAGTGAAGGCAATGACTTTTCAAACTGCTTGAAAGCAGGTAGCTGCCCTGGCCTTGACCATTACAAAATTGTAAAGAATATTAGAGTTGAGATACAGCAAATTATACCTTATTTGTACATTTTTTTCATAGTTTCATTGCTGGGGTTTCCATCAGCAAAGACTGGACTAAGTATAATGTTCACTGCAGACAATTTCACTTAGAGGCAACTGAAAGAAAAATGTATGCGTACACACGTACATATCCAAAAATCCTATACTCCATTTAACAACCCTTTCTCTGAAATTATGTGTTTAGTTACTTTACTGTCTGAAGCACCTACTTTACAGTGGCTATGTATTTCCACTTAACACAGCATTTAATAGACTTCTGATTTTTTGGTCTTCCTAATGCGTAACTGAGCTTTCAAATGACTCCAGCATGTTGACCTGATAAGGGATATTTGAAAATGTAAAGAAATGACAAAATAAAAAAAAAGCACCTCATAAATAATGTAGTTATACAACTGTTTCTTGATCAGATGTCACTGAGATCTCTTATATGCTAGTGAAAGTGATTTTTCTTTGCAGTATGCTTTTAAATGTTCCCTTATTGGTCTCTCATGTACTCTCTAGTCAAAGAATAGCTTAAAGTCATTTTCATATTGTGACTTGGGATGCCAAAGCACTAAATTATACTCACTTAATTACATTTCCCTAGCTACAAATGATAATAAAAACAGATCAAGTTCATGTACTTTGCTTATGTTCTTCTCCAAGGTCAGGAAAACAAATAACAATTCATAAATATTAAGCATTATATTCATATTTTTTCTTTTGGGAAATAATATTTTATATAAACTAGAAGTTTTATATCAAACCAAACCAATGGGAGGAAACTCTTTTACAAAGATCAATGTTTATAAAGGTACCTTACCCTTATTTCCAGGCACTTTGAAATTCAATTAAATACCTAAAATGCCTTTCAAGAATCTTGAATATGTTTCTCAGAAATTGTTTTTTTTTTTAAATATAGAGAAGCTCCCCAAATTGTTATTTCTTTGGCTGATTACAATGTCTGTGGGGAAATATTATAGACTAATAAAGTGAAGCCTCGATTGGGAAGGGATTCGTGCAAATCAGATTGCATATCAGAAATAAGATTCAAAATGTTTTGTGATGAAGATACTAAAGTCGTGAACTCTCTCATAAATTTAACATTAACAATTTATAATCAGTCAGGGACCTTTGTTCAATGAGTCTCATGCTTACAGAATTCTACCACTCCAAGTTCTTTTTCAGATTACTCACAGTCATTTCTGCCAACATTACTATGGACTCTTTTCAAAATTATAGGTATTTATTGTTCTAAAGTGTATCATAAAATCTTAAATCAACCTGCTAGCCTAAAGTCCATGATATTTCATGACTTAAGCAAATACCCAGAGTTGCTGCAAGTCATTACTGTGGCCGCTCAAAATCCAAAGGCACTGAGCCTAGCTCAGGACTCAAGCTGGATGAGATGGAGCTTGCTGGTACCCAGTGGTAGGGTCAGCAAAGGTTTGAGGGCTTGTGAATTTTAGTTTGATAAATATATCAACAAAACTGTCTGCCAGTTATTATTGTGAGGGTCGTGTTCTGAGACATTTTATCAGTTAGCAATATATTCTGCTGCAAATAAGTGAAAATCTACAGCATAAAAATCATGGGCGTTTCTTTCCCTCTGTAACATGAAAGTCAGCAGTAAGCTGTCCAAGGCTGATGCAGATGCTCAACAACACTGTCCGGGATGCAAGCTTTTGTACATTGCTGTACTTAGCATGCTTTCATCCTCCTGCTTGTCATTTCTTGGTCACAACACGACTGACGCATCTGCAAGCATTATGTCCACAATCCAGGCAAGAAGAAACTAAGAGGGTCAAAGATCTATGCCAGCCATGTCCACTCCTTTTTGTTGGGAAAGAAAAAGCCTTTCTAGAAGCTCAGCCCAGCAGACTTATTCTTACAGCTTGTTGGCTAGAAGTAAGTTGCATGACTACTTCCAGATCAATAAGTGATCAAGGAGAATCAGACAACTACAATGGTTTAGACCAAAGGAGATTTTCTTCCTGGTTTAGACTAAAAGTCTCTGAGATCAAGGTACTGCAGGCATCACCTGAACAACCTACTATTCTGTCAGTGGGCAAAGGTTATTGGATATTGTATAGGCAATGGACACATACTTTCATACCCACAGTTCTGCCTTATTCTTCCTCAAATTAAATCACTAGCATTAGCAAATAGCACACAAAGCCAAAGTACAAAGTACAGCAGGGGTTGGCTGAGAACATGCTTAGGCATCCACTTTCATTTGCTCCCTAGGTTTTAGGTATAAAGTGTTCTAAATGACATTTGGATTTATTAATAAGTTGATTTGTAAGTATGCTTCAATTCCATTGTATAAATGAAGTACAATATTCAAGACCTTGGCTTAGATTCTCAGTTCTGACATTTATTAGCTATGGGGCTCTTTGAGGCATATTAACTAAACCTTAGTGTTCTCATTTGTAAAACAGGAATATTATAATTTATTTTGGGAACCTATATCAGAGTGTGATTATAAGGATAAAAATCTTTAATTGCAAAAATGCCACAGAGTCTGTCACTGCCAATAAATGTTTGCAGTGAGTATTGCTCAGTTATTAGTATTCCTATGTTCAGGACTTATTGAATGACTAAAGTGACCCCAACTTACCATTCACTGTGTAATATTTAAGGTGGGAGGAGTGGGGAGAAGCCATAGTATATCCATTTCAGAAATTCTGGCCTCAGTTAAGTTTGTAACTGTACTTACTAATTTTTTAAATATTAGCCTATTGCTCACTTATCATGTAATTACAAAACTTAAGACCAAATAAACACTTCTCAACAAATTGGGGACCTCATTAGGAAGCAGGGGTATTCCAGGAGGTTTTAAAGGCTAGAGGAAAGTGGGATTTTCTTGGATAATCTACCAAGGCAATTGCAATGTAAATTGCATTTTAAAATTTAATGTGAAAACAAATAAATAAAAATAAATAAATAAATTTATATATGTAAATCAAAGTCTGAGCTATTGCCTATAAAGAAAAAGTCCATTTTTAAAGATATTTTTAAGGCAGTCATGTTAAACCTAGAGCAGATGCCACCCTCAGCCCATTAAACAAGTCACCAGATAGCTTCATTTCTAAGTTAGCATAGCAGAAATTATGACTGTTCGCCACAATAAAAGCAAATCACATAAACTTATCACAGATAAAAAATAAAAAGAAAAAATAAAATTCTTCAGAGAGCAAAAGGAATTATATATGAAGCACAGAGAGCCTTGCAGGAATTCAAATTGAGTGACTGAGAGAGTATAAGCATTGCCCATAGCTCTGTCAGTTTCTCAGCCTGCTTTTTAAATATGGTAAAAATAACCCTCCCAACTAATCATGTCTTGCCACAGGGATTTCACTCAATACCACCAAAGATCATTGAGAGGAGAGCCTAAGACAACCAACAAACCATCCAAGCTTTATTGAACATCTATGTATAAGACACTATGCAAAGGTTGTTGAGGGTAAGTTTTATATTTGGTCATTTATTAAAATTTATTAACTAAAGTTAGTACTGAAAACTGCTAATTGCCTTCTCTCTTTGATGCTAAAAATGTAAAATCTGTTATAGTTTTTATACAAATTTTCCAAGGGATTAAGAAAGGAAAACATTTGAAGTTACAGAACATTCCAAAGAGTGGAAGACAGCTTGCTTGGATTTTCTCTAGAACTTGAAAAATCTAATTATTACATGTGGGAAAAGACATGTGGGAATAGTATGACAGGGCTTCCCTATGTTCACTACTTAGACAAAATATACATCTTTATATAAAATGTGTTCCTTTCTATAAAATATGTTCCTTTCCTATTCTCCCCAATGTTCATATAATTTCTGTGTTCCTAGTTGAAAATCTTTCAACTTGTCTCCATCATTCTGGATAAGAGTTCCTAGTTCATAATCCAGTTCTTTTGTATAGTTTTACTAACATTCATTATGTCAAGAGAAGTTATTACTGCTTTCCTTTCTGTGACATCATCTTCCTCCAAGTTGGCCTCTCTAAACCAACACTTTGCAAATCCTTTTGTGGTAGAGTGCTAACAATTTGGGCTTACTCTAGTCAAAAATTGGTCTTCTAAACCTTCCATATTCAGCAGTTATTGCCTTCCCCACCCAGCACCCTGAGTAACCAACCATTCTGTCAGTCATTCCTGTCTTCCAACATGCTTTCTTACCTCTTCTTTTTTCATCCTCAAACGACAACATCAAATTTCTTTCAGTGTTGGGGCGCCTGGGTGGCTCAGTTGATTAAGCATTCGACTCTTGGTTTTGGCTCAGGTCATGATCTCAGCGTTGTGAGATCGAATCCTGTGTTGGGCTCTGCACTCCGTGGAGTCTACTTGACCCTCTCCCTCTGCTCCTCCCCACACTCTCACTCTCTCTAAAAAAAACAAATAAAATCTTTTAAAAAATTTCTTTCAGTGTTAACAGCCAGTGCCTCAAATGTCTATCTGTCTTTTATGATAGCACCTGCTAGATCTGAGAACCTGAAGGTCTAATGAGAGCATGTTGGAGAATTTTCCCATAGAAGCATAGGCTCTTTTCTCTGAGGTAACACAAGGATATATACAGGGTCCTATAGAGACCATGTCTTTTCCCTTGTCCAACCCAGCGAATAATCCCCTATTAAGAAATACTTAATACCCTATTAAGTAGTACTTAATTTTCTGAATTCTTATTGACCTAATCATAAGCTGTAGCTTCTTTTTTCTTATCTTCCATATGTAAAATTTTATGTAATTTCTTTCCCTTTTCTTCTTATCAATTTGCCATAGCTTAAACATGAATTATCCATGTACTGTATGCTTAGAAGGCCACTGAGCTTTGAAATGGCAGTAGGGATAAACAATCCCCTGGTGGCAAAAAGTTGTATTCCCAACTCCAAAAAAAAAAAAAAGTAAAGTCAATATTCAAGAAGGATGTGAATTATTTATCTGTTTCCTACTCATATTCTAATTAGTTTCCAGTACTATTATTGAATTAACATGCATTTAATAAAGGTGTTTTAAACATCAATTATCACAACCAGAAGTAGACCAACATTGGGGTGTCCTATACTAATTACTGAGGACCACTTCAAATTGATTTAAACCATTTCAAGATTTTGTTTTAATATTTTATTTGATTTACATTATTTAGCATTTTATTTAATATTTTAATTTAACATTTTAAAACATTAAGGGAGTTTGAGGTAAACCAATTTTCTATTAACAAATCTTATCTTCATAATTAGGAATGTATTACTTAGAATACAAAACGATATTTCAAATTTGAGAATATTTGAGATTTTTTCTTTTTTTTTTGAGTTTTTTTTTTATTATGTTATGTTAATCACCATACAGTACATCATTAGTTTTTGATGTAGTGTTCCATGATTCATTGTTTGCGTAAAACACCCAGTGCTCCATTCAGTACATGCCCTCTTTAATACCCACCACCAGGCTAACCCATCCCCCCACCCCCTCCCCTCTAGAACCCTCAGTTTGTTTCTCAGAGTCCATAGTCTCTCATGGTTCGTCTCCCCCTCCGATTTCCCCCCTTCATTCTTCCCTTCCTGAGATCATTTTCATTTCACAAGTTTTCCATCACTCATCATCATATAGCATCAGTCACTCACACTCACTAAAGATAGAGGTAATGTTTAAATTTTCTTTCCCACCAACTGCTCCAGCCCCAGCTTCCACAGAGCCACGGCATATGCTATTTTTCCTCTTTTTTAAAAAAATGATTTTCTGAACTAAATATATTTTTCAGAGACAAATTAAATGGTTTCCATGTTCAAATAAAAATATAAATCACCTGTTCCTGGTTACCTGGCCTGAGGCTACCGACTGCAGGAAACTATGGCTTTGTTGGTTGCGGGAATTAGGACCTATAGCAAGTGGCACCACATAACCTACGTGTATCTGTGGCAAAATTTTTCAATAGAGACAGGAGAGGGAGGGTAATGAGTGTGTTTTATTTCTACTCTGGGGTGCTATCTGTTTCAGGGAAATCAGGGCCAATTGACCTTTTGCCAGTTATGTAAGAAATCCCATGTGGAAATCTGTGTTAGCTGGCATCATATTACTGTTTTTTCCAGTGATATTTTAGTACCTTTTATAGTTGGCTTCCAAAGCAGCTGCCTAGTTAGACTACCCCTTAATATGATTCGGCTCACAACAATCGTAGTTATCGAATTAACATTCCGGACAGTACTTCCTTCTAAGGGCAGGAAAACCCCACTGTGGCAACTGCCAAGGGCAGAAGCTCTTTGTAAAGAAACCCCCAGCTAATACGCAGTGGTGTTATATCTATCATACATTAATCTGCACAGGCTTCACAACTTCTTAGAGCCTTGGAAATCAAGACTGCTGCTTTTTGTGTGGTTGGCTTCAAATGAAATCATTCAGTAGATCATAGATTTCCCCCACTGTATATGAATAGATGAGTATGAGGATTTTTTTTTTCTACTAAAAATTCTTGATTCAGTGCAGATGAACAGGAAGAAAAGAGATTCCATTTTCTACTGGAAGAAAGGTTATTAATCATAGCAAAGAGTAACATATAGCTCCTCCTTTTGAAGATTTTTCTACAGTCATGCTATAAAGCAGGTTTGTTCTTAGCTCTTTCAGCCTTCTTTTCTAAAGTGTCTTCTGCTCTCCTGGTGTTTTCCTTCAAGTGTTCTAGGTATTTCTGCCTTCTAAGTTCTGTTTGCACACAATAGCCCTGTGGGTAGATGAGTTTAAATTTAGTGCACAGTTTTCTTAAGGTTATTTGTATTTTTCCTTATGAAGTTAAAAACTTTCCTTATTTTAAATACACTGTCTGCTGTATGATTGCAAGTAAATTTAGGGCAGAGGGCTGAATAGTTCTGATGATACAGTTTAGGAATGACTTTGGCATAGAGTCCTATATAAGAGTTTACCAGACTTGAACATCAGATCCTTACCATAGCCTCCAATGCGGAAACCAGGTTTAGAGAAATGCTGAGGCAAAGCAAAATGGTTTAAAATTTGGTGATATATTTGAGAATACAAAAGGAATCTTAGTCCTTCCTACCAGATATGCCAATGACTTTGCAAAGATTGTTGTGTGGGGCACAGACTATTGATAGTGATACTTTTGATTAGGAATGTTGGAGGCACTCTCCTGGCCCCATTATTGATAGCAAGCCTTGCAGACACTTACCCCCACTGGGGCTAATGTTGTGATTGGACCAATCTTGTGCTTCTTACTATGACTGCAGGACATACTTCAGCAAAAACCAGTAGGATACTTCAAAGAACAAGATTTATTACTCACAAGGGAATAAGGGATTTATTATCCTCCAGGGAGGGTACCTGGCATGTCTATGGGCCATATAGCAAGGTCATGAGTTAGGGTGCAGTTTTGGGGCTCTTCTTTTATTAGGGTCTGAGATTGGGATGTCTAAGCTTTTGCAAGCTCACTCTTTATTGACTAAAGCACGAGAGCAGAAATTGGGGAGCAGGAAGGAAGAAATGAGGTCACTCAAGTGGTCTAGGTTGCCAGGATTTTGTGAAAGGACCTTCAGGGCAGGGAGGGGGTGGGGAGCTAATTCGTTATCTGGTTGTTTTGTTAGTAGCTGTGTCATACAGCTGGCAATATGTCTATTTAAGATAGGTATCTTTTGCAATGGGTGCTTCAGCAATCAAATGCTTAATGTTTAGCATTTAAATACTATAATCAAAAAGCCTAACGTCAAGCACCACACTACACTAGAAGGATGCTTGCTTTATTTATTTTCACAGCGTTATGTACAAAGAACTTTGTAATGTTTATATGCATTTTGTGTAAAACAACGGTGCAATAAACAATAATACTGTTTTTTGTGAATACCGGAAATAAAATATTTACACTATCACCTTCAGAACTCTTAGTCCAGCATCTTACATATGGACATGAAATTCACTTGGAAGAGTGAAGCCAAAAGTTAATTATTATGTTAATGAGCTATTGCTGCCAAGTTTCTTCCAAATGTGTCCACCCAGTTTCTCACTCATTGTAAAGAGTTCTTCATCTCTGAAATTTTCCCAAAAGTTTTAGGAGAAATTTAGAATATGTTTATATTGTGATAAAATATATACGATCTAAAATTTACCACTTTAACAACTTTTAAGTGTATAGTTCTGTGACATTAAGAGTATTCACATTGTCATGCAACCACCACCACTGTCCACCTCCAGAATTTTTTTACCTTCTCCAACTGAAACCTGTACCCTCTCAACACTAACTTAGCCCTCTCTCCAGCCCCTGGAAACCACCATTCTACCTTTGTCTCTAAGAATTTGACCACTCTAGGAAGCTCATATATGGGATCATATATTTGTCTTTTTGTGACTGGCTTATTTCACTTAGCAAAATGTCTTCAGGTTTCATCCACATTGTAGCATGTGTCAAAATTTCATTTCTTTTAGGCTGAATTATAGTCTATTGTATGGCTATACAACGTTTTGCTTATCCATTTTCTGTCAATGGACACTTGGGTTTCTTCCACCTTTTGGCTGTTGCAAATAATGTGTCTATGAACATGGGTGTACCAGTATCTCTTTGAGACCTTTCAATTCTCCTGGGTATATACGCAGAAGTGGAATTACTG
This sequence comes from Leptonychotes weddellii, assembly GCF_054177405.1. Taxonomy (NCBI): domain Eukaryota; kingdom Metazoa; phylum Chordata; class Mammalia; order Carnivora; family Phocidae; genus Leptonychotes; species Leptonychotes weddellii. Next base: position 50,609,972 of record NC_138380.1, read on the forward strand.
TATCATCTGATAATTCTATGTTTAATTTTTGAAGAATTGCCAAGCTGTTTTCCATAGTGGCGGTACTATTTTACATTCCCATCAGTAATGCACAAGGCTTCCAATTTCTCCTCATCCTTGCCAACTCTTGTTATTATCTGTTTGGTTTTTTTTATAACAGCCATCCTAATGGGTGTGAAGTAGCATCTCTTCTTGGTTTTCATTTGCGTTTCTCTGATGACTAGTGATGTTCAACATCTTCCATGTGCTTATTGGTCATTTGTATATCTTCTTCAGAAAAATGTCTGTTCAAGTCTTTCGCCCATTTTAAAATCAGGTTGTTTGTTTGTTTGTTTTTTGGTTCTTGAGTTGTGGGATACTTTATTCAGGATATTAGTTCCATATCAGACACACGAGTTGCAGATGTTCTCTCCCATTCCATGGTGTTTTTTTGTTTGGTTTGGTTTTTTTTACTCTGCTGATAATGTCCCTTGATGAGCAAAAGTTTTTAATTTTGATAAAGTTCATCTTAACAATTTTTTCTCTTGTTGTCTGTGATTTTAGTACCATATCCAATAAATCATTGTCAAATCCAACATTACAAAGATTTTCCTTTTGTTCTCTTCTAAGAGTTTTATAGGTTAAGCTCTTATGTTTAGGTCTTTATCCATTTTGAGTTTATTTTCATATATGATGTATGGTAAGGGTCCAACTTTATTTATTTTTTATTTTTTTCATTTTGGTAGCACACGTTTATTTGATTCAGCCACATTCTATAAGGTAAATTGAAGCTAATAATCGTGTGTTACTTTCTAGCATTTAATTTTTTTTTATTATGTTACATTAGTCACCATACCGTGGCTATCCAATTTTCCTGGTACCTTTTGTTGGAAATATTGTCCCTTCTCTGTTGAATGGTATTATACCCTTGTCAAAGATCAATTGTCCAAATATATGCAGATTTAGTTCTGGGCTCACTGTCCTCTTCCATTGATCTATATGTCTGATATCATGCCTGTACCACAGTGTTTTAATTACCATAACTTTGTAGTAAGTTTTGATTTCAGAAAATGTTAAACTTTCAACTTTTTTTTTTCCAAGATAGTTTTGTCTATTCAAGATCCCCTGAAATTCCACAGGAATTTCAGGATGGATTTTTCTGTAAAAAAGTCATTAGGACTTGATAGGAATTGCATTGAGTGTGTAGATTGCTGTAGGTATTATTGACATCTTAACAAAATATTAAGTCCAATCCATGAACACTGGCTGTCTTTCCTTTCCTAGGACATTTTATTTGTGTGTTCATTAATTCCTTCCAGAAATGTTTGGTAGTTTTCAGTGTACACAAATCTTTCATTTTCTTGGTTAAGTTTATTCCTATGCATTTTATTCTTTCTGATGCTCTTGTAAGTAAAATTATTTTTTAAAATGTTGTTTTAAATTGTTCATTGTTAGCGTATATAACACAACTGATTTTTGTTTGTCCTTTATCTGTGCTAAATTTGCTTATTAGGTCTAACAGATATTGTGGAACCTTTAGGGTTTTTTTTTTTTTTTAAAGATTTATTTATTTGAGAGAGAGAGTGAGAGAGAGAGAGCACAAGAGGGGGGGAGCGGGAGAGGGAGAAGCAGACTCCCCGCTGAGCAGGGAGCCCGATGCGGGACTCGATCCGGGGACTCCAGGATCACGACCCGAGCCGAAGGCAGTCGCCCAAACCAACTGAGCCACCCAGGCGCCCCGAACCTTTAGGGTTTTCTACATATAAGATCATGTCATCGGTGACCAGATATAATTTTAATATCTTCCTTTCCAATCTGGGTGTCTTTATTTCTTTTTCTTGCCTAGTTGCTGTGGCTAGTATTTCCAATAAAATGTTGAATCAAAGTGGTGAAAGTGGGTATCTTTGTTCCTGATTTAAGAAGAAAAGCTTTCAGTCTTTAACCACTGAATAATGTGGTGATTAATTTTATGTGTCATCTTGACTGGGCTACATGGTGCCTAGACATTTTGTCAATCATTATTCTGGAGTGTTTGTGAGGATGTTTCTAATTAACACATGAATCAATAGACTGAAAAACTCAGGTTGTCCTCCCTAATTTGGGTGGGCCTTATCAAATCAGTTGAAGGCCTAACTAGAACAAAAATGCTGACCCTCCCATGAATGAGGGGCATTTCTTCTGCCTCACTGCCTTCACGTGGGGACATCAGTTTTTCCCTGCCTTCAGACCTAAGCTGAAACATTGGCTTTTTCTGGGTTTAGAACCTACTACCTCTTACACTGGAATAACACCATTGTCTCTCTTAGGACTCCAGCTTGCCAAATGCAGATCTCAGGGTTTGTCAGCTTCCACAATCCTGTCAGTAAATTATTTATAATATTTTTATATGTATATATCCTATTGGTTCTGTTTTTCTGGAGAAACCTAGTGACTAATGCCAGTATGATGTTGGCTGTTGGTTTTCAAATATGGTCTTTATTATGTTGAAGTAGGTCACTTCTCTTCCTAGTTTGTTAAAATTTTATTGTGAAGGATGTTGAATTTTGTCAACTTCATTTTCTATATGAATAGAGATGAACATGTGGGTTTTCTTTTCATTTGGTTAATGTGGTATAATACATTGGTTGATTTTTGTAAGTTAAACTATCCTTGTATTCCAGGAATAGATCCCACTTGGTCATAATGTATAATCCTTTTAATGCTGTTGAATTTTGTTTGCTAATATTTTGTTGAAGATTTTTACGTCAATATTCAAAGGGAATATTTGTTCATAGTTTCCTTTTAGCATCTTTGTCTGGCTTTGATATCAGGCTGATGCTGGCCTCACAAAATGAGTTAGGAAGTGCTCCCTCCCCTTCATTGGTTTGGAAGAGACAGAGAAGGAGAGGTGTTCTTTAAATGTTTGTTATAATTCATTACTGTAGCCATTTGTTCTTGGGTAGAACACCTTATTGTTAGAAGGGTTCTGATTGTTGATTCACTCTCCTTATTAGTTATAGGCCTATTCAGATTTTCTATTTCTTCATGATTCAGTCTTGGTACATTGTATTTTTAGAATCTTCTCCATTACTTATAGGCTATCCAATTTGTTTGAGTACAATTGTTCACAATACTCTGTTATAATCCTTTTTACTTCTATAAAATTGGTAGTAGTATCCCTTCTTCTTTTCTGATTTTAGTTTTTTTGGGTCTTCTCTCTTTTTTCCTTAGTCAATCTATGTTAAGGTTTATCAATTTTGTTGATTTTTTCAAAGAATAAATCATGTTTGATCATGTTTGTTTTCTCTGTTGTTTTCCTATTCTCTCTTCTATTTATCTCTGCTCTTATCTTTATTATTTCCTTCTTTCTGCAAGCTTTGGATTTAGTTTGTTCTTCTTTTACTTTTTGTTCCTTAAGGTATAAAGTTAAGTTGTTGATTTCAGACCTTTCTTCTTTTTTTTAAAGATTTAATTAATTTATTTGAGAGAGAGAGAGTGTCCGTGAGTGGGAGGGAGAGGGAGAGAGAATCGGAAGCAGACTCCTCACTGAGTTCAGGGCCCAAGGTGGGGCTCCATCCCATGACTGCAAGATCATGACCTGAGCCGAAACCAAGAGTCGGACGCTTAACCGACTGAGCCATCCAGGTGCCCTAAGACCTTTCTTCCTTTTTAATGGAAATATTTAAACTATAAATTTCCCTTTTAGCTCTGCTTTAACTGCATCCCATAAGTTTTCATGTTATTTTTGCTTTATATATTTACATGCTCTGATGTTTCATGCATGATATTTGTAATTGTTATATCTTCCAGGTGAATTGACCACTTTATCAGTATATAATGTTCTTTATCTTGTGACACTTTTTGACTTAAACTCTATTTTTTTCTGATAAAAATATAGCCATCTCTGCCCTCTTTAGGTTGCTATTTACATGAGATATCTTTTCCTATCATTTCACTTTCAGCCTATGTGTGTCCTTAAATCTAAAATGTGTCCCTTTAGTTGAAGATGACACAAACAAATGGAAAGATATTTCATGCTCATGGATTGAAAGAATTAATATTGTTAAAATGTCCATACAACCCAAAGCAATGTACACATTCAATGCAATCCCTATTCAAATATCAACAGTGTTTTCCATAGAACTAGAATAAATAATACTAAAATTTGTATGGAACCACAAAAGTCCCTAAATAGCCAAAGCAATCTTGAGAAAGAATAAAGCTGGAGGTATCACAATCTCAGATTTCAAGATAGACTACAAAGCTGTAGTAATCAAAACAGTATGGTACTCGCACAAAAAACAGATGCATAGATCAATGGAACAGAATAAAAAGCCCAGAAATAAATCCATGCTTGTATGGTCAATTAGTCTATGAGAAAGGAGGCAAGAATATTCAATGCAGAAAAGGTAGGCTTTTCAATAAATAGTTTTGGGAAAACTGTGCAGCTATATGCAAAAGAATGAAACTGGACCACTTTCTTAGACTATACACAAAAATAAACTCAAAATGGATTAAAGACCTAAAAGTGAGACTTGAAACTATAAGACTACTAGAAGAAAGGCAGTAATTTCTTCGACAATGATCTTAGCAACATTTTTCTAGATATGTCTCTTTAGGCAAGGGAAACAAAAGAAAAAATAAACTATTGGGACTACACCAGAATAAAAAACTTTTGCATAAGGAAATCTTCCACAAAGTGAAAAGACATCCTACTGAATGGGAGAAGATATTCACAAATGATATATCAGATAAAGGGTTAATATCCAAAATATATAAAAATACCTATCCAACTAAAAGCCAAAAAACCACAAATAATCTGATTAAAAAATGGGCAGAGGACCTGAATAGACATTTTTCCAAAGAAGACATTCAGATGGCCAACAGACACATGAAAAGATGCTCAGCACAGTAATCACCAGGGAAATGAAAATCAGAAGCACAATGAGATGTCACCTTACACCTGTCAGGATGGCTAGAATCAAAAAGACAAGAAATAACAAGTGTTGGAGAGGATGTAGAGAAAAAGAAATGGCTTGTGCACTATTGGTGGGATTGCAAATTGATACAGCCACTGTGGAAAACAGTATGGAGGTTCCTCAAAAAATTAAAAATGGAAATACCATATGATCCAGTAATTCCACTACTGGGTATTTACCCAAAGAAAACAAAAACACTAATTTGAAAAGATAAATGCATCCTTATGTTTATTGCAGCATTATTTACAACAGCCAAGATATGAAACCAACCCAAGTGTCCATAGGTAGATGAATAAAGATGTGATATATATATAATGGAATATTACTCAGTCATAAAAGGATGATATATATATCATATATGTGTGTATATATATATATATATATGGTGGAAAATTACTCAGTCATAAAAATATTAGTCCATTTGTGACATTGATGGACCTAGAGGGTATTATACCAGATGAAATCAGTCAGAGGAAGACAAATACCATATGATTTCACTTATATATAAAATCTAAAAAACAAAAAACAAAAAGCAGAAACAGACCCATAAATACAGAGAACAAACTGATGGCTGCCATGGGGCGCGGGTTGTGGGGATGGGCAAAATGAGTGAAGTGGTGGGGGGTGAGAGATTAAAAAGTCATGGGGGTGAAAGGTACAGTGTAGGGAATTTAGTCAATGGTATAATAGTGTTATATGGTAACAGATGGTAGCTACACTTGTGATAAGCATAGCATAGACTTGTCAAATCACTATGTTGTACACCTAAAACTAATGTAACATTGTGTGTCAACTATACTTCAACTAATTTTTTTTTAAATAAAATAAAATGTGTCTCTTATAGACAGCTCATAGCTGGATCCTGTTTTTTTTAACCCATTCCACCAATGTATATCTTTTGATTGGGGAGTTTAATCCTTTTACATTGCCAGAACTTTACAATTTCCACTGTGCTCTTTCCAGCCCAAGGGAGGGAACTAGGAATTGGCCCTGTTATGGACTGAATGTGCCCCTCTCCCTAATTCATATGTTGAATTCCTAACCCCCAAAACATGGTGTTAGGAGTTGGAACTTTTGGGAGGTAATTAGGTTTAGATTATATAGGTCATATAGGTGGAGACTTCATGATAGAATTAGTGCTTTTTTTTTTTTTTAAAGATTTTATTTATTTATTTGACAGAGAGAGACACAGCGAGAGAGGGAACACAAGCAGGGAGAGTGGGAGAGGGAGAAGCAGGCTTCCCACTGAGCAGGGAGCCCCATGTGGGGCTCGATCCCAGGACCCTGGGATCATGACCTGAGCCGAAGGCAGACGCTTAACAAGAATTAGTGCTCTTTTAAGAAAAAGAAGAAACAGCAGAGCTTCCTCTATCCATCGTATGAGGATATAGTAAGAAGGCAGCCACCTTCAAGTCAGGAAGAAGGACCTAAACAAAACCCAATTATTCTGGTGACCTGTTCTCAGACTTCTCAGCCTCCAGAATTGTGAGAAATAAATGTCTGTTTTTTAAGCCACCCAGTCTATAGTATTTTGTTATAGCAGTCTGAGCAGACTAAGACAAGCCACTTCCTCCTGACCTGCAGAGAATTGTGCAAGGATGTGAAGGGGCTGAGGCAAAGGTGAATAGAAGCACCAGGAAATTTACTACCATTCTGTGGCTTTTTTCTTGATTGGGCACTGGCTTAGTTGTTGTAATCTTTAGCTGTTTTCCGGAGTACCTATGAAGTTATTTTAGTCAGTTTGAGGATGTTTATTAGATAATTTGGTAAAGAGAATGAAGCCCAGGAGCTTCCTAGTCCAACATCTTGCGCTGATACTAACCCTCCTCTCCATAATTGAGAATGTTAATCTTGAGAAATAAGGGATAATGTACACTGAATCCAAATATTCATCACAGTGAATATATTCCTTTCCAAAGTTTTGAAAGTTGATCATAGTTAATTAATATAATTAATATTTTAATCATGATTTTATAAAAATGCTTAATTTCTAATAATTCATAAATTTGATTCCATAGTTAACCATGTTCACTGTCAAATATCCTGAAGTATACATGATAAATAGCCAAGTTTCATGCCTAAGTATATATACTATACATATATACAGAGACATTCCTGAGCAGTTACAAAATATGGTTTTGTAATAAGCACTGTGTTTTCTCATATATAACAAATGCATTATTTCCTTGTGCCCAAAATGCAAATTTGCAAATTGCATCCAGGAACTCATCAAATCTGCTAGATGAATTATGTAATTCAATTTGGCAAAATTTTTGCTCACAGTACAAATAGTTTTCTTTGGTTTTCTTGGATTCTGTTCTAAGAAGGAGGTAGCTGGAAAAAAGTGAAAAATTACAGGATATGATTCATAAAAATCCCACATCTTTTTTGTGTGCTTGTACATTCTTTTTTGAGGGAAAATGTTTTTGTCCCACAGCAATGATTTCTCTTCCTTCTCAGTAAGTACTTTTTAGTTGGAAAGATACCCATGTACAATATATCCAAGGTATTCAAGGTAGCCAAAATGAGAGGAAGATGCATGCCATTTAGCATCTAGAAGAACCTGTAGCATATTCATTAAATCCCTTTTTCACCAGAAAGGAATGTGAAGCCTGAACTTTAACATGGCCACAGTATGTACTAGAGAGCAAAGAAATGAAACCTCAGCTATGTATGTTCCTGCCAAGCATTAGCCAAAATCTTTCACTCTCTGACATGTGGCGGGTATCTATTTCCCTGTCATGTTTTGAGAGACAAGAAAATGATGTCCATGTAACCCTATCCTCACTTCTAAGGTTCAGACAAGTGGAACTCACTACTATTCCATCCTCTTCAAATTTGCTACCAACAGTGAGATTAAGCACGTACAACTCAAAAATGGACTACCAGCACTGCATTGTCAGGTAGTTTTCAGAGCGTAGGAACAGCAAATAATTAGGAGTAATTAAATCTCTGCAGATAGCATAAGTGCTTCTAACTTCTTTTTCTCTCTTGAGGTAGTCTGCAAACTCTTATCATTTTAGGTTTGTGAAAAATGCTTATGACAGTAACTCTAATTACCCAGAGTGAGGAGCTCTCTTAAGCAGTAGAAGACCAGCAGTTTCAGAAACTAAACATCAATTTCGTGCATATGAAGAATTCATGGAATACTGGAGCTAAACAGAACTGTAGAGATTAGATATCCAGGGCTCTCATTTCACAGAAAGAGCCTGAGACCACTTTCAGTACTGTTGGTGTGAAAGGACCAGTTAAACCATAGCACTTCTGCCATAAAGATAAAGAAAAACCAGATGAAAAATTCTTTTAAATGTATAGATAAATTCACCAAAGCCAGCAAAACCTCCAAGTATCAATAAGGAAGAAGGCACTGAAAATAAGAGTGGCAGGTGAGAGAGCTGATGCTGCCATGGGCTTGAGATAGGGTCATAGGGATTTGCCAGTGTAAGTTACCCAAGGGCTTATGTTTTAATACCTATGCAGAGATGAACACTTGGGACTTCCTGAGGCAAAAAATTGGAACTGAGAAACCCATCCTGCACTCATATGGTCACAATTAGAGAGGATCCTTGAAAGGGTGACCCACTAAGTGGTAGAGTAGACTAAAAAATACATTTGCCCATGGACAACAGAATGACAAGGAAGCTGTAATTTCTTTGTGGACACTGGGTGGGAAAAAAAGTTTCTCCTGATGATTGGTAAGCTTGCACATAGATTTGAGATTTAAATTCATATTAGTTATTAGGTCAGTGAACCTACAAGCAGCAAAATGAGTATCAAAATAGTCCTACATAGTAAAACTCCTGAGATCCATGCCAGAAGAAAATCCAAAACTGCTCAAGAGGGATATGTCCTCAATCCAGGTAACATGGAATTTCCACAGGTAAAAGCCCACTGAACATGAATTCACAATAAAACATTTTCAAAAGAATAAATAAACCAATTTAAACAATGCCTGAGTACTTGAGATCATAGAGAACTCTGATAGACACCATAAATAAAATGTGTAGAAAATAATTAAAATGTAAAACAAGAAGTCTGAGCAATAAGAAAACAAGAAACCAGAATAATGGAATATTGAAAAAAAAAGTGAGTTCGTCTTTTAAAATGAATAATGTGGTCTCTGAAAGTTAAACTTCATAGGATGGAAATGCATAAAATTAGACCTGAATGATTTGCGGAGGGCAGCATAAAAAGACAATGTGATGGAAAATGTTAAAGGCAAGTTTATGGACAAAAAGTACAGTGAGGCCTATCAATACGGGTCTAATAAGAGCTACATCCAATGAGAGAGAAGAAGGAAATAGAAGATTGAGGGGGCTACTCTCAATCATAAATAACTTAGAGTACTCAGAAAGAAGAAAATTTAATTTTCAGATTTAAGAACTACAAGTCTCTTGCAGGATAAACACAAAGATCACACCTTCTTACAGAGATGATCTTAATAGATCTAGAGGGAAAAAAGAGATTATTTTCAAAGGAAAAATAATTAGACAATTACAGACATCTTGGTAGCTAAAGTAGAGGTAAGACTACAATAAAATGATGTTATCATTGTGCTGAGAAAAATATAATTTGCAACCTAGAATTTTATACTCAGCCAACATATTATTTAAGAGTGAGGCCAAAAAAATACATTTCAGAAGAGAAAGTAGGAGAACATTAATCACTCCAAGTCTGAAGGAAGAAAAAAATGGGGTGCAAGCAAAATTATTGAGCAAGAAATTTGGCAAACATAATGAAATCTCAATAATTATTGACTTACTATTATTATTGTTGTCACAAATAGAAAATATTAATAATCACTGTATTAAAGCAATATTGTTATAAATAAAATCAAGGTTCAAAAACAAAGTGAAATAATAAGACACAAATAAGACATAATAAGACATAAAATAAAATAGTGTATATAGGAATCAGTGCAATTTAAGGCTCTTGTATTCTGTAAGGGGAAAGTAGAGATGGATTAAGATTAAGTAATATTAAGTCAAGTGGGCATTTCAATAATATAAGTAACCACTAAAATAATAGAAATATAACATAATTTTCCTAAGACAACAGAAGTATAATGTTTAACTTTCAAAGCATTAAAGGGAAAAAATAAATTAAGGCCATGAGAAGATAATGAATTTACCCAATATCACAAGCTAGTTTATGGTAGAAATGGGCCTGGAGACCAAAAGTCTGGATTTTCAGTTCTGCATTTTCTTCTCTGCGAATACATCAACCAAACTTGAGAGTAAACAAGATTCATATACTTGGCTGCTTTTAAAATTGTTTCTTAAAGCTCTATATACCTGACTTGGCTTGATCTCAACAGAAAGGACAGTGATTTTATAACACAGTTTATAGTATGGGGCTCTATATAGTTTTCCATTCACTTTCCATTGAGCTTAAAGGAGTAGTGACAAGAAGGGACTATTTCCTTATATCTAGCAATCCTTTTATAATATTCACTAATTGCAAAGCAGCGTTTTTGACTGTGTGGGATTGCTCTTGAGAGAGACATACATATAACCATAAAAAAAGAAGAATGCATTTAGTTAAGTATGGGCTGAATTTTATTTTATTTTACTTATTTTTTTAAAGATTTTATTTACTCATTTGAGACACAGAGATACAGAGAGAGAGAGAGAGAGAGCATGAGCAGGGAGAGAGGCGGAGGGAGAAGCAGACTCCCTGCTGAGCCAGGAGCCCGATGCAGGGCTTGATCCCAGGACCCTGGGATCATGACCTGAGCCGAAGGCAGACGCTTAACCATCTGTTAAGCCTAGGGGTGCTGAATTTTAAACTGGGAAAATTAAAACTTCAAAGTGGCAGCAAGTTTAATGGCACAGAGACCCTCTATAAATACAGTCTGTCTGATGAGAGTGGTACAGCCTATCAGGATTTGGGGTCTGATGAAAGAACTGAGAGTACCGTTTATCAAGATCACTGCTTTAAAAAGTAAAAGAGGTTGGAAATTATGTTTCATTAAAGGGCAAATGAAATAAAGCAGAAATGGTTATTGAAGAACATGATTATCTGGGACTTGATGCACAGAAATTATAATTAACTGATTTAAAAAAAAAGAAATAACAAAAATGCAAATGTTTACAATTTAGAAAGCAATTTCTAAGGGGATTTTTAGGGTCTCTACAAATTTAATCTTTTTCTGATTCTCAACGTTATATACTTTTAATTGAATATTGACATTAGGGATGGTAGACATTAGGGATGAAAGGGACATTAATAAACGCCCTAAATCATATCGACTCTTTGGATGGATCTTTGCCCAAATCTTCCTGTGAATGCAATTACATGTAATTTAGAGAACAAATATTTCTCCTATGTATTCTGTGTCTGCCTCTATGTCATAATTTGATGGAGAAAGGTCACACTTTGTTTAAAGCCTTAGTATCACACAATTCTAAATCCAAATCTATTCTTTGGTAGTATTTCTTTTGTAGCTATATAAGAGGGATTTCTCATGAAACTTTCATTTCTTTTATACAGCCATATTGCCAATTTTCTTGTTATTCTCCATGCTATTATGAGAACAATTAATAAATACATGTAACATACTGTAGGCATTCAGTGAATGCTGGTTACATTGAATGTAATCGTTTGGATAGCAGTAAAGAAGATAGGCTTTTTTTCTGGCAGTTAAGCCTCAATTTCCTTATCTATTAAATTATTCCTCTCAAGGGAGTATTTTGAGATTTAAATTAGAGCCCAGACTAAGGGTTTAATAACTATTAATATATTTATTTTAAAAATAAACAACCAAAATAAATGTTTAGCAATGGAGAAAAAAAAGAGCACACTAAAAATAGATTCTTAAGGGAAAAACCTCATTTACAATGGATATAAAGTCTTCATATCTAATCAAATCTTCATAAATGTATAATTAATTTATCAAAAATATTTATTACATCATTAAATTGATATGCTTTATCACATCTTAAGTTTTTACATCTTAGTCTTTTGGAATGATTATTTTTTGGGGAAAAGGCAAAAAAATGTATGTGGGACTCTATCAAATTTTACATGTACTATATAGCTTTCAATAGTAAGTTAATAGTGCCTTTTCTAAATATAGTAAGGACTCAAAAAATTTGACTTGATCTAAGGTAAATGCAATCTTTATTTTATCTCTAGCTTTTTTAAATATTAAAAATGGGAGTTCATTCACCTCCTTCTCTGAATCTTGTTCCCCTATTCTTATGACATTTGAAAGAGCAACTATCAGTCTTTTCCAAAGTACTTATTAGGATATGTGGGGAATCATCCATTTATGGTCAACTGGAAGGACCATGGGAATTGATCTTGATATTACAAAGCTGAGGAGTAATTGCAATATTTGGTAGGACTTTGAGTCAAATAATTCCAAAAGTGTAAGTAGTAAAAGAAATTCTTGAGTCTTCTATTTTTAACTACAAACTAGTTCTTAAAAATAATACACTCATTCTCATTTTTTTACTTATACTCCACATTTTCAATTGCTCTTTTTTCACCATGGAAACTTAAAAGAAACAAAGAACCATGAAGTAACATTTGCCATTTGATAAATCTGATTAAACCAAAGGTGTTTATCATTGAAACTGACTCTACCCACCCACTCCATCTCAAGTTTACTTTCTGTTAGACAAAATATTACTATCTTTTCCCAGAAGGAATCCAAGCCATTGTCCACTGGAAACAGTTATGTTTTATTTATTTTTTTATTTTTTTAAAGATTTTATTTATTTATTTGACAGAGAGAGACACAGCGAGAGGAGGAACACAAGCAGGGGGAATGGGAGAGGGAGAAGAGGCTCCCGCAGAGCAGGAAGCCCGATGCAGGGCTCGATCCCGGACCCTGGGATAATGACCTGAGCCAAAGGCAGACGCTTAACGACTGAGCCACCCAGCGCCCCGGAAACAGTTGTGTTTTAGACTGTTAAACATTGCAGGGGGTTATATACAAAAATAAGTATTGGTCTTGGAATAGATTTCAAGAGTTTCTGAAATATGTATTCCAAAGACATCTTAGGGTTATTGGCTAGATTAAAGAAAGATGTTGAAATAGGGGGAAAAAACTGTTTTGTAACTTGTACTTACTGTACAAACCTAGCCACAATTACCAAATCCATTTAAAATGATAATTTAATAAAATCATAAGGTTAGCAGAGACTGAGTATATAGTCTATTCGGAACGTTAGTCATAGATTCATAGTAAAAAAATGCCTTTAGTATGCCATCTTTGCCATATCATGTTGCCATTTGGAGAGAGGACAGACTTTAGAGCTAGATAGATGCAGATAAGGAGTTAAGCCTATCTCTTACTATCTTTAACAATGGGTGAGTAAATGAGTTAATCTTTTTCAGTCTCCATGCCTCATCTGCAAATGGGAGCAATGATACATGATGTAGAGGTCATGTGATGAATAGTATAATTCTGGTACAGTGCTCAGTACAGTAGAGTAACAGGCACGAGTTTGGGCTTAACCAGTGTTAGCTACTACTCTTTATCCTGACCAGCACATTACATTCAAAGAACAACTCTGTCTTAACTGACTTTTCTTCTTTTGTTAATTCTCACATTATAAAGGGGATTTATTTGCAAATAATCCTTTCAGTTTTTGAAAGTGGAACAGTATATGTCACAGTAATTTATAATTAATATTTTATTTATTCAACAAATACTTGTCGGGCGCCTGGGTGGCTCAGATCGTTAAGCGTCTGCCTTCGGCTCAGGTCATGATCTCAGGGTCCTGGGATCGAGTCCCGCATCGGGCTCCCTGCTCCTTGGGAGCCTGCTTCTCCCTCTGCCTCTCTCTCTCTCTCTCTGTCTCTCATGAATAAATAAATAAAATCTTTAAAAAACAAAACAAAACAAAACAAATACTTGTCAAATACCTAGTACTCAGAGTCTAATGGTGAACACCAAGGAGGTAGACAAATAATAACACTTTTATTTCAAACAGCTTTTATTCACACTAGGACTAGAGGAAAATCTAATTCAGTAGAAAACACAAGACAAAGGGGGATCTTTCATCCTCTTTGAAGGAGAATCACAACATTAACAACATTGACAAAAATTTGGAACACACCATTGAATTAGCCATTTAATATTTCCAAATACAAAAAAGGAATCAGAAAGAAGGTAAACATTCCATGAGCATGTTCAACAATGGTATTGTTATTAGGTATTAATCCTTTATTAGATAATTATTTTTCACATCTGGGAAAACACTGGCAGCACAATTTTAAGAAAAGAAGTTTGGCAACATGTATTTTTCTCAGCAGCTCTGGATGACAGATTTTTGGTGAATGCTAGCCAAAAAAATTAAGGGCAAAACCACTGGTGCACAGAGGACAACAAACTTATCTTATTACAGAAACAGATATCAGACCACAATAGAAAAGACATTTTAATTTTACACAAAGCCAGAAACTCCAGATTATTGGCATACACATCAACAAGCCTGGTCTAAAGTGTTTAATCATGAGAATAATAAATATTGGTTTCCTGCCTGCCTTGCCTGCCTTGTTTAAAAATATCAGGATATTTGCTTTCAAATGACACAAACTGATGAGACTATAATCTACAAAATGGTCATTCACTTGTAACAGAATGCTTCTTATGCCTAGCAACCACCGAAAGGGCAATTTCATATAACCCAGCTGTTGTGGAGACAGACGCTGACATTGCTCCTCCAGAAAAAGTTTGAGAATCTTAAAATTTAGAAAAAGCATATGTAGATTTTTATCTAAAAACAATTTTTTCATCCCCAAGAAAGTGTGATTCCTCCTCAGATCTCAGAATTCCTAATTCCTAAGTTGTCCTTTTACTTTGTTTCTACTCAATTTTAAGTTAATAAAAGCAATAGCCTGAAATTGCTGCAAGATATCAAGTGTCATAAAATGCCAACTCTAAGAAAGGGCACTGAAATTAAGCCTAAAGGACATGACTACATTGTCCCACAAAATATTTGACCCTCCTTATTTTATTTGATGTTGCAACATTTGCCTCTAATGTGCCTAAGGCCCAAACAGAAAAATAAAAGAACTCCACAATTTTCTTTGAATAGTCTGGAAATAATATCTTATTTCCAAATTACATTGATTTAAAATTACTCTTCTGCCATTTTTTCTTCAGGTTAGAGTTTATGCTTCTGAGTTTGACTCACAAAGGCATCATCCAAAGGGCAAGAAAAGTATATGTACAATCTTCTTTATGTGATGATAGTACAACACAATTGGCAGTACCAAGAATGGTGGAAAACTGTATTTGAGACCAAAAGAAAAATTCTGTATTAATAAAACAAAGTATCAGGTCTAAACTTGTAGGCCAAAGACAATAACTGGATCTATCTTTTAAAATAAGAATAGTAAAAAAAGTCAAGTGGTTCTTGAGAAGGAAGAGATAAAAAGGAAGACAGAGTATCTACTAGAGTTTATATAAATTGGTATGAATCAAAATATTACCTAGTAGTGTTCATAAAATAAGTTGCCAAGGTTGTTTCTACTTAGGAAATATAGAGATTTAAGAAATTACTCTGATAGTTTAGATATGGCAACTTGGTATTTGCAGTTGGACAAGGGAAGGAGAAAAAGGTGGAAAATAAATTATTGTTTAGAAAGACTGGCACTGTATGGTGAATTCACCATGTATTTGCCAGAAGTTCCAGTTTGAGAATGAAGATGGTTTGAGAAATTGTTACACCCCTATTACTCTCTTATTGAGATCAAGTCCAAAAAACCCCAGATCAAGAGTCTAAGTTTAAATTGTCTGACCCAGCTATTTCCAGCATATTATAACTGACTCAGTTGTTGCATAAACCATTATATAAAACCAGCCATGTATTTCATAAAAAAAAAAAAAATAGACTGCAGCTGATTTGGAGAAATCAAGTTCTAGAGTCCTGTATGAGTACACCATGTTCATCTAAAAAATTTATACTCTGGACCACATGACAAGCCTGCTTTGTTTCATGAAGGGTTTGATGGAGTAAAAGCAAGGAGGCAAGAGCTATGATTTTCAATGTAAATATGACTAGGAAAAGAAGCCACACATAGGCACTTACATATTTTAGTGATGGTGTTGATTCAGGTGATGTAATACTCATAATACTTCATTCAAAAGTCAGTAAATAGTATAAAATACTGCTGGAGACCAAAATATAATTGTGTCCTC
Source organism: Leptonychotes weddellii (assembly GCF_054177405.1). Classification (NCBI taxonomy): domain Eukaryota; kingdom Metazoa; phylum Chordata; class Mammalia; order Carnivora; family Phocidae; genus Leptonychotes; species Leptonychotes weddellii. Next base: position 50,626,067 of record NC_138380.1, read on the forward strand.
TGGGAAGAGAAGAGATACCTGATGAAGATCATGACCATGTTGATGATCAATTTTGAAGACAACAATAAAATGCCTCCATTTCTTAGCTTAGATCATCTGGTTTTCATTTCTTTTGGAGGTGAAAATGCCCTCTTTACGGAATAGTTGAACAGGTGTTGTTCCCTACTTCTTCTTCTTCTTCTTTTTTTTTTTTTAATTTCCTCAGCAAGTCAAGTGATTTCATTCCTGACGTGGGAAAAGAATGTTAAGATAGATGCTGCTACAAATGACAATGTCAAATTCTGACAGAGTGATTATTTCAAGCTCAGAATGATTTGCTTTTAAGACAGAAACCTTTGGTTTGTTTGTTTTGTGGCTATTAGACATTTAATACTTTCACTGAGACAAATTGAGTGTAAACTTTCAAAAGAAAAACAGCAAGAAATATTTAAATAAACCATCCTAAACATAGATGCTTGCATAAAAAATAAGTATAAAAGTGCCGATTGAAGAGAAATTTTCTCCCAGGAGACTTTCCACATGTTCATTCTATTTTACTTCCACATGGAGTCTGTGAAGAAACCCAGTATATCCACAAAGCTTTATGAATGACCTTGGGAAATAAAACAGTACTAAACTGTTAGGAGAGACCAGCCCTATAGTTTCTGAAATTGTATGAGGAAACGTCCTGCTTTCAAACCCACCATGTTTTTTGTTGTTTTTTTTTAAAGTTTTAAGTAATCTTTACACCCAGTTGGGCTTGAACTTACAACCCCAAGATCAAGATTTGCACACTCTACTATCTGAGCCAGCCAGGCACCTCTGCTATCCTCAGTGAGTATGTGGAAGTTTTGCAAAGGGTTATAGTCAAAACTGAAGGCAAGATTTCAATTCTTGTGATTGGTAATGGAAAGTGTGATTTGTAATAGTTTTTCATGAGTATCTCTGTTTTCTCCAAAAGTGGATTTCTATCTCTAATATCGATGTTGTAAATTTGTTAAAAATTTTTTAAAATATTTCATCTCAAAATGTTCTTCCTATTTACTAAGCAATAACTAAATAGCCTCAATTACCATTTGAAGTCCATTTTACTTATTATCCTAATAAAATTGTCTGTTTTTCAATTTTATATGCAACCCCGGATTGTACTATATTATAAATTGAGAAAATTAATTTTTTTGTACTTATTATCAAAACTTATTAAAGCCCTAGGATTGTTTATTAATTGATTTCTAAAAAGTCATCATTTTTATTCATCATGTATGAGCTATGAGACTGTGAGAAAGCTAATGTATTTAACCTTCAAAGTATGGATCAGAAAGATCTATTATTGATAATGTTTAGAGAGGAGTTCTAATAACCTCCTACTATTATGAGTAATAAAAATTAAATGTGTAAGTGAAGAAAACTATTACCAAGTGAAACCACCCTTTTAAAAAGTGCTGGTCTATTTCAAAAGAAGCATTGATATTCTCCAAAAGCCTCCGTTCTATCCCTGAGGGCTATACTACAGCTTGTAACGGTGTAATCAAAAAGCACTGGCATTCTGTTCTTACAACTACATTCAGCTGTGATTAATCCTCTCCATAGTTTATCTGCCTCTCCGTGTATCCTAAAGACCCTAACTGCAACCAATTTGGTACAGTATCACATGGGAGGATGTGTGATTAACTCATTAATGTGTCTGTTTTAAATCTAAACAACCATGGAGATGTCCTAGTGATTTGGCTTTATCAGTTTGATGGCTGTGTATAGCAGGTATGTGGCAAAATTATTATAGGAAACTTCAGTAAATTAGTATGATTGCACTATACTGTTTCATTTTATTATTCAATATCTAAAAAAATACCTGGGAGGACTGAAAGTAATAACAGAGATTTGTTACTATGAAGTTGATTTTTAAAAGTCACAATTACGTTTCCAATTAAAATATGATATAACTTTCCTTGTTAAGGGGGGGTGTCTTTTTTTCCCCTTTGGCTCCACTATTTGGTTTTCTGTAAGTAAATCTCCTCAAACAATTACAGAAAATAGCAAGAGCTAGCAAATATGATTGGCATGAATTTCTCTGAAAATATTAATTTTTTCAAAAATTCATTACTATTGTGAATCTAGATTGACCTTACCCTTATGTAATAAAACTAATTTTTACCTAATACTGAGTTACATTCTATTTCAGATTTCCTATTTCAAAGGGTGTCTCAAATTTCTAAGATGTTAAACTAAGTATTGAGCCATTTTTGTATATGTAATAAAAGTCTTTAAAATTAAAATGGTAATCCTAAAAAAACTAAATGCATGAAAAATATGGTCTGACTATATAACAAAAGGGAGTTATATAATTCTACTTGAGTGAGATCTTTCATCTTTGATTTACAGGTTAGAGTCCTCTTTAACTAAAACCATATTGTTCTATATCTTTCATATCACGGCCTTCCCTAAAACCTTGTTTTAATTAAAGTTTCTTTCAGATTTCTGAATAAAAGCATGACAATCTTCACTTATGGCTTTAATATATCCTTTGAGTTAGGAAAATATATAAAAAGAAACATCAACTCTTTCAAAAGCATTGTCAGATATTAAATACTGCGAGGTATTCTACATCAATGTCTTTAGGTGTTTGAGTTATACATTGAAATAAAATTTTGGGAGGTAGGGGCATAACCTAGTTCTATTTAGTAAATCACTTTTAATCTCAGAAATATATGTCCTTTATTTTTAGCCTTTGACATTAAGGCAACATGTGTAAAGGTTAAATTTGTGTTTTTGTGTTTTTTCCGCAGGAAGGCACAACTTCAAGGTTAACACAATTCAAGGTGACTTCAAATAGGCAATGCCTTCATTAACACATTTTGAAGATCTAGAAAATTCAGTAACACTGCTTCACCTCAGTGCTGTCACCGCTAAAAGAACACATCATGCCAAGCAACTGTGTTAACTTGAAAAGTAAAAAATAAAATAAAATAAGTGAAATACTCAAAGCTCCTGAGTAATTGGGGAGATTGTGGGTAATCTTTAGCTTTTCTATAAGGAAGGAATAATGAAAGGTAAGAAGAAAGGATGTGATGGAGGAAATAAGATGAAAAGTGAGAACTAAGTTCTTGAGAAATTTGGAAAAAATTAAGACCATCCTCGGTGGAACATATGCTTGAAACTCTTATCATCAGAGCAAGGGATGTATGAGGGGGACGGGAGACCTCATCCTCAAATACAATTGCAAATCTCCCATGTGTGAGAATACACAGAGGGATGTTAGGGAAATAGGGTTATTTTTTTCAAAAACTGTGACATAAAATATTGCACCATTACATACAGTATGAGGTTCCTTTGGCATTTGGACTTTGAGATATAGCATGGTTTATTCTATTGAAAAAAGCCTCATCCCAGTTCCTCCATCTTGAACTCTTACTAGCAAGAGTTGAACAATGTGTTAAAACAAAGGCCAAAAAACAAACAAAACAAAACAACAAAACAACCCCTGCAATATGTCGGGAACTGCTATCCGTTCATAGTTGAAAGCAAATCCTATAAACAATTTAAGACTGACAAAAATTACCCAACAAGAAACTGATCAGAATGTCAGGAATGAGTATTTCTCAGGTTTTGCCCAAAATTTCACTGGCTGTCATAGCATCCATAATAATTAATAGTATCTAATGCTGTACTGGATGTTATTAGTTCATACTTTGGGCCTGGGAGTGGGTCACCCAGCATATTAAAAGTATGCTGGAAGCAGTTTCTTCCAATCATGATTTACTGTAACTTTAGAATCACAGCAGTTCCGTTTTAGGAATCTTTAATGCCCTTTCAAGTCCATCCAAAGAACAAGTGAAGCTGCTGTTCAGAATTTTGTGCCCAGTGTTTATGTTACACCGAATCTGTGCCACCCAGGCAGCAGACAAGACATGTCTGAGGGTGCTGGGTGGGGGGGATACACAATGATGTCACACACAGGAAATATGGGGGTGGGGGGCTTGGCACTTCACAAGGCTGGCTCCTCTTCCATAGGCTCACCAGCAGTTCTGTAAAAATAAACAGGCAATCAGAATACGGCATAAGAGTACACAATGACATTGTAGATTTTCATGCATAATCAAAGCTGATTTTTCAGCTCTCTCTGATGTTTATTTGTGTTATTCAGTTATCCATAAATAGCATTTCTTTCCTAGGAAGTATAAACAAATGTCAAGTGGAAAAACATTTTAGATCCAAGCAATCATTGGAAATGTTCCTGTTTATATTAAAACATGTCAAAATATTTTATAATTCTAGATTCTGAAATGTACCTGTTTTGTGTCTAGCACAGTATCAATAATTTATTGAAAAAATTAACTACAATATTTTATTTTAGGAGCAATCACAATGATTTCCTATGGAACCAGTTTGCTAATGAGAGCAAAAGACCCAGCTCGCTTCTGGAGGAGACTCACCAGGGCTCTAGTTTTTGCTTCTGTTCTTTCATAACTGGATTGGCTGCCTGCCGGAGGCATTTCAAATCAAATTCTGAATTTGATTAGCAAATCGCTGCTACAGACCCAATGTTTTTACAAGAAATGCTCTATAGTAGTGTGTAAATAGTTTTTATTCGGCATCATCTGTGGGGTGTTCTGCTCAGGCAAAACCAAAACTAATTGCTTGAAAATTTATACTTGATATTTAAACTTAATTTAGTAACACTCTGAGGGTGTTTTAAGGCAAACTTTTAGAATGATTTTTAATTTAGTCAAAGGGACAGATTGTAGCAGAAATCCAAATACATGAAGTAGTTGGATTGTTGAAGGAAGAAAACTGGGATTTGAGATGCCAAGAGAATTGAGTTTGAATCTGAGCTCTAGGATTTGCTAATGTTGAAATTGCTAATGTTGTAACTACACTTCTGTGAAGCAGTGGCTTCAGGTTCAAAACCCTGGGAAAAAATGTTCCTAACAGAATTAGTGAAGGTTAAAAAAAAAGGAGATAAAAGTGACTTGTAAATAATAAACACTATGAGACATTACATATTTAATATTTTGGATTTGTCCCTTTGTCATCTAACACATACATAAAATTGTGTGAATGGCACAAAGATACAGAGTTATGCCTATGCTACCACAGGAAACTAAGGAAACACAATATTTGGATGATGGTTCTCTTTGGGTGGTGGGATAATAGATGGGTGGTTTTCATTTTCTTTTTCATATAGTTTATATTTGCCAGTATTCTATAATGAGTTACTTTCATATTAGAAAAAAATGCCATGTTTAAAACATGGCTGTTTATGAAGACTAGTTAGCTACGTTTTTTAATAGATTTATAGGGAAAAAAAGTCCAAGATTTCTATGCATCTATAAGTAGTTGCCATTTTAACTTAGTGTTTTTGTAATAAATTTAAAATATTGAAATAAAGTTTTTATCCATGAGATGGTAATAAAAAGGATTTTAATGGATCCTCTAAAGAATGAGAAATATCAGTTACTCATTATTTAACATTACCCAAATGAGGGAGTTCCAAATGAGTCTACATGGAGCACACACACAAAAAAATAATTTCTTACGAAGTTATAGCCTGACCAAGAGTATACTGGATAAGGAGGCTGTGAGAAAGTGTTTAGAGTTGCCATATAAGATAAAAGCTATTTAAATGAGTCATACTCTATTAAAATCTTTCCAAACTAAAATTATCAGCATTCTGAGAAGAAAATTCTTAAAGAAAACATTTAAGTAGCCAATTTATATGTAACATGCAAACTTATTTACATCTAAGAATATGCGGATAATATAGGTGTAGAATCCTCAAGCTAGGTACTCTAATGGAGACTGAGTTTTCTTAAATTTTTCTAGCTTTGAGATCCAACTGATATACAACATTATATAAATTTAAGGTGTACAATGTGATGATTTGATACACATATATATTATAAAATGTTTACCACAAAAACACATCTTTCACGTAAGTACCATTTTTTTGTTGTTGTTATGGTAAGAACGTTCAAGATTTAATCTCATAGCAACTTTCATGCATACAATACAATATTGTTAACTATAGTCACCTTGCCTTACATTAGATCCCTGGAATTTATTCATCTATAACTGAAAGTTTGTACACTTTGACCAACATTGCCCTATTTCCCCCAACTCCCAGCTCCTGGTAACTATCAATCTAGTCTCTGTTTCTGTAAGTTCAACATGGGCCTTTTGCAGTTTTATTGAGAAATAATTGACATATATCATTGTATAAGGTTAAGGTGGTTTGATTTACATTTATTGTGAAGTGATTATTGTAATAGGTTTAGTTAACATCCATCATCTTATATACATATTGAGGTCAATGTTTTTAGATTTTACATATAAGTGAGATCATACCGATAAGTATTTGTCTTTCTCTGTCTGCCTTATGTCACTTAGCATAATGCCCTCAGGTTCACCCATGTTGAATCTTCTCTTTTATGGCTGAATAATATTAATAGTCCATTGGAAGTTTATACCACCTTTTCTTCATCCATTCATCCATCAATGGAGAGAGATGTTTAGGTTGTTTCCTTGTCTTGGCTATAGTGAGTAATGCAATGAACATGAGAGTACAGATATCTCTTCAAGATAGTGATTTTTGTTTCCTTTGGATAAATACCCAGAAGGTAGACTGCTGTATCACATGGTAGTTCTACTTTGAATTTCTTGAGGAATCTCCATCACTAACATTTGTTATCCCTTGTCTTTTTTATGCTAGCCATTTTAACTGATGTAAAATGGTGTCTCATTGTGGTTTTGATTTGCATTTCCCTACTGATTAGGGATACTGAACATCTTTTCATATACCTGTTGGCCATGTCTTCTTTAGAAAAATATCTGTTCTGGTCCTTTGTCCATTTTTTAATCAAATTATTATTTTTGTCCATTTTTTAAAAGATTTTATTTATTTATTTGACAGAGAGGGACACAGCAAGAGAGGGAACACAAGCAGAGGGAGTGGGAGAGGGAGAAGCGGGCTTCCTGTGGAGCAGGGAGCCCGACGGGGGGCTTGATCCCAGGACCCTGGGATCATGACCTGAGCTGAAGGCAGACGCCTAATGACTGAGCCACCCAGGCGCCCCTTTTGTCCATTTTTTATCAAATTATTATATTTTGCTATTGAATTGTATGAGTTCCATATGTATTTTGAATATCAACCCCTTATATATGTATCATGGTTTACAAATATATCATATAGCACATACATACATGGTTTGCAAAGATTTTCTATTTCATAGGTTGCCTTTTCATTTTGTTGTTTCTTTTGGTGTGCAGAAGTTTTTAGGTTTATGTAGTTACACATGTTTATTTTTGCTTTTGCTGCTTTTTCTTCTTTTTGCCATATCCAAAAAATCATGGCAAAACCAAAATCAAGGAGCTTCTCCCGTATGTTTTCTTCTAAACTACAACTATGTTTATAGTTTTAGGTCTTACAGTTAAGTCTTCAGTCCATTTTGAGTTAATTTTTGTGAGTGGTGTAAGATAGGGTCCAACTTCATTCTTTGCATGTGAATATCCAGTTTTCTCAATACCATTTACTGAAGAGATTATTGCTTCCCCACTGAATATCTTTGGTTCCGTTGGTAGGTATTAGCTGACGATATAAGTGAGGGTTTATTGCTGGGCTGTCAGTTCTGTTCTATTCGTCTATGTGTCTGGTTTTATGACAGTGCCATACTGTTTTGATTACTGTAGCTTTGTAATACAGTTTTAACTCAGGATGTGGGATGTCTTTGTTCTTTTTCAATATTGCTTTAGCTATTTAGGGTCTTTTTAAATTCCATATGAATTTTTTCATCTTATTAAATTTTAATTTAATTATTAAAAATTATTTTTGTGGAAAATGCCATTGGAATTCTGATAGGAATTGCTTACTTCCAGTACTATGCTGAATAGGAGTAGTGAGACCAGGTACCCTTGTCTTGTTTCTGATCTTAGAGGGACAGTATTAAACTTTTTACTGTTGAGTATGATGTTAGCTTTGGGCATGTCATATATGGCCTTCATTATGTTGAGGTATGTTCCTTCTATATCTAATTTCTTAAGAGTTTTTATTATGAAAAGGTGTTAAATGTTGTCAGTTGCTTTTTATGTCATTATTGAGAGGATCATATGATTTTTATCTTTCATTCTAGTCATGTGGTGTATCACAGTGATAGATTTATACACATTGAACCATCTCAGGGATAAATCCCACTTGATGATGTTGAATTATTCTTTAAATGTGTAGTTGAAAGTGCTTAGTATTTTGTTGAGAATTTTTGCATCAAAGTTCATTAGGGGTATTGGCTTATAATTTTCTTTTCTTGTAGAATCCTTATAGTATCTGACTGTGGGAATGAGGTAATGTGGACTACATTAAAATAAGTTTGACAGTGTTCTCTCCTCTTCAATATTTTAGACAAGTTTGAGAAGAACTGCTATTATTTTTTCTTTAAATGTTTAGCAGAATTCACCAGTGAAACTATCTGGGACTGAATTTTCTTTGTTGAGAGGATTTTAATTACAGATCCAATCTACTTACTCATCATTGGTCTGTTCAGATTTTCTATTCATGATTCAGTCTTGGTATATTGTATATTTCTAGGAATTTATCAATTTCTTGTAGGTTATCCAGTTTGTTGGCATATAACTGTTCATAGTAGTCTCTTATGACACTTGCATTTGTATGGTATTAGTTGTAATGTACCCTCTTCCATTCATAATTTTATTATTTGAGTCCTCTTTCTTTCTTGGTAAGTCTAGCTAAAGGTTTGCCAATTTTTAATTTTTTTTAAAAAACAACTCAATTTTGTTGACCTTTTCTGTTGTTTTCTATTCTTTATTTCATTTATTTCTGCTAATTTCATTTATTTCTGCTGATTTTTGTCATCTCCTTTCTTTTGCTAATTTTGGGCTTGGTTTGATCTTTTTCCTAGAAGTTCTTTAAGGTGTAATGTTAGGTTGTCTGAGTTTATTTATTTAGGCATTTATTGCTATAAATTTGCTTCTTAACACTGCTTTTGCTTTACCCCATAAATTTTGTTATACTGTGTTTCCATTTTTGTTTCAAGATATTTTTTTTATTTTCTTTTGATTCCATCCTTGATCCATTAGTTGTTCAAGAGTGTGTTAATTTCCACATTTTTGTGGATTTTCTAGTTTTTCTCCTGTTATTGGTTCTGAATTTCATACCACTGTGGTCAGAAAAGATACTTGGTATATTTTCAGCTTTTAAAAATTTGCTAAGGCTTTTTTGTGACAGAAAATGTGATTTGTCCTGGAGAGTGTTCTATGTGCACTTGAGCAAGTGTGTATTTTCCTGCTGTTGAATAAAATGTTCTGTACATGTCCGTTAGATCCATTTGTCCTGAAGTATAGATCAAGTCCAATGTTTTCTTATTGATTTTCTGTCTGGAAGATGTATCCATTGCAGAAAGTGGGACATTGAAGTCTCCTACTATTATTGTATTGTTGTGTATTACTCCCTTCAGATCTGTTAGTATTTGTTTAATATATTTAGGTGTTATGATGTTGGATGCATATATAATTGTTGTATTCTCTTGATAAGCTGATCTCTTTATCACTATATAATGACCTTGTTACAGTTTTAAACTCAAAGTCTATTTTTTCTGATGTAACTACTCCTGCTCTATTTTAGTTTCCATTTGCATGGAATATCTTTTTCCATCCTTTTACTTTGAGCATATGTGTGTCCCTAAAACTAAAGTGGCCTTTTGTAGGCAGCATATAGATGGATCTTGTTTGTTTGTTTAAATCCATTTAGCCACCTATGTCTCTTTCATGTCATTTATTTTCATCCTTTCTTTTCAGCTTACAGAACTCCTTTCAGCATTTTCTGTAAGGCAGGTGTTGTGGTGAACTAACTCACCTTCTGTTTGCTTGGGAAAATTTTTATCTCAACTTCATTTCTGAAGGACAACTTTGCTAAGTAAACTATTCTGGTTGGCAGGTTTTTAATTTCAGCATTTGAATATATCATCGTACTCTCCTGGCTTGCAAGATTTTTGCTGAGAAATCCACTGATGGTTATGAGAGAGGTATAATTTTTTTTTCTCCTGATACTTTTAAATTTCTCTCTTTGTCTTTGATTTAGACAGTTTTATTATTATTTTATTAAGATCATATTGGATTGGAATTTGGGGCTGACCTATTAGCTTCATAAACTAGGATATCTAAATCTTTCCTCAGGTTTGGGAAGTTCAGCCACTATTACTTTAAATAAATTTTCTGTCACCTTCTCCTCCTGGGACTCCAGTAATTCACAGATTGTCTTAATGATGTCCCATAAGTCCCTCTTACTGATGTCCCATAAATCCCTCACGGTTTCTTCATTCCTTTTAATTCATTTTTCACTTTTTGCTCCTCTGAATAATTTCAAATTATCTGTCTTTGACTTCATTGATTCTTTTTTCTGTTTGAGTCAGTCTGATGTTGAGCTCTGTACTTTATTCTTTAGTTCATTTATTGTATTCTTTAGCTCCAAACTTTGACTATTTACTGTTTTCTGTCTCTTTGTTGAACTTCTCATTTTGTTCTTTTATTGTTTTCCTGATTTTTTTTTGAATTGTTTCTCTTGTAACTCTCTGAGCACCTTTAAAACAATTATTTCTAATTCTTTTTCAGGCAATTCATGTATCTCCATTTCCTTGGTTCAGTTACTAGAAGTTTGCTCTGTTACTTTGGTCGTGTCAGGTTTCTCTGATTCTTCATGATCCCTGTGGCTCTGTGTCTGGGGCAGGAAGGCATTATATTTGGCTGGCTCAGGCATCTCAGGTCCACAACACTAACAACTGTGTAGTCTTTGGTGAGCACTATGATGGCAGGGCGAGTGGGGAGGTGCTGGAGTGACTGCAAGGGATTTTGGAGTCCTCAGTATCTTCTTCAAATACAGCACCTAGGGACCAGGACAGGTCACTGTGGTGGCTGGAGCTGGCGGTGCACACACTTGCCTGCAAGAGCACTGGGTCTTGGCATATACTCCTGTGACGGCAAGCCTTCCCAAGGGTGCACAGCAGTGGAAGCGAGTGTTGGGACTCAGGCTGGTGGGGTGCAGGACATAGCTGGAGGGACTAGATGCAGTTGAGCCCAATGGTGCAGGCTAGTGACAGAAGTCAGGGCTAGATGTAGGCCTCGATTTTTGGAGTATGCTCCTGTGGCCGAAGGGTCTCACCACAGGTATGGGCATGGCGTTTAGGCTAGTGATGGTGAGTTGGCCAGTGGTGTGCAGGTGCACAGTTGGAGGGACTAGCTGCATGTGGGCTCAGCAGATCAGGCCAGTGACAGAAGAGAGGGCTGAATCCTGTCCCCTGGCAGTTGTGGGGGCCTTGACTGTCAGCATGGACTCCCATGGCTGCAGAGTCTTACCATGTGTGTATACATGGCAGTGGAGGCTAGTGATGGGAGTCAGGCCAGCATGTGCAGATGCATAGCAGGAAGGGCTAGCCCTGAGTGTGTGCATGGTGGTGGGTCAGTGGCAGGGTCAAGGTTGGTGTCTTGCACTGGCATAGCCACAGATGCTGGAGTTGGCTGCTGATATAAATCCCAGGCTCCAGAGGCATGGGTGGCAGAGGGAGGAAATGGGGAAAAACTTGGGCAACTGGTGAGCATGATGAAAACCTGTGGGGTAAAATCCTCAGTGGTAAAATCTGCAGGGGGTCTGAAGCAGCTGTTTTGGACATTGGCTTTTCTTCATCAGTGAAAGCTGCTGGGGTCCTTGCAGAGCATGTCCTTGGAAACCATGATCACTCCCATTGCATATCTGATACTGGTAGCCCCCACCCTTCTTCCTTGTTCCTAGCCATCTATGTATATCTCAGCTTTGCCAGTTCTCTGGGTGGGGTGAAACTGAAGTGGGTTTTTCCTGCAGTGTCCCAAAAGGCTGGGGATGCTGGTCACTCAAGCTGTTCTTCCCTTCCCAGCAAGGGGAACTCTTTCTAGCTTAGGCCCTCTTGATGCTGAGTAGTATCAGCCTGGAGGATGGGATGACTCAGGCAAAACGAAGCTGTTCTTCTTTCCCTTTTTGGGTGGTTATTCTGTTGTTTTGTTCCACTCTGTTGCTAAAGTTTCTTGAGTGGACTGCTGAGCTCTCCCAGAGCTGTTTTTTTTTTTTCATGGATAGATGTCCAACTACTGATCTTTGTTGGGGGACTAAAGCTCAGGTCTCTGCTCTCCCATCTTAGTGACATCACTCCCCCAACCTGCATTTTCCTATTTCTAACCCAAAGCAACAGCAAGATTATCTTTTCCCCCACACCCAGGACTCAGTTGTGGCTGGAATTTCAGAGACAATAGTGTGTAGAGAAAATGTCCCAGGGGTCACATATGTAAGTAATACATATCTACACTTGGTGGAAGATCTGTGCATTTTCCAGATGTATACATGTCCAGTCTGGGCTCTGAGGACATGAGCAGGGTATCTACTGTGCAACCCACACTTACTGGCAAAAATGGATCCTCTTCTGTTGAAACATGGGGACCTTCAGGTACAATATAAAACTTCTCATCAGATGCTTCTCTTCCCTTTTCTCCCTTCAAAATCATTTCATACTGATCACTTTTTTGTAAATAGTCCACTTACTAATCTCCACCTTCTACTGAATCAAATACACATCCACATAACTGACAAATTCTCTCGGTGTCTTGCTGCATAGAAATATTGTTAGTAGCACAGCAGGATGAAGAATCTCCCGGATTTCAAGGCAGATTCTCTGTGTTTAAGTCCGAGCTCTGCCACTTTCTAAAACTTAACTTTGAGCAAGTCAACACTTGTAGATTCTCAATTTTCTCTTTAAAATTGAAGTAGTCCCTGACCTGCCCTCAGGCTTAACTGAATGAGGTAATTTAAGAGTACATGCTTTATATACTGTAAAGTATTGAACGACTATAGAAGAATTGTATTATTTATACCTGCCATTGTGATGATTAATCTTATTATAGCTTTCAGTGGAGGTGGTACTGTCTTTACTTAATTCCTATCCCTAGGTAATTGTTTTATATGTCTACATATTTCTTTAAAAAGATCACTTTTTTAAAGAAATCATTTTCATGAAACACTTAGAAAGTCAACTGGTGAGGAATGACCTTTTAATGGTTGTTTCGGTGAAAGACTGAGAAGCAATGCTCTGGAAATGTGGGGGCTTCCCACTTCCATCATCTATGTGCACACACCAAGTTTAACTTGATTAACAAAAACACAGTTGTGGAAAGAGATGGGGAAAGGGAAGAGATGCAATTTTTGCATTTTTGAATTTAATTTCATTTGTAATTAGGTAAGATGGAGACACAGTAAGGTCAGGAATACATATAAAAATAAAACCTCCAAAGATAAATTTTAGTTCAATGGTTTAGCTAATTGAAAGACATAAACTTCTATTAGAGCAAGCCAATTTCACAGTGAACACTGATCATTTTCTGTCAATAAAGAGCAAAGATTACAACACATATTTAAGAGAAGGACCTGTTCAGTCCAGCAATCACAGGTTAAGAAAACTTACAAAAATATAAAGCAGAAAGTAAAGAATTTAACTTGAGAAAATATATAGCATAAAATTAAATTCTTGTATTTTCCTTAAATTCTTATATAATTCCTTAAATGTATTTCATTTCTTATGATTTTTGAAACAGTATTTCTTTATTTATATTAATAATGTTATTTAGTAAGGCATATTTTCTCTTGTTTTATTGATTTAATTTAATATCTTACTTTCTCTTCCTCCTGCAAGGCAAGCAATCTAATGTTATGTACATTATTTTGTTGGTAAGGTGTTCTTCAAAGCTTTATATTATTGTTTTGTGGGCATATATTTTTATTTTATGTAAATTTTATTTTTATATACATATATAATTTCTGTTGCTTAATTTTCTCACTCAGTACTGTATTTATTAAATACTTCAATGCAGTTATGTTTATCTAGTCTGTAGCTGCTAAGAACCACATGGCATGTCCATGGTATACATCTGCCACATTTTAACTACTCATTCTCTCAATAATGGACCCCAGGTTTGACTCCCTCTGTCTACTCACCATGAATAAAGCTATAGTGAACTTCCTAGTACATGTACTTTAATGACCCTTGATGAGAAAGTCTTCAGTATATACCACAGGAGCAGGATTACTAGGTCATATGTTTTGTGTATAGTAAATGGTACTAAATTGCTTTCCAGAATGGCTGTCATGGTTTACCTTCCCATAGCCTCCAAAGTTCCACATCTCTACCAGTTCTGACATTCCCCACGTTACTGAATTTTTCACTGACTCAAACAATAATAGACTGTCTGTTATACACCCTGGCTCTGTTCTAGGTATTAGAAGTATAGAGGAGACATAGAAAATATAACAGGGGTATTCGATCTAATTTTGGGGTTGATGGTCAGTGAACATTCTCCAAGAAGAGGAAGTGATATTTGATCTGAGATCTAAAGGATAAGTGGAAGAAAATGGAGAGGCCAGCATAGGGTCAGTGGGAGGAAAAGGAAGGTAAGTATTCCAAACAGAGGGGAGGGTATGTGCCAAGAGGCATGATGTGAACATGAATATGGGTCTTTGGAAAAAATGTTAAAACCACAGTAAGATACCATTACATACCCACTAGAAAGGCTAAAATTTTGAAGACTGATTTTACAAAGTGTAGGTGAGCATATGAAGCAACTGAAATAGTCATTCATTGCTGGTGGGAATGAAAGATGGCATAATCATTTTGGAAAGCAGTTTGGAAGTTTCTTACAAAGTAAAACACATGGCTTCCCTGTAGCTTGGCGATTTCACTCCTAGGTATATATCAAACAAAATTGAGTGCTTGTGTTCACAAAATAAAAACCTGTACAAAAATTTCATAGAGACTTAGGTTCCTCAAAAAATTAAAAATATAATTACCATATTATCCAGCAATTCCAGTTCTGGGTATATATCCAAAAGAATTGAAAACAGGATCTTGAAGAGATAATTGCGCACTCATATTCACTGAAGAATTATTCGCAGTATCCAAGAGGTGGAGGCAACCTAAATGTCCATTAATAGATGAATGATAAAGAAAATGTGGCATATACCTACAATGGAATATTATTCAGGTCTAAAAAGGATGGAATCTTGTCATATGCTACATTATGGATGAACTTTGAGGACATTATGCTTAAGTGAGGTAAGTCAGTCACAAAAGGGCAAATACTTCATAATTTTACTAGTATGAGGTATCTAAAGCAGTAAAATTCTTAGAAGCAGAAAGTAGAATAGTGGTTGCCAGAAGCTGGGGGAATGGGGAAAAGATAAATTGTTGTTTAATAGGTATAGAGCTTTAGTTTTGCAAGATGAAAAAGTTCTAGAGATATATTGCACAATAATGGGCATACAGTTAACATCACTGGTCTGTACACTTAAAAATGGTTCAGATGGCAAATGTTATGTTACATGCTTTTTATCACAATAATAAAAAATTTTCATAGCAGCTTTATTCATAATAGCCCTAAATGGCAGAGGATCTGAAAAGATATCTTTCATAAATAAGACATACAGATGATTGACAGGACATGAAAAGGTGTTTACATCACTAATCACATCAGGGAAATGCAAATCAAAACCACAATAAGATACCATCTCATACATGTTTGAATGGGTATTATCAAAAAGACAAGAAATAACAAGTGACGGCAAGGACGAGGAGTAAAGAAAACACTTGTGCACTGTTGGTGTGTTGTAAATTGGTGCAGCCACTAGGAAAAACAGTATGAAGGTTCCTAAAAAAATTAGAAATAGAACTACCATATGATCTAGCAATTCCACTTCTGGGTATTTATCCAAGGACATGACAATACTAACTCAAAAGGATGGGTTAGTCTGGTGATGGGTATTAAAGAGGGCATGTTCTGCATGGAGCACTGGGTGTTATGCACAAACAATGAATCATGGAACACTACATCTAAAACTAATTATGTAATGTATGGTGATTAACATAACAATGAAAAAGACATGCATTTTCATACTCACTGCAAATGACTCAAAATAGCCAAGACATAAAAGCAGCCCAATTCTCTATTAGTGGATGAATGGATAAAGAAAATGTGATACAATGGAGTATTATTCAGCAACACAAAAAAAGAGAGAATCAGGGCACCTGAGTGGCTCAGCTGGTTAAGCGTCTGACTCTTGATTTCAGCTTAGGTCATGATCTCATGCATCGTAAGACAGAGGCCCACATGGGACTCCACCCTGAGCATGGAGCCTGCTTAAGATTCTCTCTCTCAACCTCCCTTTGCCCCTCCTCCCTTGCCCCCCCAAAATGCCCTCCCTCTCGAAAGAAAGAAAGAAAGAAAGAAAGAAAAGAAAAAGAAAAACATAGTAAAAGAAGAAAATCTTGCCATTTGTGACAACTTGGATGGACCTTGAGGGCATTATGTTAGGTGAAATAAGTCAGATGGAGAAAGACAAATGCTATGTGATCTCATTTGTTGGTGGAATCTAAAAAAAACCCGTGAACTTGCAGAGAAAAGATTGGTAGTTGCCAGAGGTGAGGGTAGGGGTAAGAGGTAGGCAAAATGGGTAAAAGTAGTCAAAAAGTACAAACTTCCAGCTACAAAATAAATAAGTCCTGGAGATGTAATATACAGCATAGTGACAATAATCCTGTGGTTTTTTGTTTGAAAGTTGTTAAGAGAATACATCTTAAAAGTTCTCATGACAAGAAAAAAAATTATAACTATGTGTGCTGATTGATGTTAAATAGAATTATTGTGATTATTTCATAATATATACATATATCAAATCATTATGTTTTACACCTGAAAGTAATACAATGTTACCTATCAATTATGTCTTGATAAAAATTGCTAGCAAAATTAATAGCCCTAAGTGGGATACAAGCTAAACACTGATCCACAGGTACATGGATAAACAAATTAGGGTGTGTTTATACACTGGGATAACGCACAATAATAAAAAAGAACAAACTACTGATAGGATGGATCTCAAAACCATTATGCTTAAAGTGGAGTAAAAGAAGACAGATAAAAAGCTGCATGAACTACTGATTCCCTTTAAATGAAATTTAAAGTTTGGCAGAACTAATCTACAGTGTTAAAACCTAAAAAAAAAATTACCTCTGGAGGAAATAGCATTGACTAAGAGGCAAAGGAAATTTTCTGGGTAAGGGAAATGTTCTTGATCTTGTTCTGGGTGACATTCATTTGAATATGGAATAGGTAAAAAATCTTTTGATTTGTGCACACTATTATATGTAAGGTATACCCCAATTTGAAAAAAAGAAATGAAACAGGTTCATTGTTGGAACACAAATCAGAAAACAAAGAGGAAAGATATCAGATATGAGGTACAAAATTAAGGGAAGGGTCTGATCCTGGAGGGCTTATGGGTCCTGTTAAGAATGATGATCTTTCTGCTAATGGAAATGGAAAGGCATTGAAGGTCTTCAAGCAGAGGCATGACAGGATTTGCTGTCCAGTTGTTTTTTGTTTTGTTTTGTTTTTAAAAGCTCCCTGATTGCCTGTGTAGAAAATGGATTGGAAAGGAGGCAAAAGTGGATATGGGAACTAGTAAGAAAACTACTACTGTAAGAGTTTGGATAAGCAATGAATGTACTTTGGACCTGTTGTCAGTAGAAGTTTAAAAAAATAGATGGTTTGCTCAAGCTATTGTCTCTATATCAGATACCTTTCTTCTTATTTACTAGGGTGAAAATCTATATATTTTTCCACCCTGGCTCGGTTGTCCTACTCTGTGATTTGTTCTGCATTTCTAGGCCTGTGTTAGGTCTTCTTTTATTCTACAGCTCAATATAGCAAATTACTTGTAACTTACTATAGTTGGTTGTTCATGTCTAATCCTGTGGTAGGAAGAATAATAGCCCCCAATGATGTCTATGTTCTAATCCCTGGAAGCTGTGAATATGTTACCTTGCATGGCAAAACTGACTTTGTAGATGTGATTAAAGTTCAGTACCTTGAGATGAAGAAATTATCCTAAATTATCCTAGTAGAACTAATCTAATCACAAGTCTTTAAAAGCAGGGAATCTTTCCCAGCTTGTAAGCCAGCTTGCCCAGCTTTCTTCTTTCAGAGAGATATGTGATAAGTGAAGAAAGGTCAGCAGGATGTAAAGTTTCTGGCTTTGAAGATAGAGGAAGGGGGTCATGAGCCAAGGAATGCAGGTAGCCTCTAGAAGATGGAAAAGACAAGGATGCAGATTCTCCCCTAGAGCCTCCAGGAAAGGACCCAAGCCCTGCCAACCTCTTGATTTTAGCCCAGAGAGACCTGTGCCAGCCTTCGGATCTTTCTGTCATTTTAAGTCATTAAATTTATAGTAATTTTTAAAGAGAGAAGTAGAAAACTAATATAATCCCCAAGTATATGAACATTTTGAGGACTACAAGGAAGCTTTGTGACCCTGCCTCTCAACACTTTGGCCCATACAGAATAATCAGAAAGTGTTTAAAGAATGAATGGACTGGATATTCTCCTTCCTCATTCTGCAGGCTGGAGGAAAATCCTGTAATCTGTCAGCATCACTGCCAAGTTTTTCTCCCTCCCTATATACAATTCCTTTCTCCATTCAGACAGACACTTTGCCCCCCCTCCTTTATTATGTTTATTCAGTCAATCCATATTTGTGATATGAGTACTATGGATTCTACTTATCTGAAAATTGACATTGTCAATGAGTACTATAAAAGAAAATATAAAATACACATTTTGAAAACTCTTATAAAATATAACAACACTGATTCTCTCAGAAAACATAGTAAATCCAGAGAGATAAGAATTGCTCAGGTATCATTATAAAATGTTATATAACCATTTTAACGATATTTTGTCTTCTGTCTTTGGATTCATTCATTCATTCATTCATTCATTCATTCATTCATTCATTATTTATTACCTACAATGTATTAGGCATTGTGAAAGTCTTGAGTTAAGCCAGCTAATTGCAGATTAATTAACTCAATTTATTGCTTAGAGATTATTTGTCAATCTCTTGTTTTTAATGACCATACTATTGATTTAACCTATGAAAGGTTAGATGCCTAAGTACAGCCTCTATATTCTAATACAGATCACTGGATGATAAGCTATGTATTAAAGGAGAAAAAAAATGGTGGAAGAAGAAAAATGACGGAAAAAATAATAAAACCAACATTTATTGAGTACTTACTATGTATCAGGTGTTGTGTTAAGACATACTATTTTATTTCATCCTCAAAACCCTATGAAATTTTCCCTTCATTTTAAAGACAAGGAAAATAAAGCCCAGGGAGATAAGTAACTTGCCCGTGATCACACAATTCTTAAATTGAAGATGGGATTTGAACCTTTGCAAGCTGATTCTAGAGTCACACTCTATTCTTCCTTTGTAGTGGGAAGAAGACAAGAGTGAAGGAGTAGAGATGGATGAAGATGAGATGATGGGCAGCAAAAGTTATCATGCATCTTATTTTACTCACAGTTCTATTCAAATATGTTTCTTTTTCCTTATAAAACACTTCTTTAAAGAATTCAGAATGGAACCCTGAATATAGAAATGGGCACTGGATTGAATCCCTATCATACTAAGTTAGACTTCATAAAGGCCCCATGACCACAAGGTAGGCACTGAAAAGACATAAAAAGATGGTCCCAGAAGGAGGAGGAAAAAGAAGAAAAGAAGGGTCAGATTATCCTTCCTTTTATCAGGAGCTTCCAAATCTTAGCCCACTTAGCCCACTTTTCAACTAAGACTTTATAGACACTGGATGAAAATTAAGAATAAAGTTTATATTGGAATATTTGCCTGGTGAGATAAACAAGTGCTCAAAATAAAGGTATCATAGAGAAAAATCAGAAACCTGCATAATTTGTACAATATTTAGCTTTTAGAAGCCTTGGAGACACAATCCTAAAGAATGGAAAACAAAGTTGTATTTCTAGGTATACTAGACATGAATGTGTATTTAATAGTGGTCTATATTTCTATATAAATTTTCAGATACAGAAAAATATAGTTATTAATGTCCTTGGCATGAGTGATAGACCATTCAAAGCTAAGGGAGATGACACCTGGGGTTTTCCAGCATATCGTAATACTTTTTTTATACTCATGAATAAGACAGTTACTCAAAAAGAAAAAACCCAGCTAGACTTGGAATCATATATTTTCTCATCCTTTTGTATTATATAATGATTTGAAACCATCTCATTCATGAGAAAGGTTGCCAAAAGTTGAAGATGAAATGATTAAATAAACAACCAGATTGGATTGTACTAAGAAAATCTAACATGATTCACACTATAATCAATAGGTCAAACTGACACTTGAAAAATGTAACTTTCAGTTTTTGTTTTGGTTTAAAAAAAGGAGATAAAGAGACAGTCAGGATTTCTAGAGTGTAAATGTGTTCCCTATAACATAATAGTTGATCATCCTGAAGTTTTGATTGCCAGAGAGAGCTTTTTCTTGATTTTTCAGCAGAGCCTGAACTAGGATCCAAGAATAAACCTAAATACTGCACTGACCTTTTCAAAGTAGAAGCATTTGAAACAGATACCCAACCAATGCAAGCTATAATCTTTTAAAGGTGCAGTCTCCTACCAAACAAGAAGAAACCCAAAATCACAATTCTCTCTTCTAAATGATATGCTATGTGACCAGGTCTACCTATTTAAGTATTCTTTGAACATATAACTGGGCCCCATTTAATTTTTTTGTCTTTTTTTCTGATCCTCTAATTTTTTCTCTCTTGCTCAAGTCCTTTGCCACCTGATGATTATGTTTTGAAAACTGTATTTCAATTAATCATCCCCAAAATGCATCCCCACATATCAGCCTTTTTCAAACAATTTACTCTTCATGGTCCATCAATAAGTTGTAAAAATGAAATGACTGTTTTCACTGTGCTGTCATCTCCCTCTTGCCCCCCCATCCAAGAAAAATGAACAAAAAATACTTACAATGGTTCTTAGCCAGGAGCATTTTATCCCTTATTCACTAGTGGTAAATGAGTCAGATATGAGTTGGCCAGGAAAAGAGCTGCTTTACCCAAAATCCTAGTACAAAATGAGTCATCTCACTCCAAACACCAATATATCCTCCAAAATAATTGGCAAGAATTTCCTATAAAAAGAATCTTGCCTTCACTCTTTTCCATCCATTTAGTTTTCTGATTTTTCTAATTTTTAAATTTCCTGTGTACTTATAATATTACATTCATAACAAAGGCCTAAGAACATTTCCACCTCTTTATCTCATTCTGAAAGTCTTTCCTGTATTGAGTAGGGGGACAATTCTAATAGCATGCCCCCGGAAAGAATAATGTTTTGTGGCTTTCAAGGGTTCTCTGTCTCTGACTCTCTCTGATGAAATTCATGCATGGTTCAATAGAAATGCAAAAGTCAATTCTAGAAGCATTTTTCTTTTCCTCTGCTGAAAAAGTAAGTGCAAAGCCATAGAATATATTTCAAGCAAAACCATTTTTCTTTCCATAAGAAAAATCAGTCAAAATAGATACAATGTGTCTAATACTGATAAACAAACATGAATCCAGGTCACAAGCGTCAACTCTGTTTCCCTATACATCAGAACATTCCCATTCCCATTCTCTCTCTGCCATCAGGGGAAGCTTAAAAATCACAGTGAACTAAAAATAAATAAATAAATAAATAAATAAATAAATAAATAAATAAATCGCTGTGAACTGAAGCCAGGGTTAAGTCCCTGTAGATTATCAGAAGTCAAACACACCATTTACCTGAGGATAAGCAAGCATGCTTATAGAGCCAATTCCTGCCAAAGTGCTGAGATTTTTATATTACTTGGGGCGTATAACATAACTTATTATTCTTAATTATTCTAAGCAAAATTATTTACAATTCATTTCACCCAGGTTGGAATTTAGCTTCATTTCTCTCTATTAAATGAATTCTAAAGAATAGATATACTCCTTTTATATCCAGCACTAACAGATGTTAGTTTCCTCAGTTTTATAGCCCTCAGATGACAACTAACTGCATTTGGCCTTGGGAATAATTGCAACACCTTTGGATTATGAACTTGGTTTGGTTCTTAGCTGGGAACGGCAGGGGGTTAGTTCATATTATCAAAGAAGTAAAATAAGTTTTCCTTTATGTTCCAGATGCCGTATGAAGATGTCTTCTAATACAATATTGTACAACTATTTTTTTCTATAGGTAATCTGGTCTTTAAGTACTTATAGTAAGAAAAAATACTTGCTGAAAAATGAAATCTCTTATTCAATACATCTCCTGCTCTTGACCAAAGCAAGATGTTAAATCCATTAAACTCTGAATATCCAGTAAAAGCAAGAAAGCTAAAACTGTTCAAATTTGTGCATTCTTGGGAAAATTGCCAACTAGGTACTAGGTAGCAGGATCTGTGTAATTAATGGTGATGTTATTGACGGAGGGAATATGATTTCCTTCTCATAAGCAATTTAAAACTGCAAGCTGGCAGAGCTTTAGTAAAACCTCACCTGATTCATTTTTAAATTGAGGAAATGTGACTTTGAAGCCAGCCACAGAAAGCACCAGTGTTAATACATGTGTACATTTGTGATGGTTTTGATTGTAGCAGACTTAAAAAAAAAAAAATCCTGAATGTAGCATTATCTGTATGATAGGATGATGAACACCAAAATGCACAAACTGACAAACATTTCTTAAACAAGCAAACCCAATCTTAGATTAACCTTATTTTTCTTTTCCTGACTGCTATATTCATATGAAGACTAATTGCAATCATCTTCTTATCATAAAGTGGAATAAAATCAGACTCAAGAGTCCACACATTCCTTTATACACACTCTTTTCTCCTTTGGAGGCAACTTCTACCTTTATCTAGTCCTTGTACCATAAGGGCAGTCACAGAAGGAGCTTGTATGTACTTAGGTTATCCAACTGACTAGTAATATGTCCAGCTTCCCCTCTCCTTTTTTCACTTTGTTATATCAGTAATTTTAAAATGATGATAGAAGGAAAAAGAATACCTGGAGAAACAGAAATAACTAAGGAAAGTAAAACACACAAGTAGCTCTTTCCATAATGATCTGCACTTAAATTATCCAATGAGGAGTGATTTCTCTATGTATCTCATCCACTCTAATTCTCTGTGAACTGCAATGACATGCTGCAGCTCTATGTTTCCCATGAAGAATAAACAAATGAATTCTTGGTGGCCTACAGCATTTGCTGTGGCATCTGTGGCTTTGAAGAAGACAGGTGGTGAAAGTGGAGGAGACAGGTGAAGGAAAGCCTGGAGAGAGGTTCACAAATGCTAATGATGAGCCTGGATGTTACTGACCTTGACTCCCCCATGTGGGATCCATACCTGCTATCTTCTGAAGCAAAGGGCTGTTCTACATCTACCGTCAGGGAGGCCAGGGCAGAAACAGTCTCGGTCTCCTCCTGCAACTGAGTCCCAGCCAAAGCACAACCCCTTGGCAGAGCCACCATCCTTACTGACTTCCAGTACTTGCCTAGAAAAAAAAAGTGCATCATACTTTAATAGGAATTTTAGAGCAGTATTAATCAGAATACTTGTATAGATCCAATTCAGAGCAGTTGTTAAGTTAAAATTCTCTGTTATACACAGCTGTAATTTGGTTTCTTAAATGTTATGATTAAGTCTTTTTCTCAATCTAAGAATGCCAAGTTGTGAAGTGTTCATGGCCCCAAGCCTGAGTCTCTCCTTTGCTTAGAGGGTCATAAAGTGAGGAATAATCCACGGTCTAATGAATTCACTATCAGACTGACAGCTGTCTCTACAATTAAGTAATAAGCAAACTCTGGGCATAGTGCCCTCTGGGAAACCCTCAAGAGACTAGGAGGTAGAAGTCTCATGGAGGAATTGAATGAAATAGTAATGTTAAAAACTGCCACTTGAGCTGTTACCTTTTTATAAAAAAAATGAGGTTAGAGTATTAAAGAAAAAGAAAAGCCCAGAAATGCCAGCATGAATTGAATGGCAACTTTGCCAGAACAATCAGGTTTGTTAGTCCTGGATGTTCTTTCTTTCTCAACCCCAGGGTGTGTACTAGAACAATAACTGATTTAAAACTTTAATATATGCACTGGCTGATGTTGGCACCTTTCCATATGTCAGACGGAAGTTTCATTTTTTGAGACAGGGAAGGGGAATGAGAGGAAAAGAGGAGGTCATTTCATGAGAACATGCCAGTGGAATAAATATGAAAGAGCAAGTCAATGGCCTTCTTGCAGCCTGAAGCTATTTTTTTGTCAAGTGTTGAGTAGTCCCAAATCAAAACAGGACAATCTTCCTACATGGTGACATGACTTACCAGGTTAGAACTATCTCTGCAGCCTGACCAATGAAACAGGAATTTGACATAGATTGGGAAGGAAGATAACTGGGTTCTGGACCAAGCTCTGCCACTGACCATCCTATCATGCTGGCAAGACTCTCTGGCACTTCATTTCTGCTTCTCAAAACAGGGGAATGATCTCAAATCCCTTCCAGCTCTAACTAACATTTTGCAATCGGCCTTTCCTTAGCTTACTGCTTCACAAAGGAATGGATATCGTGCTAGGGGAGGAGACTCAGTCTCCCCATCTACTTCCCATGCCAACAGAACTTTCTGACATAGTTGCCTACTACAACTTTACTTGCTGTAATCACCTATTCTGACCAAAGCCTGAAAATCATAAAGCTTTAAATTTGGACCACATGATAGCAATTCTAACTGTGAATAAACCCACACACTAACATTTTGAGGTATTGAAGACATAAAGATACTTCCCTCACACCAAGGAATTCATGGCCTAAATGATAATACTGTGTGGAAAAGGCCCATGTGATCCTGAGAGGAAATAAGTAGAACATATACTTATGATAACGGGAAAGTGAAAGAAGAGTTGCCAGAAAAAAATAATACTTGACCAAGTATTTGAAAGACCATCAGAAGTTAATCAACCTGAAATAAAGGGAGGTGGTGGTGGTGAGGTATTCCTAGAAGAGGAAATAGTGCACACAAATGTGCAGAGACTCAAGTCTCAAGTCTCAAGTGTTTTGTTTTTTTTTGGGGGGGGGTACAAAGTCCACTGCTAGGAACTACTGGAATGTTTGGAAAAGTCTTGAGTGTGATGAGTGAGACTGTTGTGGTAGACATGGGCTAATTAACATACAATCTTGAATAACATGTGAATAATCAGGACTTCAACCTGTAGGTATAAAGGGGCCATTTTAAGCAGAAGAGGCAGGGAATCAGGTTTAAATTTTTAAAAGATCCCTCTGGACAGATCATGGACAATGAACTGGAAGGTGATGAGAGTGGTGGCAGGAAAACCAATTTCACATCTTGGCAAAAATCCAGGTAGGAAATAATGATGTCTAAAACTAAAAGTAAGTGACAGAACAGAAATGAGGAGCTGGACTAAAGAGAAGTTTAGGAAGTAGGCAATGAAAATGTATCTTGGGTTATTCTGTAGTGCACCCCTACCTCTCTTAACTTTGAAAGATGACCCTGAATTGACAATTATATTCCAAGACCCTAATTTTTCTAGATCACAATGTCATTATAATCTTCCTCAAGTTGGAAATACCATATACCATCTATAAGAGCATTCAGCCGTATTGTGTTTCACAAAATATTATTAAACATTATTTTAGCTCATGATATTCAGAAAATTAGTGATGCTGGATGACATCCTTTTCTTTTTCTCTAGAGTGACTAATATGGGGCCTCTGACAAACAAACAACAGGTGGCTGATGGTTTATGGGTTAAATTATGTTTTGTACACTATAGGAAAAAAACTAGCACTACTGAACTCCTAATACGTGCCAAGGACTGTTAGGTGTTTTCACATTCATAATTTATAATTTCATTTAATCCTCATGATAATTATGTAGGCAATGTTGGGTAATCATTCTAAAATCACATGGATAGGAAGCAGAAAAGTTGAAATATTCATCTGGGACTGACTGACTCCAAAATATCTCCTACTCTGTACTCTGTTGTCCTCCTTTATTTAGTTCTCCTCTACCCTCTTCCTACTACACATTAAAATACAAAAACAGATGCAATATATAAAAATCTCAACTTAAAGGAATTATGTACATTGCAAGAGAATTATATATGTTCTCTGCTTTACAAAAGAAATGATATTTGGTAATAACAGGTTACCCTTGTTCTTCAGATATGTGACTCAGTTGATCCACCTTTTATTGACTCTATGGCATGGGTTTTTTGCACCAAGGGAGACAACCATGTTGAGACTAGTTCTTTTTACTCTTCATTTCTCATAACCTTATACGATTGCAAGCACCTGTTTACCAGGTAAGACACTGACGAAGCTATCATAAAACTGGAGACAAGCGCTCATTGAAGAACATGAGTAAGAAGTCCATTGAAGATGGAACCTTGAACTAAAAGTCAAGATTTCCACATTAGAGACTACACACTAGACCCAAAGAAGTCATTTGGATCACTCTGGGGCACAATTTCCACATTTATTACATGATAGTGGTGGGGCTTGATGATAATGAAAGGGTTCTCCCTGCTGTAATTCTCAATGATTTTTCTGATCTCATGTTATGTCTTACTCTTGGATGTTAGAATGAATTTGTTCCAGAAGAAAAATCTTACTTTTCTGTGAGTCTTTAAACCCTTGAGGGGGTCAGTAAACACTTACTTTTAGATAATATGGCACATCTAGAATAACCACGGGCTTTAATTTTTAAACATTGTACTCTTTCTTCAAGAAGAGAATTCTTGGCCATAGACAAAACAAACATCTTTATTCCCCAAACACAATCAGGACAGAAGGTATGAATCATTAATAATGATTTTTCAGCAGAATGATAGCCTTTATATATGTGAGTAGTAAGAAAGATTTTAAATAGCTAAGACCTTTTTGAATAAAATTTAATGTGTATAAAATATTCTGCTAAGTTAAGATTAAATGTTGGAAGTTTGGTTTTTATCCAAATGTATGAGGTTTCTGACTCAGAAATAACCCAAAACTTTGAATTCAATATGGCCTCTGGCAAAGCCTATAAAAACAAAGGAAATATTCTACATTAATAATGCATTCATAGACTACTATCTCTATTTGTAAAGAAGAATAATTAAAATGGAAGTGGGTATAGCATAGACTGTGCAATATGCAGCCAATTCAAACTCCAAATTTATGGGTTATATTTTCACATGATGAGTAGGGTTTTTTTTCTTTCAGAAACATATGTGCTAGAAAATCATATCTGTTGGCACAAGAATAATACCCTTATTAGCACACAAGAGAAATGAACCAAGGTTTACCACTAGAGTATTTAGGAGCTGCTATTTATAAAGCAAGATATTAGTAACCAGCCACCACTGGGTTGCACTCCTAAAGCAATAAAACTGTCAAAAGAGGGGGTTTCCCATTAAAAATGGACATGCACACTCCTTTGGTCATATCCTCTATCCTTATTCATTTTGCCCACTATGTAAATCTCCCCACTTTTCAGCACTTTCTTTTATCTTTTCTCTTTCTTCCTTCCTCTCTCCTCGTCTCTTCTCCTCTCCTTTTCCCTCCCCTCCTCTCCCCTCCTCTCCTCTCTTCTTTCTTTCTCTTTTTCTTTTTTCTTTCTTTCTTTTCTTTCTTTTCCTTTCTTTCCTTTTTCTTTCTTTCTTTCTTTTCTTTTCTTTCTTTCTTTCTTTCTTTCCTTTCTTTCTCTTTCCTTCCTTCTCTTTCTTTCTCTTCCCCCTCCCTTCCTCTCTGCCTTTCTTCCTTCCTTTCTCTCTATTTAGCCTTCACTATTCTGCATTTTTGTTTTGTCTGATAATGGCAAAGCAAAGAATGAATCTAAAATAAAGGTAAAAACTAGATAATGGATGCAGACAGTCAAGAATTAGAGGGGAGGCCACAGATGGAGCGTTACTGGGTCAGATATGAGCCAGGAGATGACATACTGCAGGTACTGTGTAATCAGACTTCAGCATAAACCACATTGTTCTTGGTGTCGAGCAATTTGGAAAAATAAGTATTTGCTGACATATGAAGGTCTGTGTTAAAAATAACCCATCTGCCAAAAGTTTTCCCAACCAAAGCCTCTGACACTTCAAAAGCCTCCCGATTCCAGAAACCTCACCCTTCCCTCATCTTTCTGGGGGCTAAGAATCACTTCTCAGACTTGTTCTTGCCATTTGAATAATACTGTCTTTTGTTATTACACACCATGTTCTCATAGGACAAGAAGCTGGTAGCAAACCTTTTCCAATCCCCCAAAACTTCAGAGATTATTAACACCTGGGACTAACAAGACACCTCACTTCATGGATTCTTCAGAGTTCAGAGCTTCTTAATAGTTTTTTAAGATAGATTTTTAAAGCTAAATGGAGAACTTCATTGGGTTCCAAATTATTGTATATATACAAAAATAGTGATGTATCGAAAGTTGGTATATCAATAGAGTGACCAGGTAATTTTTCATCCAAGTTGGGGCAATTTTAAGCTTAAAATGGGGCTAAAAATAAAAATTATATGCCACTGAAATGTTTATTTATTGGTCAACGAATTGTTTTTATCAGTGGATCTATAAAATATAAAATAGTCCTATTCAAAAGTTTATTTTCACAAATAAAATCCATTCTAAAAAATCAAAAATAGAGTAATTCATGTGTGTCAAAGCACAATAACTACTGATTACCTAAACATTAGAAAATAACATAAGCAGAATTATGATCGCTGGTAAATAATCATGTTAATAAATTTTGTGGCCATATTTCTCACTGACAAAATATCATTGGTATTTTTATGAAGAATGTTTCAATGTGGTCTAAATATTTTAGACTTTTTCATAAAATTGCCTGCACTTCAAAGTGGAATTTTATGGTTAATAAATTTGAAACTGTGGCATCTTTAATTACTCTTCTCAAGAGACTATAGTATTTTTGATTGACAAATACTGTCTTCACAAGTGTGGTACTATGTGGTAATTTCTGCTAAATGTGGAATATTTTCACTTCCAGTTTTTAAAATATTGAAATGAGTGACTATTTCATAACAAATATTTTCATGACTAATGTCTTTTTCCTCCTTTCATAGGTACCTTTCTTTGGCAAACATTTTATGTAAACCAAACCTATCAAGAAAGTTTTCCCCATTTATGATTCTACAAAATTTTACTTACTAAATTTAGATGCTGCAAAATCATATGACTTCTCAGTTTCATTCTATTCCAGAACAGAATATAAATTTTGCCACTAAGAATAGGAATTTTATCAATGATTCTATCAACAAATGTAGACATCTTTGAAAGCCCAATTACAGATTTTCAAAATCAAATCCTGTGGTTTGCATGTTTATCCTCAACTTGTTCTTTGCTTTTGTAGGGATTAATTTAATTAATTTAAATGTTTTTCTTTAAATTGATCAGAAACACTGTTTCTGTAACTGAAATTCTTTATAGTTTCAAGAGCTTATATTTTTGCTTCATTTTATAACTATTTTTTTTATCAGCTTCACTAAGTATAGTTTACAGTCAATAAAATTTACCAATTCTAAGGGCAGGTTATGATGCATGTTGACAATTATGTGCAGTGATGCATATTAACGACTACCACAATCAAAATACAGAATATTTTCTTCATCCCTAAAACCTCCTTTTGGCCCTTTGGAGTCAATTTCTTACCCATCTTCTTGGCCCTTGACAATCACTGAAATTCTGCCACTGTACATTTGTCTTTTCTAGAATTTCATATAAATAAAACCATATACTCTGTAATCTTTAATATCGGGCTTCTTTCACTTAACATAATACTTCTGAGATTTAAAAGATTCTTATTTTTATCTTATCATCTCTATTCTTGTTTCTTTGTGTGTAATATGATTTTTCTTTTCTCTGGCTTCTTTTAAGATTTCATTATAATGCACCTCAGTGTGATTTTATTCATGTTTATTCTGCTTGAGATTGATTGAGCTTCTTGGATCTGTGGATTTGCAGTTTTCATCAAAAACCTTTTCCCACTATTTCTTTAAATACTTCCCCAACTGCTGCTTTTTCTGGGACTCTAATTATAGGTATGTTAGCCAATTGATGCTGTCCAATATACCACTGATTTACAATTTTTCAGTATTTTTCTCTCTATTCTTTACTTGAATAGTTTCTATTACTTCTTCAACTTCATTATTTTGTTTATTTTGTTTTGTTTTGGTCTTTTGCAGTGTATACTCTGCCATTAACCCCTTCAGGGTACAGAATTTTTTTATTTCAAATACTGTATTTTTACCTCTAAAACTACCATTTGCATGTTTTTTAGGTTTTTCATTTCTCTCCACATTATGCTTGAACTTTCCTCTTCATATTAGGAATAACTAACATTCTTGTCTGCTAATTCTATCATGCCTTGAGTTTCTGACTCAGGTTCTGTTTAATTAATTTGTCTTATATTTCTAGGCCATATTTTCTTACTTCATTGCATATCTGGTAATTTTCATTTGGATGCTTGACATTGTTAATTTGAACATACCTGGTTATTGAATTTTGTTGTGTTCTTTGAAGATGTTGGACTATATTTGGGCACGCAATTAAATTACTTGCAATCAGTGTGATCCCTTTGAGGCTTGCTAGTACTCTTTGTTAGACTGGCTTCACAGCAGGTTTTAGTATAAGGCTAATTTATTCCTAAAACTGAGAGAAAACCATTTTAATATCTCTACATGTTGCCTTATGTATTACAAGGTCTCTCCACTCTGGCTAGTAGGAATGCAAACTATTCCCAATCCTGTGTGAATTGCTTGAATTATTTAACCTACTGGTTTCCCCAGCCTTGTGGAGTTTTACCTCATGCATGTAAAATAAGACAAAGGTTTAAAGAAACTCTTGTACAGATACACAGAGTTCTTTTTCTGTGCAACAACTTCACCTCAAATATTCTGCCCCACAAACTCTAGTCACTTCAGTCTCCCCAAACTCTGATTACTTTATCTTCAACTCAGAAAAACCATTGGATTCTATTTGAATTCTCCCTCCCTATGCTGAATCATGGAAATTGCCTCATATTAGTAACCTCAGGCAACTGTAGGCCTCATTTTTCTTTCCTTGTTTGTTTCTTGCCGGGTTCATAGGCCTTTAGTATTTGTTGCCCAGTGTTGAAAAACATTGTTCCATATATATGTTATTCTGGATTTCTTTTATTTCTGATCAAAGGACAATTCCTATAGTAGTTAGTTCTTCATACATGGGGGCAGAGGTCCATTTATTGACTATCTTGATTAATGAATTCTAACTGATTAGAAAAAATAGAATAAAAATTCAGAAACTCATTTACAAAACAGTTCAATATTACTATAGAATAATCATCTTAAACATTTCTAAAGTATGGTTGATAATAGGCACCAAAGAAGAAATTTTGATTACAAAATTTTGAACTGCCATGCTGAAGGTTTCATTTCTTGTCATCAATATCAGTTGTATTTCAAAGACTTTAATCGTACATTTACCTGTATTTCACGCTGTGTTTATATAAAGGTATTGTAAATTTTGAGAAAAATAGTTTAAATTTCCATTGATAGACTAACGAGCCTGCTTGTTTTTTTTAAAGAAATTTTTAAATAAAATTCTATTGAACTTATATTTTATTATTTATAAAAATTAAGGAATTTATGTTCTCTAAAACTAATGGTAAATATATTTCTGTTCTTTAAGATTAAGCTGTGCTCCACCAAAATCTAAATTTGCATATTAACACAAAATCAAATGATCCTATTGTCAGGGTTAGATTTTTCACTGTAATTTACAATAGCATCTACAGTAATACCCTGTGTTTCATTTCTGGCAGATTTATTTCTAAAAACCCTACTTTGATTCCATAGATTGAATGAAAAATATCAAACCATTATTAGAATTAACTGATTTTTTTCTGTTTGAAGCATCTAAGGACACTCTATCATTGAACCAAGAGATTCTTCCAGTGGAAGAACTATTACCTCCAGTGGAACTATTACCTCACTTTGGAGCTTGAAAAGAACACTTGAAATTGAAAATTTATTTTAAAAAATGTAGATGCATGGTGGTTTTATCTAAATAAAAAGTCATGCTTCTTAAAGTGATATGTAAATGCACAATCTGCAACTGCACTTGTTAAACTGCCTCCTTTGGCCTTAGTTTTTTTTTTTCCTTTGTTTTTCTTCTATTTTTCTTTTATTTATTTATTTACTTTTTATTTATTTATTTGACAGAGAGAGACACAGCGAGAGAGGCAACAGAAGCAGGGGGAGTGGTAGAGGGAGAAGCAGACTCTCCACTGAGCAGGGAGCCCAATGCTGGGCTCAATCCCAGGACCCTGGGATCATGACCTGAGCCGAAGGCAGATGCTTAACGACTGAGCCACTCAGGTGCCCCTAATAATACTAAATTTTAAAGTGGACACTGCCACTCATTCAACAGCATAATGTCTTCAGGGTTCATGTTACTCATGATATCACTACGCCCCCGTGATGAATGATGAACATCGACAAACATTTTGTGTAAGTTACATGGTCATTATCAACTTTCTTAGGAAAAAGCAATCGAGCACTATATCTTTTAACATGCACATTTGTTTCTGAGCGCCTTTCAGCTAATAGTATTGATAGCAAAATTAAAATATGTAACTAACCACAAAATAAATAGTTAAGTTGCAATGTTCAATAATTGATGAAACCTCTGTAGAAGAAACATTCAGAGTGTAAATGCTGGATTCAGGACTACTCTCTCTCTATTTCTTGAATATATTTTAGCCATCTATAACCTTTATTCCCCACATTTCCCCTAATCCCAACCCCTAGTGGCTTGGTGCCTTCATGTATGTCACAAGCTGTGGCTTTAGCACACGTGCCTGGTGTACCAGGTGGCAGCAATGTTGAATATTTCTCCTTCCACCTTCCAGGCCAGAATTTTAGGTGGCTTTTACAATTGGTGTCTACTATTTCAACATCCCATCCAGATAACCACTTGTTTCAGATTTCTCATTTTTTAGAAACCAAATTGGTCTCACACCCTGTTTTTGTAAATAAAGTTTTACTGGAATACAACTGTGGTCATTACACACTGGCTATGGCTGCTTCCTTGCTACAATGGAAGAATTAAGCAGCTGCAACACAAAGCCTTACACATTTACCATCCTACATGGTACATAAGAACTTTGTTGACCTCTGATTTAAAACAAGGAGGTATACAGACTAAGTGTTATTTTGTAAAAAAAAAAAAAAAAAAAAAATTACTCTGGCAGCACTTTAGAGAGTAAGTGGAGAAAGCAAGAGAGGATGTGGGTAGACTACTTTGTAGGATATAAAAATGGTCCAGGAGAAAGCCTGATTTGGGACAGTGGCCATGGGAACAAAAATAAGTGGATAGATGAATGAAATGTTTAAGGGATATGACAAACAGGATGGAGTAATGGGCTGGATGTAGACAGCAATGGAAAGAAAACATGAAAACTAACTCCTAGATTCCTGTCTAGCAAAACTAGTAGGAAAAGGGTGCCATCTACCTGGATCAAGAAACCTGGAAGAGGTTGAGGTTTGGGAAAAGAATAATGACAATGGCTTTGGACATGTTGACGAGATGTGCCCTTGTGGTATCAAGGGAAAGATGCTGAGCTAGAACTTTAATAAACAGACCTGAGGTCTGAGCTGAAGATATAAATTTTTGGAGTTATACATATAGAGATGACTATGAAGCTATGGTCTGGGACAAACACAACAATAAGTAAAATGATATGAAACATTTATTGAATGTCTATGGTATGCTTATGTTAATGTATATGTATATGTTATTTCATATAATTTCAAAACTACCTTGTAAGATAGAATCTTTCATTTTCTTTATTTTATTGATGAGAAAACTGAAGTAAAGAGGGTTGAAATAACTTACTCATATTGTACACTTAGAAGAAGAATATATAGTGTGAAAAGGATTTAGGTAGAGAATGATGGGCTCAGTAAGAAGAGATTCTACATTTAATGTTGCATCCAGGAGTGTTAGGAAGGGCTCCAACAGTCTGTTTGGTTGGTTAAAACATGGACAAAAAGCTGGTTCTCAGTGAGTGATTTAGAAATGTCAGACCTTTCTTGGTTTAATGAAGAGGAAGGGATTCAAAGACATAGGGAGATTGGACTGTTAGAGTATATTTGTCCTTTAGGTCCTACTCATCCACACCGGAAAGGTCCAGAAGACATGCCTTTTACCATAACTCTAAGAAATAAATTTGTGAGGGCAGGGGGGTCCTGGAATTCCTGAAGAGCCTTGTGATTGCTCATTTCTGTAGACCATAACTTACAGTGGGAACTATGGTCATTGAATTGGGAAACCTAAGTACAGTGGAAGTAATTGGATCCAGGTGGCAGGGGGCAAGTGGCAGCATTCAACTGTGAAAGGCAAGGTGGGTATGGCTGCATAATGGACAGCAGAGTCAAGGTAACTGGTTTGATAGAATAGTGGAATGGCCTTTAGAAGACTCAGTTTCAGTGTAAGCCAGGTAGTAATATCTTGTAGGACTGGGGCAAGTTTCTCTAGAAGGATGCATATGCTCTAATCAGCATCCAATATATGGTGCTGTTTCTTCCATATCCAGGATTCATGTGTTCACAAATCAAAGGGTGGAAATGGGAGTCTCACCACTCAATATTACACCTAGTCACCCACTGGCAACATTTTTACTTTCTGTTCCTGAGACCTTACACTCTGCTAGACTAAAGGTCCTAGTTCCAAAGGGAAGAAAGCTTCCACCAGGGATAAAACAATGATTCCATTGAACTGGATGTTAAAACTTCTGCCGTGCCACTTTGGATTCCTCATGCTTCCGAATCAATAGGCAAAGAAAGGAATTACTGTGCTGGCTGGGATGATTAATCCTGATTATCAAGGAAAATTGGCCTGCTACTCCACAATGGAAGTAAGGAAGAGAATGTGTGGAATACAAGGAGGTCCCTTTGGGCATACTTTAGTACACTATGCCCTGTGATTAAGGTCAATGGAAAACTACAACAACTCAATCTATGCAGGACTACTAATTCAGAATGAAGGTCTGAATCATTCCACCAGGTAAGGAACCATAACCAGCTGAATTGCTTCCTGAAGGCAAAGGGAATACAGAATAGGTAATAGAAGAAGGTGGTTATAAATACCAACTATGGCCACATGACAAATTACAGTAACAAGGAATATAACTGTCAGGAGTGTTTCCTCCTTATTTATTATGAATATATTTGTATGCAAGTATCTTTGTTTTCCTCCATCCCCTTCTCCCTTATCTTGTAACATAAGGTGCATCAACTTTATATCATAGCATTTAAGTATTGTTAATTTTACATCATAGTATTTATGGGATACTGAGAAGAGCAAACATCACTCAAAACTGTAGCTACTCTCCTGGTGAAGTGCTTAGTGTGTTTTCAGTTGTAGTCAGGAAAGTTGTATCATGTTAGGCAAAACTATGACTTTGTTATTTTCTATAAATGGCAATTAAGTATGGTTTAAGATGTGTATGGTGCCAAGTTGACAAGAGGTGGACTTGTGATGGTTAATTTTTATTGTCAATTTGACTGGGCCACAGAGTACCCAGTTAAACATTTGGTTTAACTATTTGGTTAAACATTATTCTGAGTATGTCTGTGAGGGTGTTTCTGGAAGAGACTAACACTCGAATTAGTAGGCTGAGTAAAGCAAATTGCCCTCCCCACTATGGGTGGGCCTCATTCAGTAAGTTGAAGGCCTGAATAAGGGAGAATTCTCTCTCTCTGACTGACAGTCTTCAAGCTGGGACATCAATCCTTTTGTCTTTGGCATCAGAGTAGAAGTTAAACCATTGGTTTTCCTAGTTCTCGGGTCTTTGTACTTGGACTGGAACTATGCCAACTACTTTTCTGGGTCTCCAGCTTGCCAAATGCAGGTTTTGGAATTCTCAGCCTCAATTACAACTGCATGAACTATTGCCTTATAATATGTATTTATTTATATTTATATTTGTTATAGTTATTGTTAGTTATATAGATTATGTCTGGAGGATCCAGACTAATATAGGAAGGGAAAAACCAACATTTTGTGATACCAGAAACCAAGAAAGTGCTCACAAGAAGACAGAACCATGTCAAAAGGACATAGGAACCAGCCTGAAAGAGCTCCAAACGACCAAAGCTAAAATACTTGTGCAATAAAATTAATAATGGGAAGAAAAAGGACAGTTCCTCATTCCAGATAATTCCCAAATAATAACTTCTAAGGAGTAAGGAAAATAGAAAATCAGCATTGGAATACCAGAGTAATAATTTCTTCAGGTAAGATCCACCGATGGCTGCTAAAATTAGTGGACAAAAGGTTGAAAAAAAACAGGATATTTGCATAATTGCAAACTATCTTTCCAACATATTTATTAATTCCAAAGGGAAACATGGTAACATCACATTAGAGAGCTCCATAATCAAGTGATCAAGGTTAATCTCACCAATAATAGGACATATTGACATTATGTACCACAGATCTGAAGCACTAAGCAATTGCATCACTGCTGTGGTAATCTTGTCCAAAATGCACATCCTCACTTTACTCATGAGAAAACATCAGAGACTACCAAGCTGAAAGATGTTCATCAAACTAATTAACCAGTACTCTTCAAAGTGTCAAGCTCATAAAAGGCATGGAAAGACTGAGGAAATGACAGATGTGAGAAGATTGAGATACAACAACTAAATGTAATGGGTCAATCATAGACTGAAACCTAGAATAGAACAAGGAAATTAGTGAAAACCTGGTGGACTCCAAAGAGAGTTGACAGTTTATTTAATAGAACTGTATTACTGTTAATTCCTTAGTTTCTGTAATTGTGCTAAGGTTATACAAGATGTCAACATTCAGGGAAGCTGGATAAAGGTCATATGAGAACTCTGTATTATACTTGCAACTTTTCTCTAAATCGAAAATCATTTCAAAATAAAAAGTTTAATAAAATCACCTTTTTACATCTGGCAGCAAAAAGGCCATGGGTCAGATTGCAACCAGACTAGAAAGGTTCTGACAGGGATTGGAGCTAAGAAAATGGGGATGACTAAACAGAAACAATTTTCAAGACTTTGTTCCAAAAGGGTTGAAGAGAAATGGGTGGTAAACTGAAGGAATGAGGTAGCTGGAGTTTCCTTTTGTTTTTTTAAGATGAGGGGTATTTTAGGGTGCTTAAATGTTGACGGCAATGAACAGTTCAAAAATAGCAGTTGGTAGCTAGAGTTTAAGGTTTGTTGCTGAGATTAAGAGGGGAGGTAAAGGTAAGATGGATAGAGGTTTGAGGACAGAGAAGTTTGAAAGAGTAGTTGGAAAGGTAGAGCAAGCTGACCTGAGAAATACAGCAGGATTTTAATGGGTCCATTTGAGTTTGGTGATCATAAATTTACAGGAAGCCAAACTGCTATGATTCAGGACAGTCATGAGCAGACCTGTTTATTTAGGTCCAGTGTTGGAGAAAGTTCTCTGTAGAATATATCCAGGGTTGAGATTTTATTAGATTGGTAAAGTAGAAAGGTAAGATTTTTAAGGCAGATTGAAAGGCAAACGAATTTAAGTGTTACTGTTTTCAAGATAGATGTAGAAATGGAGAAAAGAAAGGAAAATGAATTAAAAGAAATGATAAATGAAATGAAGAGTCTTAGGTGTGTGGGTTGACAATTCTATGGCATATGGGTCTGATGTATCCCTCTCTGGCAAGAGATATGCCTGCCAGTACTAGCTTGGGATATTTTTTTTCCCCCAGGTCTGCTAAGACAGTAACAGATGGTCATCTGCTCTCCAGGTTCCTATTATTTCCTTTTTCATTCTTTATTCCTATGAGTGTATGTCTGAAAAACAAAACAAAACAGAACAAAACCCCTCTTTTTTATTATCTTAGTGGAGTTCCATGGAGGAGGGAAAGTACATGAGTATTTTTAATCCGTTTTCATTACTTGAAAATAGTGCCCTTCCTCCATTTTAACCCCACAAATAAGGCTTATTATTCTCTTGTTTCTCTTTTCTGTTGACTTTCCCTAGTGGCTTGTGCCCTGTGTACTTGATTTTATCCATTTATTTAAATAAGTATATATTTATTTATTTGAATTCATATGAATTCAAATTTTGAATTTGAATTTGAGTTCATTTTGTTGAACTTGATCTCAGCATATACTGGGGTCTAAATTAGGGACACTTTTGCTTCCTTCAGAACTAGGAGTGGACCAAGATAAAACCTCTTTGGTACCCATCAAATTCCTATCCCCAACTATGATGCAGACCTTAGGCTTTCTCATGCACTGATATTGTCATTTGACCCAGGGATACTCTCCCTGTTTGTGTTACTTACTCTATTAAATTTCAGCTTATTTCTTTTTTCCTCCTATTCCCTTACATTCTAGTAAGCCTAGTAATGTATTAAAATAGACTGTTTTAATGTAGGCAGAATCTCTCATATTTTATGAGAGGTCTAGTCGAGTGTCTATCCTGGGATATCTGGGAATAGGAAATGTGGTGAAACTCTGTTCTTACCTGTGAAAAGAGGAAGAGGAGGTCATATGCTTTTACAGAAAATGGGCTTTGATAGCATAGTCATATCAGAATTCAAATCTTGGTTTTCCTGCTTACCTGTGGAAAGACCTTCAACAAGAGACCTATACTTGTTAAGCCTCAATTCATTAATGAACAAGATGAGGAAAATAATTATGCTAATTATGCATTGCAGAGTTGTGTGAGGACTAGACATAATATATATAAATACCTAGCAAATGATCCTTTCCTGAACTTGACCTTCTAAACACACCTTATCTCAGTGAATGGAATCAAATGTATGTGTGAAGCTCATCTGGGTGCTAACAGCTGACTGTATAATTACAATGCATTCCTATTCTTAAAGAGTGTTCAGTCCTGGAAACATGCATAGTTTTATTTATTCTCATGGTTTGATCAGTTTTGCCTTAGTAGAACATGAGTGAAAGAAAAATCATAATTACAGATGCAGTTGGAATAAAAAAAAATTCCAGACAAATCTCTAAGCATATAGCAGATTTTCCTTTTGGCTTTGGTACTTTATAGTATTAGTGCTCCACCAAACAATAATTAGAATCTCAAAATTTCAAGAGAATGGTTAATTAGAAGTTCAAAATCAACTTTCAAAGACCTACATGTACAAGTTTGATCTGGCTCTGATGCAAGCAAGGGTTGGTGGGGTTAATAGTAGGAAAATGTTTAATGCTGCTTTTCTTCAATGAAGGTCTGCCTGGCCCAGGTCTGCAACGTCAAGGCCTCTGTCTCAGCCAAAAAATCTATGACAAATAGCAGCTCACACCTGACAACAGTCAAGGTTTTAAACCCAAAAGGGCAGGAACTTGAAATTCTGCCAATCCTTGCATTTTTCTCTGATTAGATGTATTTTGCAAGTTTACAAGGGGCTCCAAAGTAGATTCATAGCTCCATGGCTCCTTGTAATTTGGCACTACCCTTCTAGAACTGACTGACTAAACCTCAATTAACCAGAACTTCCAAAACTCCAAATCATCAGTTAAATTGATTTTTTTCCTAAACATGTCATTTTTTGAAGAAATGAAAAAAGTATACACAAAAATTGCAAAAAGAATGAATTTATTTGTGAGATAGAATAACATAATGGTTAAGACTATAGACTCTGGAACTACACTGCTTGATTTATGATGTTGCCTTTATCCACTTATTAACTGTCTAACTTTGGGGAAGTTAATTAACCTAGATGTACCTCAGTTTACTTGGCTGTAAACTGGAAATGAAAATAGTACCTACTTCATAGGGTCGTTAAGAAGATTAAATGAGTAATTTATATTAATAAGAGTGCTTAGAACAATACCTGGCACACTGAAAACACTCAGTAATTGTTACTTTTTTATTTGCTAGCAGCTTACAGGATTTGCAGTGTGTAAATGATTTAATCTAAAATCCCTCAATAACTTCACTGTAGTAAAAAACTGATATTTAGGATGATGCTGCCTCCCCCCCAACTTCAAGCATTTTAATTAACAAAAGTTCTTCTTCTTCTTTTTTTTTAAGTAAACTCTATGCCCGACATGGGGTTCAAACTCACCCCACGATCAAGAGTCACATGCTCTACCAACTGAGCCAGCCGGGCATCCCAAATTTCTTTAAGTCTAATGTTTTTCATCTTCCTCTTCAAACCGTTATTTTCCGGCACTGTTCCCTATCACAGGAAGTGACACCACCATCTACTCAGTTGTCCAAGTCTGAAATCTAGAAATCCATTAATCCCCTCCATGACAATTAATTACCATACCAACTCAATTCTACTTCTGAAATAAACTGCTCACGTCTGACAATAAGCCATGCTAAATCTCCTGTCCTTACTGCAGGCATAATAATCTTTTGCAATGCAGATTTGACCACATTCCTTCTCTGACTGAAATGAATCCCCAAATCCTTATGAGTTAAAAGTTCCTTTCCAACATTGTGGGTTATCTCTTATTCTTCTTCCCTGGACCTCAATAGGATGAAGATGGAGGAGAGAGGAAAAGAGAAAGAGATAAGAAAAAAAAAAGATAGAAAATCAAAATAAAATAAGAAGGAACAAAAAGAGAAGAAAACTGAGTGTGGTTTAGGATTTGGGTGTGGAGTCAAGAAGCTAGTAAAGCTTTTAAGATGATTTATGCAGCACATGTTGCAATCTGGGGAACAACTCTTTAATCGGTGTGCATAGCCCCATGAGGTCAAGATATTGGACAGTTTCCTTACAACAAGAGATGTATACATATTCCTTTCAGCTTAGAAACAATCTGGATTTTGTCCTGATTTGTCTGATGTAAATGCCCCTTCTCCTTGGTAAGGGGGGTAGATAAAGGGTATTAGGCTAAAGGGAGGAAATGGCTGAGAACGGCATTTCACTTAAAAAAGACAATGATTGTCTCTTTAGAACAAGTCTTACTTTAATAGCTTTGTTTCATTAATTACTATCTAGATCTCTTAATCACCAAGAGAACTGAATAGCACTCCTCTGATTATCCACTTAGTGGGTACATCAACAGTTTATTTTATTTTACCATCTAGTTATCTCCATTGGAAATAGAGTGGAAATGAAATCAACAAAATTAGCTTGCCTTTATTTGCTTGTAACATCATTTGTTACTTATTTCTTTTTCTTTTTTTAAGATTTTATTTATTTATTTGTGAGAGAGAAAGAGAGAGAGAGCATGCACACAAGCAGGGAGAGTGGCAGGCAAAGGGAGAAGCAGGCTCCCCACTGAGCAAGCAGCTGATGTGGAACTTGATCCCAGGACCCTGGATTCATGACCTGAACGGAAGGCAGAAGCTTAACCTATGGAGCCATCCAGGCATCCCATGTTACTTCTTATTTCATTGCGGTGCTTGAACCAGGGGATAACTGACTACCTCAGTCAATTACCTGGTCACGTGGTATATTCTCCTGCAATGAGAAAATCCTATCCCTTTTCATACTGGCCTCAAAAGCTGGGTAAATTCAGAGGACCACAGATTCACTTCTCATTGACCTAAATAACTGTGTGTGTGTGTGTGTGTGTGTGTGTGCACGTATGTGTGTTTTAAGAAATAGAGATTTAGCTATCCTGATAAATTTTATATGCTGGAAACACGGATGTTGTTTGACAAGAATATACATGACAAATACTGTCCCTTCCTCATTCTGGCCTATGTAACCATTTTGCTGTGACTGGCATAGTAAGAAACTCTAAGAAGACCCCAATCCACTAAACAAAGGAAGAATCCTTAGAGTAGGGAAAAGATGAGAGTGGGGGCAGAGGGGGGAAATAACCATTTTTTTTTTTAAAGATTTTTTATTTATTTATTTGACAGAGAGAGACATAGCAAGAGTAGCAACACAAGCAGGGGGAGTGGGAGAGGGAGAAGCAGGCTTCCCGCAGAGCAGGGAGCCCGATGTGGGACTCGACCCCAGGACCCTGGGATCATGACTTGAGCCGAAGGCAGACGCTTAACGACTGAGCCACCCAGGAGCCCAACCATTTTTTTTTATAATCCTGATTCTTATTTCCCATTTTGTTGCCATAGTAGATCCAACTTAGTAAAGTAGGATGGTGATATGCCATGCCATTCCTCTTGAAATTTCTCAGAAAAGTTAAGTGGCTTATTAATCATGGCTTGTGAGTGGCAGAGAGGATTATATTGAAGTTCCTGTCATTTTTAAATCCTCTACACTAGTGTTTTTCAACTTATCAGCTGCAAACCACTGGAGGGTTGCAGCAAAAATTTTAAAGAATCCTCAAATCCTTGTGTACATATATATTTTTCTTGATCCACAAATCAAAAGATACTATGATTATCACTATTATCATGTAGGCGGTCTAGAAAACTGGTTGACACTTAAAAAGAGTACTCTTCTTACTAAAAATTTGAATAAATAAAAGGAAACCATGGCTCTATACTTGTGGTTTTCATATTTTGGGGTTTCACAGATCAATATCAGTATCATTCATTATATGTTTTGGAGCTTAAAATTATAGTCTTTCAAACTACATGAATTAAGTTTTATGGAAAACTCACTTCATGGTTCCTCCCTTCAAAATCAGTGAACATGGTATCATGGGCCAGGACTGGTGTGAAAAAAGGCATTTGGGAACCTTGCTTCTTATCTTCCAATGCAAAAGAAAGGAAGAAGAGTGCAATGGACTCCATAAGTTGTTAGGATGGGTTTTATGAAAGGAAACATACATATGAGGATCATTTATCCTTCTCTGGGCTGACTCTTACCTGGCATCACTTGTTGGTGATTACAGTCATCAGCCAACAATTAATTTCAGCTCTGAGAATTGCCATCTCAAAGATTAGTGACAGAAATGGTAGCTCACAAGTAATCCATATTCTTTCCAATTTAGAAATGATTCATCATTATGGGTTATGGAAGACAGAAGAAAAGAGCTTGCATATATTTTGCCCATTCTTCTTAATCTCTTGTCCGCATGGGTTAGCCAGCCAAGGAGTATAATTACCTTAGTTAAAAAAATCAACCTGGCTAAGAAAAAAAATGTGGCAAATACTGACAGATTAGCTGATTCATTCATTCAATAAACATTTGCACAATGCCTATTATGTGCCAGACACTGTGCAAAGGATTCAATGACTAAAAACAAAGAACATCAGCAAAAACAATCCCTGCTATGAAAACACACAGGAAATGTGCCTAATCTAGAATAACAATGAAGAGATACATGGCTTCCCAAAAGAGATAACATCTGAACTAAGTCTAGAAAACTTATAGGGATGAGGCAAAACACTTGTTAGCAGAGTGAACAGCATGTGAAAACATGAAGCTTCTTGACCATCTCTTTTGTCATCTCAAAAATGGCTGATCTTTGTATACATCCACCATCTTGAGATGAAACCAGAACCTGACCTGTCAGGAGGGGTCTTTATTACCTGTCAGGAGGAATGGTTGTCCTGACGTGTTGCCTCGTAAGGACTTTTCTTCTCCGTTAAATGAGTAACATAAACAAGGATAGGACAACAGGGATGGCCCTGCTGCCAAATATTCTCATACATGTGGCCAGGCAAAGGGCCAATGCTAATCACAGCCTCCAGCACCTGCATACCCTCAGCTGGAGGGCTCAGTTCTCAAAGAGAAATTCACATAAGGCCTGTCAGCACCTCACTGTCTGCCTCAGGACGAGGCTATCTAGGAACTTGCCTGAATGTTT
Source organism: Leptonychotes weddellii (assembly GCF_054177405.1). Lineage (NCBI taxonomy): Eukaryota > Metazoa > Chordata > Mammalia > Carnivora > Phocidae > Leptonychotes > Leptonychotes weddellii. The sequence goes on from NC_138380.1 coordinate 50,669,688, forward strand.
CCCACATGCTACAAATCCTGCTTCTCAACATTTACATAGTTTTCTGATATTGTAGTCCCAAGCTGAAACACAAAAGAATCCTTCACAACCTGTACTAGGAGGTAGACTGAAATTCAAACACCTCCCAAAACCATTCCCTGCATGCAGAATTTTAATTTCTCAAGCCATTATAAAGTTTGTTACTCGGAAACATTGACTTTAATTTTATTGCTTTATGGACCTTATGCAGCCCCTTTCTGTTTCTGTAGTCTGGAAGAGTGGCCCCAAAGACATACAATTAAATGGCCCCAAAAGACACACAATTCACAGAACCACATAAAATGTACCACAGAGTGTCAAACCCGAAGTCTGAAACAACTTTCTCTGTAGTGATTTCTACTCTATGTCCCAAATGCCAAGAGATCACTCTCATCTTGTCTTTGTCTTTCCCTTTACCTTGACTCGCCATTCAGTTCCTTCTCATCCACAACCTTAGTTCTTTCTCCCTGTGGTGATGTTGGTATCAGCCCTTCTTGGCAAATACCTTTTCACATCACTGACACCTTGAATTTTATCAGGGCTGGCTGCGTAATTCGCAGGGCCCAGGGCAAGATACATGTGGGCCCCTTGTTCAAAACTTGATAAAAATTTAAAGACAGCAACAGTAAGAGCATTAAACCATGCACAGAACTCTTCTAAGTGTGTGGCCTATGTGACTGCAGAGGCTGAACACCCATGAAGCCAGCTCTGATTCTCAGTGGCCAAAATTGGGTCATGTACTCATTCCTTAACCAATCACTGTGAAGTGGGTTGACTAGTTTAGCATTAGACTAAGAACAGCTCCCCTATAGCTGGGCATAAGTTCATCTTCCCCTGAGTTGCATGGTATCCGGTGACAAGGATTCATGAGTAAAACCAGGCTTCTTTTGAGTATAAGTGAGGAAGGCATTGTTGCTGAGTAGCCAACAACATCTACTACATTATATGTCTATGACTAAGAAAAAGGAGGTCTTCTTCAGAAGCTCCCTTTGATGCAAGCTCTGGTTCCCTAGGGCCTTGAAGATCAAATCCTACACTTAAATCTGCCTACTTTTGATTCCCAGGCTCCCATGCACTTCAAACCTCTCCCCTGCTGCCAACCCTTTCTATAGGTACCTGCAGGGGTGAAAAGATGTGATTCCTGTCCTCCTGATGATTATCCTCTAACTAAGGAACCAAGACTAACAGACTATAAAATACACAAAAAACTCAAATAATAGAAAAAATTTAAAGAAAAACGCTACTAATTAAAATCCACATGTTATTGCTGAGAGTTTATGGAAGTATTGGATTTATAAGTGCTGGGTGCAATCCTCACTAGGAGTTCAGAAGGAAATGGAATTTTAAATGGGGTAAGTGGTTAGTGTTGGGTACTATGAAATGAATTTTGGAACAGAAGACTAATATCCATAATCCATAGGGGCAGATTTCTCATACAGCAGGTTGTGATAGAATGGTCTTTTTTAGAGTCAAACAGGTTTGTTTGGCTAGTGCAGACTGCAAAAATCACTTGAAAATGTAATTTTTGGTAAAAGGAAAAAAAGTCATGCAGTAGAAAGCCATTACTAGGAAATTAGATCTAATACAAAAGGCAACAGTACAGTTTCTGAAGATACAAACTATGAATTTTTCATACCTGTGTAAAAATTGAGACCTCTGGTTTTGTTGTTCTCTTCCAAACACTCACTCTTCATCTGGCCAAAACCCTGTTCAGTTCTTAAGACCAGGCTCAGGCTCTATCACTGCCATGAAGCCTTCCTTGAACCTTCCTTGAGCCTTCCTCACTCTAGCATTTCTCAACCCAGCTGAAAGGGACTTAAGAAAGAGAATGCTCCTTTTCCATGAGCTCAGTGCTCCTCATGGCCCTGTACTGGAAGATTTATTTAAGTGTCTCTCACTCAAGGGATTGTAACTCTTTAATGCCAAGAACTTTACCTTATTCTTCTTCATAACTTCTGTGCCTTGATAACTGATAAAGTCATCTTCCATCAACATAAGTATTCAAGAATGCTTACTGAAAGTGATATGATCAGAATATACATAAAAATAATAACTTTTACTAATCTGTGTATAATGGCAAAAGAATGCTCAGAATAAAAAAGAATAATATTTATAAAAACTAGATATTTTTATACTATTGATGACCTGCAGGAGGTATTAGATTGGATGTAGATGAATATGAGAAGGCTGTCAAAGACCACTTCAGATTCCTTTCCTTGAGATTTGGAATAACATATAATAGAGCCTCTTAATTTACTCTCAGTGGAAATGAGACAGTTATTGTAATGACAGGATTTTGCACCCAAGCTTATGAATTCTTCTCCAGCCTCCCCTTCTTCATCTGTCAGTTCCTTTATCTTAGTCTTTTTTCAGAGGTTTTGGTCTCCAGTATTTGAATGTTTACATTTCCATTCTCTGAAAATCTTTAAATATGGACTTTATTCCAGTTATGATATATAGTTAATAAATATTTATGGGGCACTTATGACCAGGCATGAATGAAATTAAGTAAAGTGGAGATTGTTTTGAGCTCCTGTATGGCATAATTTGTAAACAGTCACAGCACCAATGAATGAATCATACAGAACTCCAAATACACCCATATCTACAAACTGCTACTGAGCAAGCAAAGGCAAGGACTCAGAAAGCTAGCAGGAGGCTTCTTCAGTGGTGTTTAAAACATGCTTCTATAGGATGATAGCAAAGCTAAGGGTTTTCCTGATCCTTCTTCACACATAATTTTGCCATTTGGTTTTCCCCTTCATGCTAATGTTCACGTTAATTCCTGCTTGAATTGTGTGTGTGTGTGTGTGTGTGTGTGTGTGTGAGAAAGTGTTACCATCTAAAAAAGAGTAACTCTTCACAAAGTAGTAACAATATGAAGGGACTGGGTAGTAAAGTTTCTGACTTCCTTGCTTTCTTTAGTTGTATTTTCTAATAGTGAGGCTTTCTCATTAACTTTTTTCCTCTCTTGACAAACTTAAAACCAGTAAATGATTGCTGAATTCCAACATCATTAGGACACAACTTACCCTTAGTTAAGATTAGACAATATAATAAAAATTTCTAGATTAATTTCATTGTTTTGGACAGACACTTAGTGATAGCAATGAAAAAAAATCCAAGTACTTGGAAAATATGAGAAAAACAAGATTCTAAATCTAATGCCTCTGAGTTACCAGTATAAGGTTAGATCGCCACAGTAAGAGCAAGGCAGTAACACATTTAGGTTTGAATATATAATATGTGCAAATTATAATTCTAAATATGTTTCTCATATTTGGAAACTCAAATATGTTTTTCATGTGCTTTCATTTTCAATATGTTTAATTAGTTGTACCTGATTAGAAATTAAAAAAAAACTTTAAAGACATACTTTGAATTTCAATGATCTTCTGTAAAGAAATAACAGCATTCATATTCGGGGTTTGGTGGAGAATATCTTCGGCAAGTGGCTCCAGCTGCAAGAACAGTAGATAATAATGAGCAGAATATTATGACTTTATAGTAAGTCTGACAGAAGCAAAGCAAACTGAAACAACCCCCCTCCCCACAAAAAAAAGCTTGCTCGAAGAACTAGTTAATATTTTCATTTTGCTAATAGTAGTTCTAGAAGTGTAGCCAATTTTATTTTCTGTTTTGCAGCCATATAACTGAATTCCAAGGGACTTTTCTATTGGTCACAAAACTAATCTATGAAGTCCCTGAAGCAGGTGCATCTCTGTGTATTATTCATTAAAAATCTGAGTTATTTGTGTAATTTTTGTAGGTTCTTCACAAACCAAATTCCATCATGTCTGTATATGCAGCTGCGCCCTGCAAACAAAACCTCAGGGAAGTTGTAGTAGACAGAAAGTGGGCAGTCTATTATCCATACTTTTGCAGTGTTTTTACATCCAACCACTTCACACTTCTGGACACTTCACAATAGAAAGCCATGAGACACAGCTGCTCTTATCCAACTGCTATTAAATAAATGGTAGAGAAAATGTTCAAATAAAACCAAAGCTAAATAACTGTATTTTTAAGGGGAAATAACTGCATTTTCATTTAACTTCTACTGTTCTTATAACTAAGCAGATGTCCATGTGGAAACATGGGACAAATTCCTGTCTTGCAAATATATCATGATCTTCTGGAATTACACTGATTTTTCATGGACAAGCTTAGCAAACATTGCTTTGCAAGAAATGAAGAGGAACTTTAAATAATTTATGGAGTGTTTTGGCAGAACTAAATCTGATGCTACATCCTAAGAATACCTTGATGATGTAGCTTGGTGTATAGCACCAGAAACTGCATAGCCAGAACACTTGCAAACAAAATAGCTGTCTAGCTACTGTGACCTAGAAATTAAAGAAAGTAATAGTAACAAAGGTATTAACAAAAAAGGAGTTTTATTAGAAAATTTAAAGTTAATAGTCTCAAAATGATGGTCAAACTATAATATGCCATGAAAAGGAACCAATGTCACTAGACATTATACTGAAATACAAACTCATCTATGTCTCTTCATCTGAAGAAAAAAACCTAAAAACTCAGGAATTCCAAGTTTCCACAACATATGTGAGTGAATCTTCCCCCCAGGGTCTCTCTGAATTGATTATTCTATACTTCAATCATGGAATCTAAAACAATAGCACCTTTCTTCCAGATGCCATAGAATAACTGACTAGCTTAGGGTTATTTATACCTGGGTAAATTCACGAAATAGAACTTTCAAGAGTGTTTTTCTTAGCTGCCAAAGAAAAACCTTTAAAACATCAAAAGGTTATTTGGAATTCAGTTTAGTGAGAGAGAAAAAACGTGCCAGTGCTGTAATCTCAAATCTTAAAATTTTTAAAAATAAGTTTTTAAAAATCTGGTATTTCAGACAGTATCTTCAAGAATATGTTATCCTAGTAATATGCTCTTAACTCAGAGAAACTAATGAATCATAGGCAGAAGGTTACTTGAAAAACTTACTCCAGAATTAGATAGGGTTGAGCTACCTTGCTTATAAATACTCTTTCCTTTCACTCTGTCTCAGAGATTAGAGAAAAATTTTATTAGAAATCAGGTAGATTTTACTAATAAAACATTTCGAAACATCAATGTTCAAATATCTAAGAACAAAAGAACGAGGTGATTTCAGCATATAGCTCTTCAAAAAGCTTTCCTGAGACATTAGAGTAAAAATGCTGACAAATTGAAAGGTGCTGCCTCCTGGAAAGGTTCTGAAACTCTCTTGCACTGAGGTTTGTGGGCTATTTTTAAACCTGGGTTATGCAGAATGTAAATGTGATTTAGGGTGTTGAGATTAAAAATACAAACAACCCTAAACCTCCAATTTGGAATCGTCAGTTGGATATGATAAAGTTGTGTCTACTTATAAAAGCAACCTAGAAAATTAAAGCAATTACAGTGATAATTTAAACCTCCCAAACCATTTCCCTGCATGTTTTAGGTGAATGTCATTTAGAGGATTTAAACTTCAATAAATTGCCCCAATTTGCTTCATTTTAAGGGTATACACACAGACAGAGATGAATTCAGAAAGTTATCAATGTAGGTTCTTTATTTTTGATTTGGTAGCTCTGCAGAGAAGGTAACAGGTACTACTCTGAATTGGCAAGTAGGCATATGCCATTTAGAGTCTGTTTTCATAAAATTAAAACCTTGTATAGAGGGACCACAGAATTGTCTTTTCTAGAGTGTTGATTTAATCATTCACAATTAAAAGCACTAAAAACATCTGATTAAAGCAGCTATTTAACAAATATTTATAAGTATTGGTCATTATTAGTAATCTAATAACTAACTGTAATGAAATAATATTAAATGAATAGTCATTTTTCTTAAATTTGGGACAAAAACTAAGAATATGCAGTAAAGCTGTTAGGTATTTAGTTTGGCTAAGAAGATGTAGCAAAATCATTGGCTATTGAGTCTAATCAATGTTAGTTAAGAGTTATTGAAAGATAAATAAGGATATATTTTATGTAAATCCGAGTACTTTTGTATTTAAAACTTATAGGAAGATAAAGCAGATGCAGATGTAGGAAATATCACACACCCATCATGCTATCTTTGTTGAGCATTTCCATCAAGTAATAATAATTATCATGAAGTAATAAGATACAAGATAATTTTAACACAACCTCTTGACATATGAAGTTCTCATCCAGCTTTATTAGATCTAAAGCTTAAATTCAACCATTACTTACAGAACTTTATAGGAATTTTCTGACCCAGTGACAGGACATTTATTTTTCTACATTTTTTACACAAAGTGGCAACACCATATTGATGTATTCAGATGTTTGCTAAGTTTTACATATCATGTAATTTCTAAGTATACAGCTATTTTAAAACACCATAAAAATTGTGGCCATTATTGTGTTGTAAATAAGTAATTTTCATATTCTTTAGAATCAGATCATTTAAATAATCAAAAGTCATTTTAGTTGGCTAAGATGCATTTATAGAAATGGGCAAGGGTATCCTTGGAGAAGCTCTTGAATAACAATTTTAAAACTCACTCTGTACTCATGAGACATGAAAATCAACTTCATTATTTTCATGATTCGGAACAGAAGAGAACAAAGCTAAATAGAGATTTTGCAAATAGGTACATGAGGATAGATGTATACATTAATCAAGCAAAGGATCTACTAACTACTCTTGTTAGCTTTTATGTTTCCCAAATATGCCAAGTATTTTCACACTTTTATGCCTTTATTTATTCTGTTTCTTCTAAATTTGATTTTCTCTATCCTTATTTGAATTGGTGAAACCTTACTAAATCATCCAAAGACCAACATAAACAATGCCCGCTCTGTGACATCTTTTCTAAAATTCTTTGATAGAGCAAATTGCTTCCACCTCTGTGCTTTCTTTCCACACAAATATTCTTGTTTACTCTACACATTTTATTGTAGTAAGCCACGTCTGTTATTTTCTACTTTGTTGTGAGCCATTTAAAGGCAAAGATAGAGCCTGGGATAGGGTGGGTATTTTAAAAATGTTGAATGAATGAAGGAAAGAGTAATTGAAAGAAAACATGAAGAGGCTGCCTTTATTCTGCCCTCCAGAGCTGAGACCTAAGTGGAATAGGTTCTTCTCTTGGTTGTCTGCTATAGTCAGGGTATGGTTTAGGGTGAAAGACTAGGAAGAACAACAGTGATAATTCATTTTTAAATCAATATAATTGATTTTAATTGATGTTTTGATTTTTGAACTTTGATTTTGAAATTGAGTATCAATTTCTTTAAAACTTACTAATTCCAGTAATGTATATATGAATAATTTTGTACAGACTTTCTACATACACAATTATATCATCTGTAAAAAATAACAGATTTGTTTATTCTTCTCCAGTCTTTATTTTTCTTCTTACCCCATTGCACAGTCTAGGACCACTGTGCAATGTTAAAATGAAGCAGTGAAAGTGAGCATCTTTGCCTTGTTTTTGATTTTAAAGAAAATTTCCCATATTTCACCCTTAAATCTGATGCATACTGTAGAATGTTTGTAGATATCCTTTATCAAATTAATAAATTTTCCTTTTATTCCCAGTTTGCCAAAAGTAGTCATCAAAATTGGGTGTTTAATTTATCAACTGATTTTTAAGCATCTATTGAAATGGTGTATTTCTTCATCATTCTCTCAATGTGGCAAATTATAATTACTTATTTTGGAATTTTTTTAAAAGGTTTTATTTATTCATTTGAGAGAAAGAGAGAGGGAGAGAGAGGAAGCCAGAGGGGAGAGGCAGAGGGAGAAGCAAACTCCCCGTTGAGAAAGGAGCCCGACTAAGGCTGGATCCTAGGACCCAGAGATCATGACCAGAGCAGAAGGAAGATGCTTAACCATCGGCCACCCAGCTGCTCCTTATTTTGGAAAGGTAATATATTCCTGGCTTAAATACAACTTTGTTACGGGTTTTTAAGATATTGATGAATGGCTAATATTTTGCTTAGTGTTTTGACTGCTATGCTTATGAGCAAGATTTTCCTATAATATTCCTTTCTTATAATGTTCTTTTAAGTTTGAGATATCATATTATACTGGTCTCAAGAAAACAGCTGTGAAGTGTTCTTCCATCCTCTCCTCCCTTTACTCTATAACAGTATAAATTATAGAATTCACTGATGAAGCTATATGGGTCTAGTATTTTCTCTTGGTAAATTTGGCATTCAAGATTCAATTTTGTTAATAATTATAGTGCCATTCAAATTTTCTTTCTGATTCGGTTTTTGCAAGGTTATATTTTTATAAGAAATTTTCCATTTCAAATAAAATTTCAACTTTTTTTACATAACAATTTTTCTTTAATACATTAAAATTTGTAGTAAGACCCCCCTTTTCATTTTGAGTACTGGTAAAGCATAACTTTTCTTTGTCAATCAGTCTTGCTAGAGTTCTATCAATTTTGTTAATTATTTCAAAGAACTAAACTTTGACTTTTAAAAATCATATATGATTTTTGTTTTGTAATTCATTATTTCTTCTCTTTATATTTCTTTTGCTTACTTCATGTTTAATTCATTGCTTTGATTTTTTTAACTTTTTTAACTTCTTCAGTTGTATGCTTCCATCTTTCTACTCTAATATACACATTTAATATTTTTATACTTTCCCTAAATTCACCTTTATATACATGACACAAATTTTAATATTTCATATTTTCATAATCATTCAACTCAAAATATTTTCTAGTTTCCATCGTGATTCCTTTGGCTCATGAGATACTATATTTTGAAATTTCCAAATAAATGAGATTTTCCAATTATATTTTTATTTCAAATTATATAACTATTTTTTCAGTTTTGTTTTTATACTTCATTTTATTTTACATCATTGGTATCTTACTTTTATTTTATTTTACTGTAGCAAGAACACTTAACATGAGATCTAACCACTTAACAAATTTTTAAGTGTATAATACATTATTGTTGACTATAGGCATAATGTCATAGAGCAGATCACTAGAGCATAATTATTCATCTTGCTTGACTGAAACTTCATGCTCATTGATTAGTAACTCATTTCTATCTCCCTCTAGCCCCTGACAACTATCATTCCATTTTCTGATGCTATGAATTTGATCATTCTAGATACCTATGTAAGCGGAATCATGTAGTATTTGTCTTTCTGCAACTGGATTATTTCACTTAGCATAATGTCTTCAAGGTTCATTTATGTTTCACATATTGCAAAATTTCTTTCCATTTAAAGGCTGAATAGTATTCCATTGTATGTATATACCACATTTTCTTATTCATTCATCTGTCAGTGAACATTTAGCTTGTGTCCACACCTTGTCCTTGGTAAATAGTGCTGCGATGATCATGGGAGTGCTATTATATCTTCAAGACCGTGATCTTGATTCTTTTGGATAAATATCCAAAAGTAGGATTTCTGTGTAATATGGCAGTTCCGTATTTAATTTTTTGAGGGCCCTGTATACTGTTTTCTAGAGCATTTTTCATTTCCACCAACAGCATGCAAGGGTTCCCATTTTTCCACATCCTTGCCAACACTCATCTCTGGCATTTTTTATAATAGTCATACTGACATCCTGACAGATATGAGGTGACATCTCATTGTGGTTCTGACTTGCATTTATTGACGATTAGTGACATTAAGCATTTTATCATATACTTTGTGGCCATTATAGGTCTTCTTTGGACAAATTTCTGTTCAAGTTCTTAGCCCATTTTAATATTAGGTTATTAGTATATTTTACTACTGAGCTGATAAAGAGTTCTTATATATTGTAGAGATAAACATCTTATCAGCTACATGGTTTGCAAATATTTTCTCCAAGCCTTTTCACTCTCTTGTTTCTTTTGCTGTAGAGCTTCTTAATTTGATGTAGTCCTACTTGTTTATTCTTGGTTTTGTTGCCAGTGCTTTTGGTATCATATCCATGAAATCACTACCAAGACCAATGTCCTGAAACTTTCCCTGGTTTCTTTAAAAAGTTTTATAGTTTGGGGTCTTACATTTAAATCTTCATACATTTTGAGTTCTTCTTTGTGTGTGATGTAAGATAAGGGTCCAGTTTCATTCTTTTATAAGTGGATAGCCAGTTTTCCCAGCACCATTTGTTCAAGAGACTATCCTTTGTCCATTATGTATTCTTGGGACCCTTGTTTAAGATCAGCTGACCACATATGTGCTTTCTATTCTGTTCCCTTGGTCTACAAGTCTGTCTTTATGGCATTTTTGCCATACTGTTTTAATTACTGAAGCTGTGTAATCTATTTTGAAAGTAGGAGGTATGAAGATTCCAGCTTTGTTCTTCTTTCTCAAGATTAATTTGTTTACTTGTGGTCTTTTGTGGTTTCATATGAATTAAAAATTTTTGTTCTATTTCTGTAAAAAATGCCACTGGGATTTTGATAGGATTGCACTGAAATGTTGATCACTTTGTGAAGTACGGTCATTTTAACAATATCAGGTCTTCCAATCCATAAACATTCCATGGAATGTCTTTGTGTTATGTAATATTGATTCTGGTTTAATTTATTGTGGTAAGAGGTTATACTCTGTATGAACTCAATTAGGTGAAATTTATTGAAATTTACTTTATGCCCCCCAAATGTTTGTTCTTGAAAACATTATGAGTCCTTGAAAGGACTGATACTCTGCAGTTATTGAGTATGGCCCATTATATATTTCAATGAGGGCTAGTTTATGAAAATATTTAAATCTACATACCTCCTTTTTATTGTCTTCTTTCTCAATCAGTTTCTGATGAGGTGTGTTAAAATCTGTCATTATGATTGCAGTTTTGATTATTTTTCCATTTGTTTTTTTCAATTTTTGCTTGATATGTTTTGAAGCTGTGTTATTAGATATATAACTTTTGAATCGTCTCATCTTCTCAGTTAATAGAATATTTTACCACTATGAAGCATTTCTTTTTATTTATTTATTTATTTATTTATTTATTTATTTATTTGAGACAGAGAATGAGAGAGAGAGAGCACATGGCGGGGGGAGGGTCAGAGGGAGAAGCAGACTCCCTGCCGAGCAGGGAGCCCGATGCGGAACTCGATCCCGGGACTCCAGGATCATGACCTGAGCTGAAGGCAGTCGCTTAACCAACTGAGCCACCCAGGCGCCCCACTATGAAGCATTTCTATCTCTAGTTCCTTTTTTTGTCTTAAAGTCCACTTTATCTGATATTAATATGAGCTCTCCTTCAGTTAATTTCTGTAGTTTAGTTTTTTCTTCACTTTTTTATATTCAAACTTTATTATTATATTACAGAAAGTGTACCTTTAAACAGCACTTTTTATTACAATGTGATAATCTTTGCTTTTATTGATAAACTAAATCCATTTATATGTCTTTTGTGGAACTGTACAAGCTGATTCTAAAATCTTATATGAAAACACAAAAGGGACAAATGTAGCCAAGACTATCTTGAAGACAAAAAATAAGTGGGAGATTTGTTCTAACAGATATCAAGACTTCTAATACAACCACAGTAGTTAAGGCAGTCTAATAATGTCAAGAAGACAGACAAACAGATCTGTGGAATAGAATAGCATCTCCATGAGTATATAGACAAAGATACTACTGCAGAGCCACAAGGAATGAGGAGAATATTTGCATGGCTTTGGGTACAAAGAAAACTTTAAAAGAATACAAAAAGAACTAATCATAAAGGCAATGATAGATTTGAACTACATTAAAAATTATTTTTATTTATCAAAGGACATGATTTTTAGACAAGATATTTCAACACATTTAACCAACAATACATAAAGAACTGCTCAAATCAGTAGGAAAAATGACAATCTGAAAGTGAATAAAAGACTTAATAGGTACTTCAAAAATGGAATATACAGATAATCAAAAAGTAAATGAAAATCTGTTTTACTTCATTAGCATTTTGCAAAGACAAAACCATGATGATATACTATCACACACCCAAAAGAATGTCTAAAATTTTAAAAGACTGACAATAGCAAGTGTTGGAAATATACAGAACAACAGAACAGTCATATGCTGCTGGTAGGAGTATGAATTGTGACAACCACTATGGAAAACCGTCTGTTATTACCTACAACAACTAAACACATGCAAATCCCACAACCCAGCAATACCATTGTTAGAATATATAGTCAACAGAAATGTGGTACAAATGCATCAAGAAACATATATAGAAGTCTATTATAACATTGTACATAATGGCCCCCAAACTGAAAAATTCTCTATATTCATTAAAAGTAGAATTAAAAAATAATAAAATATAAAAGTACAATAAACAAACTATGGCATTTTCCTATTCTTTTTTTTTTAAAGATTTTATTTATTTATTTGACAGAGAGAGACACAGCGAGAGAGAGAACACAAGCAGGGGGAGTAGGAGAGGAAGAAGCAGGCTTCCCGCGGAGCAGGGCTCTATCCCAGGACCCTGGGATCATGACCTGAGCCAAAGGCAGCCACTTAACTGACTGAGCCACCCAGGCGCCCCCATTTTCCTATTCTTTTTATGAAGTGTAATACTATATAATAGTACAAATGAATGAACTATAGCTAGTTGCAATAACATGGATGAATCTCACAAACATAATACTGAGCAACAGAAGTTATATACAAAGATAATATATTATATGATTTCATGTATATAAAGTTAAAAAATAGGTTAATTATATTAGAAAACAGAAAATTGGTTACTTTCGGAAAAGAGTAAGGGAGTACTAACTGGGAAAGGAAATATGGGGCCTACTGAAGTGATGAGATTATTTTATTTCTTGACTTGGTTGATGGTTATATATGTGCTTGATTTGTAGTATTTCATTGAGTTTTACATTCATACCTTATACAGTTTTCTGAATATTATACTTTACAATTAAAGACATTTAAAAAAGAGAATATGTTTTCTAACATAAGGGAATAGGAAACTAAGTCTGGTTCTTGAGTCTGTATTTATTCTACTATTCTATCATGTATTTAAGGAAAAAAATGAGATTATAAGTGTTTCAGCAAAAACAACAAGCTATATTCCTAGATTAGGCTACAAATTCACTTACAAAGGGATTGAAACATGCACTATAACATGCAAAGCAACACAGAAAAAATTGAGAAAGGGTTCAGTTGTCAGGATCAAAGATATTGCAGAACTTTGGAAGAATATGATGATCAAGACCAAGAGGATAAGGGAAGTAGTTTACCATATAGACCTGACCTTCCATGCTGATGAACTATTATCAATTCCCCAGTGAGGAGGGATTGGTGGTTAAAACTCAACTTTCATTTAACTAATTGTCCTAGAGATGTCTGCAATTAGTTGTATATGTTTAATTTGATTGCTTAAGTAAATCTGGTTATAATTTTATCCACATTGTGATTCATGAGTCATTCTCAAAATAATCCCTTTTATTCATTTGAAGTCATTAAAATCCTTGACCAAACAGATTAGGAAAAAAAAAAGAAGAAGAAGTAAATCAGGATGGATTCCATTGGTAATCAAGTTACTACACTGACAGACTACTGAGATTATTCAGACTGAGTCTGCCCGTATCCTACCTATATGTGGATAATGAAGGGTGATATCACATAGCAATAAAGAAACATCCCTGGCCAAGAGGAGTGATATAAACCTAACAAGTCTTGAGAGTATCAGGAAAACCAAGAAACAAAGGGTACAGTCATGACCACACAGCCCACATGAGATATTGAAGGAATCCTTGAATAAAATAAAGAGAGACACACAGGCTAGAATCTGAGATTATTACTGAGGTTATTTGCTCTATTTATTGCTGGGGTACCATGACACTGGGGCACCTGGGTGGCTCAATCAGTTGAGCATCTGACTCTTGGTTTTGGCTCAGGTCATGATCTCATGGGTTGTGGGATGAGCCCAGCATCAGGCTCTGTGCTCAGTGGGGAGTCTGCTTGGGGATTCTCTCCCTCAAACCTTCCCCCCTCCCCGACTCTCTCTCTTTCTGTAAAAAATAAGTAAATACTAAAAAACAACAACAACAGGGGCGCCTGGGTGGCTCAGATGGTTAAGTGTCTGCCTTCAGCTCAGGTCATGATCCCAGGGTCCTGGGATCGAGTTCCGCATCGGGCTCCCTGCTAGGCGGGGAGCCTGCTTCTCCCTCTGCCTCTGCCTCTCTCTCTCTCTCTGACTCTCATGAATAAATAAATAAAACATTTAAAAAATAATAATAATAAAATAAAAAATAAATAAACAACAACAACAAAGCTACCATGACACAAAATATTAGCTAATGAATAGAAGAAGGAAGACTATGAATAAGTGCCTCTATTCGCTATCATATCCAAATAGTACCCCACAGTTTCTATGATATTGAACTACGGCAAGTTTGGACTTTGTGGCATAATTAAACACCCGAGCAAGAACTAGGTAAATAATTAAAAATGAACTTAAATGTAAAAAGAAGGCATAGTGGTCTGTTGGAAAGAGGATAATGAATGTAATCTGTTGGATAATTCACACTATCAATATTTTTAAGCCTTGAGGTAGGATTATGGATGTGCAATGCAATGAGAAAACATTTCAAACCACAGTTGAGTTAGGGAAATACTATATATATAGAAAGGTGCATGTTAAAATGAAGTTTTAGTAACATTGAAGGGAAGTTTGCTCAGTGCTTTATGTGTAGTTTCCTAACACAATGCCCATAGTTTAGATACTAACTTTTATAAAGAAGGCTTAACTCATTCTATATGCCAAAAACCTTGTTTTCTTGTCCTTGTTTTTCAAATAAGCTTAAATTTGATAGTTATACTTGGTAAGTCCTCCTGTTTGATTGTCTTTGATCCTCAGTTTTCTTCCCTCTGCATGTGTTTTTTAATTTTCTCTTCTTTAATTTGCATGTTTTTAAACTGCTTTTCCTTACTTATTTTTGTTTGTTTAGTAAAAAGATTTGTACTATACTCTTCCAAATGTCGATTTTTCTGCTAAGAAGACCTGTTTCACATCATGTAGCAGTGGTGTGCTGGTAAATGTTTAACAGAAATAGCTGTAATTTGTAGCATTTGCTGAATTCCATGATGTAAATATTCCCACCAAGGCCTATTTCAAGATACCAGTGTGATGTCCCTGAACTCAGATTTGAGTAGAGATATACATACACTTAGCTCTGACATTGAGAGCCAGCTCCAACATATCACTGATAGACTATTGTTTTGTTTATTAATAATCAGGGGAAAACTTTGCCTAATGATTATTTGCTTAAGAAACTCTTTTTTTCTTATATGAGAGTCTGCCTTTTTCAAAAATTACACACTGTTTTATTGTTATTTTACCCCAAAGTATGGGGCTTATTTGTTCAAATCTTCCATATTTTCCACAGAAATTCCAATTCCTTATCATATTCCATACCACTGATCCAGCCTCATTATTTACTTTTATTCCATTCAAAGTAGCCTTTCCTCTGCCAAAAATAAAACAAACCCAAAACAGAGCCACCCACAATTCCAAGAAGTCTTAATGTCTTTATCTATATATTTTTACTACAACAGATAAATCCTTCCCTTTGATTTTAGCTTGTCAAAATCTCATTTTTATTCAAGACCAAGGTTAAATATTACCTCTATTAAAATATTCCTCCATCCTCATAGTTAAAAACAAAAGGCCCTATATTACATTCCCAAAGTATTTTGTTTATATTGTTTTTAATGTTACTTGTATTAGAACTTTTGGGAAAAAATAGATGTCCAATAAAAAACTACTGAATGAACGGGCAGATAAATGAGTGTCATAACATGTTTATTTCACCACTGAAAAGAAATGCTTTCTTTCTTTAATTGGAACCCTCTGAAATATCTAGGTTCTCAGCCCACATTCCTTTTAACACCTTCTGGAAAGCCTAAAGACAAACAGGATATAAGATCTACATGATGGAGTTTTGAATTACCAGATATCTTCTACTTTATTTGGCATTTGCTAAAACAGAAAAACAAACAAACAAAATATCCACATATCACTTTGGCTCTGCTTCTTATAAACCCTATAGAATATAAGAAATGCAAAATCATGGCCATATCTACAATGGAAAGAATCTTCAAATATTTTCCAAAACATTTTTACTCTCTTTAAATTATTCATACATTCTCTTTCAGAGAATGGACAGGATTCAAAGTCTAAGAAAGAAACCTTGGAAAAACTTATTCTGAACTATCATACACTGTCCCTGTATTCAATTCTACCTTTCTCTACTCATGAATTCCAACTATTTAAGAGACTGCAAGCTTTGCCAGATTCACACCAATTCCCCAATGGAGTCAGTCATACATAATCTGAAGGATGAAAAGATGGCAAAACATCTTTATTTAAAAAGCAAACAAATCCCTGATGACCAACTTGGACAGTACCATCTCAAGAGTTCACCTCAGGGGTGATTGTCAACACCTATTAGAGTTAATTTAAGAGACTTTTTCAGCATCCTTAGAGCAAAAAGTCACCTTGGGAAGATTATCAACATATACTACCACTAAGTGTAGCCATTGCTGCTGAAGTCAAGTCAGATAAAAGCAGCTAAGCCTACTCAACAGGAGACTGCAGTTATTACAAAGAAGAGGAGAAAGGAGTAAAAGAAACAAGAGAGAGGAAGGCAAGAAGGGAAAGTGTGAAAGAAAAAGAGAAAGGAAGGAAGAGAGGGAAGAAGGGAGGAAGAGGGGCACCTGGGTGGCTCAGTCGGTTAAGTGTCTGCCTTTGGCTCAGGTTATAATCCCAGGGTCCTGGGATTGAACCTGCACCAGGCTTCCTGCTCACTGGGCAGTCTGCTTCTCCCTCTCCCTCTGCCCCTCTTCTTGCTTGTGCTCTCTCTCTCTCAAATAAATAAAATCTTAATTAAAAAAAAGAAAGAAGAGAGAAAGAGGAAGGGAGGAAAGAAAGAGTAAGGGAGGAGAGAAGAAGGAAGAAGGAATGAAGGAAGGAGTAAAAGACAAACCTTAATAAGAGTGAAGGAGATGTAAAAAAAGCTAGTTGATATTTTAATAGCATTGTATGGTGATAGGTGGTAGCTACACTTGCAGTGAGCATAGCATAACATAGCAAAAAGCTGAATCACTGTTATACCCTTGAAACTAATAGGTTGGGGAGCCTGGGTGGCTCAATCGTTAAGCGTCTGCCTTCGGCTCAGGTCATGATCCCAGGGTTCTGGGATCAAGCCCCGCATCGGGCTCCCTGCTCTGCAGGAAGCCTGCTTCTCCCTCTCCTACTCCCCCTGCTTGTGTTCCCTCTCTGGCTGTCTCTCTCTCTGTCACATAAATAAATAAAATCTTAAACAAAAAAAAAAGAAAAGAAACTAATGTTAACATTGTCAACTTTACTAAAATAAAAAACATTTTTTTTCCTATTTATTTTTTGATGTAGTGTTCCATGATTCATTGTTTGCATATAACACCCAGTGCTCCATTCAATAAGAAAAAACATGCCATAGACTCAAATATAAGAGCTAAACCTTCAGTACCAGAGGCTGTAGCATCATCTCAACAACTTCCATGTCAACAGCAATTTGTTTTTTCTCTAACAAGCTTAAACTGTCATTTATTCTGTTTTGACAGGTGGCCTTTTAATGGCCATGTTTCCAACTTACTACCCAAGGCTCTTCCTACTTTATGTCCTCTCCTTTCTTTTACCTGCCTAAAGTTTTTAAATGTTTTTGTTTTAGATTCCATAGGAATGCCAACAGCTTAAGCTTTTCTCACCTCTTGGAAACATTTCTTTCAGGGGAAGCAACCCAGGGTGCTGTTAATTGGCTTTGTATAACAGTAGGCAAATTTGGCCTTAAAGTAACTGTGCCATTGTTTGCTAGCCAGCACAAATATAGACTACCACAATCATTTTCCCTGAGAACCTCACAGGGTTCTATTTCTATTACTGATTCTAAAAATTATGTAACTATTTGCATAAAGATCTCTGATGCCATTTCAAGCAACCTGACTCTCCTGATTTAGAGTCACTTCAATTTCTTGCAAACCCCACGCTGGTGTTTCTAAGTGCTTCACTGAAGAAGTTCAAAAATATTCATCATACACTGATTGGACTGATAAATCTAAGTTCTGAACTTTGCCAAGAAAAAGAAAAAAATGGACTTCTGGTATGTCTTCAAAATCAGTTGCCTCAAGGAATTTTCTGTACCATGCTTAAATTAGTTTTAATCCAATAGTATATTATTTTGACTGACCTTGTACATATTTCTTAAAAGAATAACTAAAAGATGTTTTGCTAACTAGATCACTTTCACGATAAAAAATATTTAAAAAGAAAAATACCTATTTTGGTTGCGTCGCTCAGATAACTTAATTTTTAAAAAATCAAGTTTTTTGGTACCCATCTATATATTTACACTAAGATGCAGAGCCAAGAGTTCCTGCTGATTTTATAATCCCTTTGGGTTATGTAATACATATTATTCTGCTGATAATAAGTCATATGAAGCAGCATTTTGCTGTATTGACATGGCCTGGCCAAGAACAACAAGGAAAAGAAATAGCATTTAAAAAACTGGCAAAATGTTTATGAATTCTAATCTCCTGCACATGAATAAATACATCTGACAAAGTGCAGAGTCCCTCAAAAAGGCCCTTCTTGACCTTCCTAATTTGAGTTCAATTGCATGTTCAGTATTGAGAAGCCAAAGTAGGTTCCGCCAATTTTAAAGCTAAAGCTTTACTACATTTTGCTATTTGTAAAAGTGAAATCCCAGATAATAAGTTATAATTGCCCTATTAATCACTTGAAAAGGGAGTTTGGAGGGAAACTGGGATTTGAAATTGCAATAACTGGTATTTGAAAGATTTTTTTACAATTCTCTTACCTAGACCTTACTACATAAAACTACTGTGAAAACTACATGTATGCACTTTTTAAAATGAGGAGGTTCATGCAATATGCCTTATTATACATTATTTTTTCTAACAGAATGAAATTTAAAACTTCAATGTAGTCACGCTGTTAGTCATGATGACCTTTGAACTGGAAAAAATATATAGAAAGCCAGACCTTGGATTATAAATTATATTGTCAATGAAAGTGAGAAGAACTCTTTGTTTCTTAAGTTGTTTCAAGTCTTACATTTTCATTTCCTTTTTTCAAATGAATTATAATGCACAACACACATGTATTTTTCTTCCATTTTTCATTAAAAAAAAATCTTTCTTTTCTAAGCTTTGTTCCTCTGCATACTGATAGATATGACACACCAAAATTTACCTTTCAAAGTTCAATATACCAAATCCATCTGTTTTCCTTAAAGTATCTTGTGAGAAATTTATAATCTTATTTATATTCCAAAGAAATCTCAATGGAAAAAAAATACAGAAAACCAGAGATTATTTAAACTTGTCTTTCTTTAGTTCATGATACACAAATTTTAGATTGTGCTTATACAATTAAAGATAGTCAATGAAAAAAGACAAGGTGGTATTTCGGGTATTATAATAACTAAAGCAAATTTACTATAAGATGTCCAGATATTACAGTTGATTAAACTGTCAATATAGCAAAAATAATCATTTCAGTTGTCATTTACTGGAATTTTTAGCACCTATACATCCACATGGGCATGTTTAAGATTGACCAATGACATTTTTATTCCTTCCTCTATCTCAAGCCTGGTCTTTCTAAAAATGCAGAGAAAAGGTATAGAGTAGTTTGAGAATAGGTCCCAAAATTTAAATTAGGGGACATTTTTCTAATGTCACTAATTGCTCTATGAAAACAGTCTACCTGATCTCTAGAAATAGCCCATATAATAAAATGACCACAGACATCCCAGTCAAAAGGTCATGCAGTGGAAGGAAGGTACAGAACACAACCATTTAGCTCTTTAGTATATTCAGACAAATTAAGAAAACCATGTAACTCACAAAACTGACTTGAATGTGTTCTGAAATATAGTCATCTCTTAAAGAAAGAGACCACACAAAAAAAATTATTCCATTCTCACTGGAAATCCTCCCTTGGAAGAATAAAGTAGGCCAAGTGTAAAGATTACCAGCCATAGAAATAGAATCTCATTTGTATGGATGTGCTCAAAGAGAGCCAGTGAAATCCATAATCTCCTTTCACATAGTTGGAAAAGTACTTGGCTTTTGCAACTGGGTAACATTTTTTTCTGGGCAGGTCAATCATCCATGGAGCCACAATCCACAACCTACTATGATTTTCTGCACATCTGGCATAAGCCTTTATAATGTAAATATTAAAACCAGTCTGCTTCTCTAAAATGTTTCCATATTTAAAATCAAATAAGTAAGTTGAGACTGTAGGTGAATATGCAAAATATGTTTTCTGGTAGGCAAATAGAGCTCAACATTAACTGACAAGATAGAAGTAGCATTTATTTTTTGCACTCCTTTATTGCCATACATGCAAAACAAAACAAACAAAAAAAAGTCCAACATTATTTTTTAAATCATTTGTTCACTGGAAACTCAGGACTCAAATACTTAGGAAATCTTAGACACCCTGAACTTTGTGTAATCTGAAATAGCAATTCACTAATAATAATACTAATCATTAGATGGCTACATCCTTGAGTTACTGTGCTGCCTAAAATTATACAACAGAGTAAAGACTTAAAGATTGCTCAAGTTTTCTCTCTCAGATTTTCCTTAGGATAAAAAATGTACATATTTACGTCAATAAATATGGCACAATTAGACTTGGAAAAAGATGGTGGAGGAGTAGGGGACCCTATTCCAACCGGTCCCCTGAATTGAGCTGGATATCCACCAGACCACTCTGAACACCCACAAAATCAGCCTGAGATGTAAGAAGCTATATCTGAATCTCTACAAACAGAATATTGCAGGTGGTTGGTTTTGAGGTATGAAGTGGGGAGCCGTGATTCCCTGGCAGATATCGGAAGATAAACAGAAGAGGGAGGGAGCCATAGGGATCCTGCACTGCCAGTGAGTGAAGCCTCTTGTGCTGGGGATGGGGCACAGACTCACAGTCCAGTAGCAGTGGGGAAAAGACTTTAGGGCAGCCCTCCTGGACTGAAACCTGGAGCGGCGGACTGCACATTGTGAACTGGGGGTGGCTGGTGGCTTTAGAAGTACAAAGGGCAGAGACATGCCCTTACCTGGAGGTGAGGACTGGGAGTACTGCTGAGGGGCACACAACCCAGGACGCTGGAGTTTTTAGCAGCATAGACAGAAACGGAGATAGTGTGGCCTGGAGAGCTCACTGAAGAACAGACTGTGATCTCTCTGTTCTGAGGCAGAGGGTTGGAAATGGTCTCTTCTGCTCTGACTCTCGGAAGAGACGCAGAAAGCTGCCAGGAAAGCCACCAGAGAACAAAAGCCCCCCAAAATCGGTTTTCACTGAGCTGATCCCCCATCCCCACAGGGGGCAGGGCAACTCTGCCCAAACAGGGTTGCCTGAGTAACAGCATGACAGGCCCCTCCCCCAGAAGACAGGCTGGGAGAACAAGAGGCTGATAACCTTAAGGTCCCTATAAAACAGATGCATCTTGCTTGGGTTGTGGTCAGTACTTTGGACTCTGTACATTCCATCAACCACCCCTCAACAGAATGACTAGGAGGAGGAACCCCCAAAATAGGAAAGACTCAGAGACTGTGACTTCTGCCACAGATTTACAAATGGATACAGATATAACCAAGATGTTGGAAATGGACTTCAGGATAACAGTTATGAAGACGATAGCTAGAATGAAGAAATCGATTAATGGCAACATAGAGTCTCTAAGGGCAGAAATGAAAGCTGAACTGGCAGAACTTAAAAATGCTATCAATGACATCATACTCTAACACCTAGGGTAAACGAGGCATAAGAATGAATTAGTGATCTAGAAGACCAATTGGTAGAAAAGAAGGAAAAGGAGGAGGCCAGGGAAAAACAACTCAAAATCCATGAAAACAGACTTATAGAAATAAGTGACGCCATGAAACGTTCCAATGTCAGAATTAATTGGGATCCCTGACGGGATGGAGAGAGACAGAGAGGACTAGAAGATATATTTGAGCAAATTGTAGCTGAGAACTTCCCTAATCTGTGGAATGAAACATTCATGTCCTAGAGGCAGAGAGGACCCCTCCCAAGATCAAGGAAAATAGACCAATGCCCCGGCATGTAATAATAAAACTCGCAAATCAAAGAACCAAGGAAACCACTTAAGGACAGTTAGGGGGAAGAAATTCCTTATGTACAGAGGGAGGAACATCAGAATAACATCAGACCTATCCACAGAGATCTGGCAAGCCAGAGAGGGGCTGGCAGTGCATATTCAGGGTACTAAATGAGAAGAACATGCAGCCAAGAATACATTATCTGGCAAGGCCATCATTTAGAATGGATGGAGAGATGCATAGCTTCCAAGACCAGCAGAACTGAAAGAATATGTGACCACCAAGCCGGCCCTGCAAGAAATATTAAGGGGGGTTCTATGAAAGGAGAAAGACCCCAAGAGTGATATAGAACAGAAATTTACAGGGACAATCTATAAAAACAAGGTCATGATGACAATAAATTCATATCTTTCAATAATCACTCTCAGTGTGAATGGCCTAAATGCTTCCATAAAATGGCACAGGGTTGCAGACTGGATAAAAAGACAGGATCCATCCATATGCTGTCTATAAGAGACTCATTTTGAACCTAAAGATACATCTAGACTGAAAGTGAAGGGATAGAGATCCATGCCAACGGACCTCAAAAGAAAGCTGGGGTAGCAATTCTTAGACAAATTAGATTTTAATCTTAAGACTGTAGTTAGAGACACAGAAGGACACTATATCATT
>NC_138380.1:50692951-50720607 GCF_054177405.1 Leptonychotes weddellii
AGAGATCAATGAATTAGAAACCAGAAACCCAGTAGATCAGATCAACGAAACTAGAAGCTAGTTCTTTGAAAGAATTAAGAAGATCGACAAACCACTGGCCAGACTTATCCAAAAGAAAAGAGAAAGGACCCAAATTAATAAAATTATGAATGAAAGGGGAGAGATCACGACTAACACCAAGGAAATAGAAACAGTTATTAGAAATTATTATCAACAACCATATGCCAAGAAATTGAGCAACCTGGAAGAAACGGATGCCTTCTGGAAACCTATGAAACGCCAAGACTGAAACAGGAAGAAATTGACAACCTGAATAGGCCAATAACCAGTAAGGAGATTAAAGCAGTGATCAAAAACCTTCAAAAAAAACAAGAGTACAAGGCCTGATGGATTCCCTGGGGAATTCTACCAAAATTCAAAGAAGAAATAATACCTATTCTCCTGAAGCTATTTCAAAAAATAGAGACAGAAGGAAAGCTTCCAGACTCATTCTATAAGGCCAGCATTACCTTAATCCCCAAACCAGGCAAAGACCCCATCAAAAAGGAGAATTTCACACCAATATCCCTGATGAATATGGATTCCAAAATTCTCAACAAATTCCTAGCTAATAGGATCCAAAAATACATTAAAAGGATCTTCCACCACGACAAAGTGGGATTTATCCCCAGGATGCAAGGGTGGTTCAACATTCGCAAATCAATCAATATGATAGAACAAATTAATAAGAGGAGAGAGAAGAACCATATGGTCCTCCCAATTGATGCAGAAAAAGCATTTGACAAAATACAGCATTCTTTCCTGATTATAAATCTTCAGAGTATAGGGATAGAGGGAACATTGCTCAAGTTCATAAAATCCATCTATGAAAAACCCACAGCGAATATCATCCTCAATGGGGAAAAGCTGAGAGCCTTTCCTTTAAGATCAGGAACATGACAAGGATGCCCACTCTTCCTACTATTGTTCAACATAGTACTAGAAGTCCTAGCAACAGTAATCAGACAACAACAATAAAAAAAAGGTATTTAAATTGGCAAAGAAGAAGTCAAACTATCTCTCTTCGCAGATGACATGATAGTTTATGTGGAAAATCCAAAAGACTCCACCCCCAAATTACTAGAACTCATACAGCAATTCAGTAATGTGGCAGGATACAAAGTCAATGCACAGAAATCAGCTTTCTTATACACTAATAATGCAACTGTAGAAAGAGAAATTAGAGAATCGATTCCATTTACAGTAGGACCAAAAACCATAAGATACCTCGGAATAAACCTAACCAAAGAGGTAAAAGATCTGTACAATGGAACTACAGAATAATCATGAAAGAAACTGAAAAAGACACAAAAAGATGGAAAAGCATTCCATGCTCATGGATCAGAAGAATAAACATTGTTAAAATCTCTACGCTGCCCAGAGCAATCTATACTTTCAATGCCATCCTGATCAAAATTCCAATGACATTTTTCAAAGCGCTGGAAGAAACAATCCTAAAATTTGTATGGAATCAGAAAAGACCCCGAATCGCCAAGGAGATGTTGAAAAAGAAAAACAAAGCTGGGGGTATCATGCTGCCTGATTTCAAGCTATATTACAAAGCCATGATCACCAAGATAGTGTGGTACTGGCACAAAAACAGACATATAGACCAATGGAACACCAGATATGGACCCTCAACTCTATGGTCAAATTATCTTCAACAAAGCAGGAAAAAATATGCAATGGAAAAAAGACAGTCTCTTCAATAAATGGTGCTGGGAAACTTGGACAGCTATATACAGAAGAATGAAACTCGACCATTCTCTAACACCATACACAAAGATAAACTCAAAATGGATGAAAGGCCTCAATGTGAGACAGGAATCCATCAAAATCCTAGAGGAGAACATAGGCAGTAACCTCTTTGACATCGGTCACAGCAACTTCTTTCAAGATACATCTCCAAAGGTAAGTGAAACAAAAGCAAAAATGAACTTTTGGGACTTCAACAAGATTAAAAACTTCTGCACAGCAAAGGAAACAGTCAACAAATGAAGAGGCAACCTACAGAATGGAAGAAGACATCTGCAAATGACACTACAGACAAAGGACTGATATCCAAGATCTATAAAGAACTTCTCAAACTCAACACCCAAAAAACAAATAATCGAGTCAAAAAATGGGCAGAAGACATGAACAGACACTTCTCCAAAAAAGACATACAAATGGCTAACAGACACATGAAAAAATGTTCATCATCATTAGCCATCAGGGAAATTCAAATCAAAACCACATTGAAATACCACCTTACACCAGTTAGAATGGCAAAAATGGACAGGGCAAGAAACAACAAATGTTGGAGAGGTTGTGGAGAAAGGGGAGCCCTCTTACATGTTGGTGGGAATGCAAGTTGGTAAAGCCACTTTGGAAAACAGTGTGGAGGTTCCTCAAAAAATTAAAAATAGAGGTACCCTATGACCCAGCAATTGCACTACTGGGTATTTACCCCAAAGACACAGATGTAGTGAAAAGAAGGGCCTTATGCACCCCAATGTTCATAGCATCAATGTCTGCAATAGTGAAACTGTGGAAAGAGCCGAGATACCCTTCAACAGATGAATAGGTAAAGAAGATGTGGTCCATATATACAATCGAATATTACTCAGCCACAGAAAGGATGAATACCCAACTTCTACATCAACAATGGATGGGACTGGAGGAGATTATGCTAAGTGAAATAAGTCTAGCAGAGAAAGTCAATTATCATATGGTTTCACTTATTTGTGGAACATAAGGAATAGAATGGAGGACATTAGGAAGGGGGAAAATGAAGGGGGGGAATCAGAGGGAGAGACAAACCATGAGAGACTATGGACTCTGAAAAACAAACCAAGGGTTTTAGAGGGAGGGGGGTGGGGGGATTGGTTAGCCTGGTGATGGGTATTAAGGAGGGCATGTATTGCATGGAGCACTGCGTGCTATACGAAAAAATGAGTCATGGAACACTACATCAAAAAACTAATGATGTACTGTATGGTGACTAACATAACATGATAAAACAAAATAAAATAAAAATAAATAAATATGGCACAATAATCATGTTGAAGCAGTACAGATTTGTAAGATAAAGATGACAATAAAACTTATGTGTTCAGCATGCAGAAGAAAAAATACTTTTTTCCCCCTCATAAATACTACAGACAAAAGCATAAGTCACTGTTAAAAAACATATGCATGGAGAAGAAGCAAGATGGTGGAGTAGGAGTAGGAGACCTAAATTTCATCTGCTCCCAGGACTCAGCTAGATAGTTATCAAATCATTCAGAACACCTACCAACTCAACAGGAGATCGAAGAAAAGAGTAAGAGCAACTCTGTGAACAGAAACGCGACCAATTTCTGGAAGGTAGGACGTGTGGAGAAGTGAATCCAAGGCGATATTCAAGAAGATAGACCATGGGGGGAGGAAGCCTCCTCAGCTGCCTACCGGCAAGTGACACAGCAGCAAAGCACAAAATTGGAACTTTTAGAAGTCTGCTCCGCTGAGGGACATCGCTCCAGTGGCTAAGAGGGGGGTGGGACCCTCACTGGGACAGTGTGGTCTCAGGACCCTCGGGGTCACAGAAAGACTAGAGGTGCCTGAGTGTGGCAGAGCTCCCAGGTATTGGAGCAGGGAAGCCAGCTACAAAGACGGAGCCGAGGAGTGGGCTCCCAGCTCTGGGTTGCCATAAACTGTGATCCACAGCACAGTTGGGCCACTACTCTTCCAGCAGGGACCCAACAAGTGGCAGATCCAGGGAGCAGCAAGGGAGTGCACCACAGGAATCTGCTGGGTTTGGAGACTCCAAACAGGGTTGTGTTCCAGAGATAAAAATGCTCGGTCACAGGATGGGTGAGCATGGAGTGCAGCCAGAGACCAGGGAGACAGGAGTGATTGACTGCTTTTCACTGAGGGCTCAGTGAGGAGTGGGGCCCTGAGTGCTCGTATCCTCCAGGATGAGAGATTGGGAGGCCACCATTTTCATTCTCGTCCTCCAAAGCTGTACAGAAAGCTTTCAGGGAACAAAGGCTCCCGAGAGCAAACCCAAGAAGATTACTTAGCCTGGCCCCTGGAAAGGGGGGAGCAATTCCGCATCAGGCAGATACATTTGAGAATCACTGCAACAGGCCCCTCCCCCAGATCAGCAAGAACATCGAGCCAAGACGAAGTTTACTGATCAATGAGAACAGCAAAACCCTGGCACTAGGGGAATACAGAACATAGAATTCATGGCTTTTTTTCCCAAGATGCTTTAGTCTTTCAAAGTTAATTTTTAAAATTTTCTTTATTTTTCTTTTTCTATTTTTTTTAGTTGAATTTTTCTTCTTTCCCTTTTCAACCAACATCTTATCAATTCCTTTTTTAAAATCTTTTTTAATTTTTCATTTTTACAGTCATATTCTATCTCTTCATTGTATTTAACCATATATACAAACATATAAGTTTTTCTGTCTTTAAAATTTTGGGATACAGTTTCTTCTAACAGATCAAAATATACCCTAAATCTAGTGTATGATGTTGTCCTAGTCTCCTGCCTGATCACATTCTCTCTTTTTTAATTAAAAAAATTTTTTTTCATTCTATTTTCAACCAATTTATCAATTCCTTTTTAAAAATCTTTTAAATTTTCATCTTTACAGTCATATTCCCTCCCTTCATCGGATTTACCCTTATTTTTGTATATATATATATGTTTTTCTTTCTTTAAAATTTTGGGAGACAATTTCTCCTAACAGACCAAAATACACCAAAAATCTAGTGTGTGGCTCTGTTATATTCACCAGCCTGAACATATTCTTTCTGCCTCCCCCCACCCCCCCGATTTCAGGTGTCTTCTGATTTGTTCAGTGTGTATTTTTCTGGGGTTGTTGTTACCCTTTTAGCATTTTTTTTTTTTTTTTTAGCATTTTGTTCTCTCATTCATCTATTCTCCTCTGGACAAAATGACAAGACAGAAAAACTCATCTCAGAAAAAAGAACAAGAGACAGTACTGACTGTCACTGACCTAATCAATACAGACATTAGTGAGATTTCAGAACTAGAGTTCAGAATGACGATTATAAAGATACTAGCTGGGCTTGAAAAAAGTATAGATGATACTAGAGAATCCCTTTCTGGAGAAATAAAAGAACTAAAATCTAACCAAGTCAAAATCAAAAAGGCTATTAATGAGGTGCAATAAAAAATGGAGGCTCTAACTGCTAGGATAAATGCGGCAGAAGACAGAATTAGTGATATAGAAGACCAAATGATGGAGAATAAAGAAGCTGAGAAAAAGATAAACAACTACTGGATCACGAGGGAAGAATCTGAGAGATAAGTGATATCATAAAGTGAAACAACATTAGAAAATTGGGACCCCAGAAGAAGAAGAAAGAGAGGGGCAGAAGGTATATTGGAGCAAATTATAGCAGAGAATTTCCCTAATTTGGGGAAGGAAACAGGCATCAAAATCCAGGAGGCACAGAGAACCCCTCTCAAAATCAATAAAAATGGGTCAACACCCTGACATCTAATAGTAAAACTCACAAGTCTCAGAGACAAAGAGAAAATCCTGAAAGCAGCTCGGAACAAGAGGTCTGTAAACTACAATGGTAGAAACAGTAGATTGGCAACAGACCTATCCACAGAGACCTGGCAGTCCAGAAAGGACTGGCATGATATATTCACAGCACTAAATGAGAAAACTATGCAGTCAAGAATACTCTATCCAGCTAGGCTGTCATTGAAAATAGAAGGAGAGATAAAAAGCTTCCAGGACAAACAAAAACTAAAAAGAATTTGCAAACACCAAACCAGCCATACAAGAAATATTGAAAGGGGTCCTCTAAGCAAAGAGAGAGCCTAAAAGTAACATAGACCAGAAAGGAACAGAGACAATATACACCTTACAGGCAATACAATGGCACTAAACTCATATCTTTCAATAGTTACCCTAAATGTAAATGGGCTAAATGCTGCTATCAAAAGACACAGGGTATCAGATTGGATAAAAAAACAAGACCCATAGATATGCTGTCTGCAAGAGACTCATTTTAGACCCAAAGACACCTCCAGATTTAGAGTGAGGGGGTGGAAAACCGTTTACCATGCTAGTGAATATCAAAAGAAAGCTGGGGTGGCAATCGTTATATCAGACAAATTAGATTTTAAACCAAAGACTATCAGAAGAGATGAGGAAGGACACTACATCATAGTTAAAGGGTCTATCCAACAAGAAGATCTAACAATTTTAAATATCTATGCCCCTAACATGGGAGCAGTCAATTATATAAGTCAGTTAATAACAAAAGCAAAGAAACACATTGACAGTAATACAATAATAGCAGGGGACTTTAACACCCCCTCACTGAAATGGACAGATCAGCTAAGCAAAAGATCAACAAGGAAATAAGGGCATTAAATGAGACATTGGACCAGATGGACTTCACAGATATATTCAGAACATTCCATCCCAAAGCAACAGAATACACATTTTTCTCTAGTGCCCATGGAACATTCTCCAGAATAGATCATATTCTGGTTCACAAATCTGGTCTCTACCAGAACCAAAAGATTGGGATCGTTCCCTGCATATTTTCGGACCACAATGCTTTGAAACTAGAACTCAATCACAAGAGGAAAGTCGGAAAGAACTCAAATACATGGAGAGTAAAAAGCATCCTACTAAAGAAAGGATGGGTCAACCAGGAAATTAAAGAAGAATTAAAAAAATTCCTGGAAACAAATGAAAATGAAAACATAACTGTTCAAAATCTTTGGGGGGCAGCAAAGACGGTCCTAAGAGGAAAGTATACAGCAATACAACGCTTTCTCAAGAAACAAGAAAGGTCTCAAATACACAACCTAACCCTACACCTAAAGGAGCTAGAGAAAGAACAGCAAATAAAGCCTAAACCCAGCAGGAGAAGAGAAATAATAAAGATCAGAGCAGAAATCAATGAAACAGAAACCAAGAGAACAGTAGAACAGATCAACGAAACTAGCAGCTGGTTCTTTGAAAGAATTAATAAGATTGATAAAACCCTGGCCAGACTTAATAAAAATAAAAGAGAAAGGACCCAAATAAATAAAATCATGAATGAAAGAGGAGAGATCAAAGAAATGCAAACAATTTTAAGGACATATTATGAGCAACTATATGCCAGCAAATTAGATAATCTGGAAGAAATGGATGCATTCCTAGATATGTATAAACTACCAAAACTGAACCAGGAAGAAATAGAAAACCTGAACAGACCCATAGCCATGAAGGAAATTGAAGCAGTAATCAAAAATCTCCCAACAAACAAGAGCCCAGGGCCAGATGGCTTCCCAGGGGAATTCTGCCAAACATTTAAAGAAGAATTAATACCTATTCTTCTGAAGCCGTTTCAAAGAATAGAAATGGAAGGAAAACTTCCAAACTCATTTTATGAGGCCACCATTACCTTGATCCCAAAATCAAAGACCCCATCAAAAAGGAGAGCTACAGAACAATATCCCTGATGAACATGGATGCAAAAATTCTCACCAAAATACTAGCCAATAGGATCCAACAGTACATTAAAAGGATTATTCACGACCAAGTAGGATTTATTCCTGGGCTGCAAGTTTGGTTCAACATCCACAAATGTAACAATGTGATACACTACATTAATAAAAGAAAGAACAAGAACCATATGATCCTCTCAATAGATGCAGAAAAAACATTTGACAAGGTACAGCACCCTTTCTTGATTAAAACTCTTCACAGTGTAGGGATAGAGGGTACATACCTCAATTCATAAAAGCCATCTATGAAAAACCCACAGCGAATATCATACTCCATGGGGAAAAGCTGAGAGCCTTTCCCTAAGATCAGGAACATGACAAGGATGCCCACTCTTGCTTGTATCTTGTATGGAACCAGAAAAGACCCCGTATAGCCAAAGGAATGTTGAAAAAGCAAAGCAAAGCTGGTGGCATCACAATTCTGGACTTCAAGCTCTATTACAAAGCTGTCATCATCAAGACAGTATGGTACTGGCACAAAAACAGACATATAGATCAATGGAACAGAATAGAGAGCCCAGAAATGGACCCTCAACTCTATGGTCAACTAATCTTTGACAAAGCAGGAAAGAATGTCCAATGGAAAAAAGACAGTCTTTTCAACAAATGGTGTTGGGAAAATTGGACAGCCACATGCAGAAGAATGAAACTGGACCATTTCCTTACACCACACACAAAAATAAACTTCAAATGGTTGAAAGACCTAAAGGTGAGACAGGAGTCCATCACAGTCCTAAAGGAGAACACAGGCAGCAACCTCTTCGACCTCAGCCGCAGGAACTTCTTCCTAGACACATCGCCAAAGGCAAGGGAAGCAAGGGCAAAAATGAACTATTGGGACCTCATCAAGATAAAAAGCTTTTGCACAGCAAAGGAAACAGTCAACAAAACCAAAAGACAACTGACAGAATGGGAGAAGATATTTGCAAATGACATACCAGATAAAGGGCTATTATCCAAAATCTATAAAGAACTTAACAAACTCAACACCCAAAGAACAAATAATCCAATCAAGAAATGGGCAGAAGACATGAACAGACATTTCTGTAAAGAAGACATCCAAATGGATGGGTGCCTGGGTGGCTCAGTCAGTTAGGCGTCTGCCTTCGGCTCAGGTCATGATCCCAGAGTCCTGGGATCGAGTCCCACATTGGGTTCCCTGCTCGGCCGGGAGCCTGCTTCTCCCTCTCCCTCTGCCCCCACCCCCACTTGTGATCTCTCTCTCTGTGTCAAATAAATAAATAAATCTTTAAAAAAGAAGAAGAAGAAGAAGAAGACATCCAAATGGCCTTACAGACCATGGAAAAGTGCTCAACATCACTCGGCATCAGGGAAATCCAAATCAAAACCTCAATGAGATACCACCTCACACTAGTCAGAATGGCTAAAATTAACAAGTCAGGAAACGACAGATGTTGGCAGGGATGCGGAGAAAGGGGAACCCTCCTACACTGTTGGTGGGAATGCAAGCTGGTGCAGCCACTCTGGAAAACAGGATGGAGGTTCCTCAAAAAGTTGAAAATAGAGCTACCCTATGACCCAGCAATTGCACTACTGGGTATTTACCCCAAAGATACAAATGTAGTGATCCTAAGGGGCACATGTACCCCAATGTTTATAGCAGCAATGTCCACAATAGCCAAACTATGGAAAGAGCCTAGATGTCCATCAACAGATGAATGGATAAAGAAGATGTGGTATATTATGCAGTCATCAAAAAATGAAATCTTGCCATTTGCAATGATGTGGCTGGAACTAGAAGATATTATGCTAAGTGAAAGAAGTCAATCAGATAAATCATATAATCTCACTGATATGAGGAATTTGAGGAAAAAAAAAACAGAGGATCATAGGGGAAGGGAGGGAAAAATGAAACAAGATGATACCAGAGAGGGAGACAAACAATAAGAGACTCTTAATCTCAGGAAACAAACTGAGGGTTTCTGGAGTGGAGGGTGGTGGAAGGGTTTGGGTGGCTGTGTGATGAATACTGGGGAGGGTATGTACTATGGTCAGTGCTGTGAAGTGTGTAAGACTGATGAATCACAGACCTGTACTCCTGAAACAAATAATACATTATATGTTAATAAAAAAATATGCATGACAGATTTAA
This sequence comes from Leptonychotes weddellii, assembly GCF_054177405.1. Classification (NCBI taxonomy): domain Eukaryota; kingdom Metazoa; phylum Chordata; class Mammalia; order Carnivora; family Phocidae; genus Leptonychotes; species Leptonychotes weddellii. The sequence continues at coordinate 50,702,620 of NC_138380.1, forward strand.
AAAATGATTTTGTATATGTTTATTTTGTAAGTGGTCATATTGCAAGTTCATGAAAAAAAGGTGAAACATATAACACAGTCTTAACACTTGTATACACTCAATATAAAAAATAAAGCGTCACACTGGAAAACCATATGGAATTTCCTCCAAGAAGTTAAAAAGAGCTACCCTATGACCCAGCAATTACACTACTATGTATTTATCCAAAGCATACAAAAACAGTGATTCGAAGGGGCACATGTACCCCAATGTCCACAATAGCCAAAATATGGAAAGATCCCAGATGTCCATCGACAGATGAATGGATAAAGAAGATCTGGTGTTTGTGCGTGTGTGTGTATATATATATATACACACACACACATTTTTAATTATATATACATTCTATATATATAATGGAATATTACTCAGCCATCAAAAAGAATGAATTCTTGCCATTTGCATGGATGTGGATGGGACGAGAGTGTATTATGTTAAGCGAAATAAGACAGTAAGTGAAAGACAAATACCATATGATTTTGCTCATATGTGGACTTTAAGAAATAAAACATATAAACATAGGGGATTGGAAGGAAAAATAAAATAAGATAAAAACAGAGAGGGAGGCAAACCATAAGAGACTCTTAACTATAGGAAACAAACACAGTTGCTGGAGGGGAGATGGGTGGTGGGGATGGGGTGATTGGGTGATGGTGTGATGGGCATTAAGGAGAGTACCTGATATAAGGAACAGTGGGTGTTATATGCAACTGATGAATCACTAAATTCTAGCCCTGAAAATAATAACACACTAGATGTTAACTAAGTTGAATTAAAAAAAAAAAATCTGTGAAGATGTCACTGAGGTCAGGAAAGCAACACAGGAACAAAGTGAAAATTTCAACAAAGAGATTGAGAATATTAAAAGGTACCAAACAAAAATCACAGAATTGAAGAATACTATAACTGAACTGAAAAATTCAATAGAAGAGTTCAAGAGGAGACTAGATTAAATGAAAGAAAAGATCAGTGAATTCAAAGACAGGGCAGTGAAACTCATCCAGTCAAAATAGCAAAAAGAAAAAAAAGAATGAAAACAGTAAAGATAGCTTAAAGGACTATGGGACACTATGAAGCAAATCAAAGGAATTATAGGAATTCCAGAAGGGGAAGCAAAGGACCAGAAAGCTTATTTGAAGAAATAGTGGTTAAAAACTATCCTTACCTGGGGAGAGAAACACATCCAAATATAGAAATCCCAAAGAGTACCATATTAGATGGATCTAAAGAGACCCACACCAAGGCACATTAAATTTTCAAAAGTTAAAGACAAAGAGAGAATCTTAAAAACACCAAGAGAAAAGCAACTTTTCACAGATAGGGGAATCTCTTTAAGACTTTGAGCAGATTTCTCAGCAGAAACCTTAAAGACCAGAAAGGAGTGGCATGATATATTCAAAGTGCAGTAAGAAAAAAACTGCTGATCAAGAATACTCTACCCAAAAAAGCACTCATTAAGAATTGAAGGACAGATACAATTTTGCAGACAAACAAAAGCTGAAGTATTCATCATCATTAGATTGCCCTTACGAGAACTGTTAAAGGGAGTTTCTCAAGCTGAAATGAAAGAATACTAACTAGTAACGTAAAAATCTATGAAAGTATAACATTCACTGATAAAGGTAAACATGTAATTAAATTCAGAATACTCTAATATTGTAATGATAGTGGGAAATCACTTATAACTCTAATGTAGAGGTTAAAAGACAAAGGTGTTAAAAATAGCTATAACTACAATAATTTGTTAATGAATACACAATATAAAAAGGTATAAATTGTGATCAGAAATCAGAAACATAAATTGTGGGAAGGGAGTGTAAAAAGGTAGTTTCTATATACATTAGAGTTAGGATGTTATCTGCCTAAAATACACTATTATAAGATTTTTGCAAGCCTCGTGGTAACCACAAAGCAAAAACCTATAGAAGTATGCAAAAGACAGAGAAATCAAAACATAACACTATGGGAAATCATCAATGCACAAAAAAAGACAGCAGGAGAGGAAGAAAGGAACTATAAAACTGCCAGAAAACAGGATAGCAATAGTAAGCTTGTACATATCAATTCATACTTCAAATTTAATAGACTAAAATCTCTAATCAAAAAACATAGAGTGGTTGAATGAATACAAAAATAAGACCTAATTATATGCTGCCTACAAGAGAATAACTTCAGATTTAAGTATACACAGACTGAAAATGAAGGGATGGAGAAGATGTTCCATGCCAATGGAAACCAGAAGAAAGCAGGGGTAGGTATGTTTATATCAGAAAAAATAGACTGTAACTTAAAAACTGTAATAAGAGACAAAGAAGGTCAGTATATGATGACAAAGGGGTCAATTCATCAAGAGTATATAACACTTGTAAATATGCACCCAACATAGGAGCAGCTAAATTTATAAAGCAGGTATTAACAGATTTGAAGAAAGAAATACACATAAATACAATATTAGGGGACTTTAATACCCCACTTTCAATAATGGATAGATCAGCCAGACAGAAAATCAATAAAGATTGGACTTAAACTATGCTTTAGACCATATGGACCTAAACATTCTATCCAACAGCAGCAAAAAATACATTCTTCTCAAGCACAAATGGAACATTCTCCCAGAAAAATCATATATTAGGCCATAAAACCAGTCTCAGCAAATTTTAAAAGACTGAAATCATTCCAAGTAACTTTTCTGACTACAATGGCATAAAACTAGAAATAAATGACAAAAAGAAAACTGGAATACTCATAAATATGTGGTAATTTAACAACACGCTCCTGAACAACCAATGGGTCAAAGAAATGAAAAGAGAAATTAAAAAATCTTGAGACAAATGAAAATGGAAATACAACATACTAAAACTTATGGGATGCAGCAAACAATAGAAAAAAATCAATGCAACTAAGAGCTGGTTTTAGGAAGATATACAAAACTGATAAACCTTTAAACAAGACTAAGAAAAAAAGAAAAAAGACTCAATTAATAAAATCAGATTTGAAAGAGGAGACTTGACAGCTTATGACAGAGAAATCCAAAGGATCATAAGAAACTACTATGAACAATTATACATCAATAAATTGGATAATGTAGAAGAAACGTATAAATTCCTAGAAACATAAAACCTATCAAGACGGAATTCTGAAAAAATAGAAAATATGAACAGACCAATAACTAGTAGGGAGATTGAATCAGTAATCAAAAAGCTCCCAAAAAAGGAAAGTCCAGAATCAGATGGCTTCACTGGTGAATTCTACCAAATATCGAAGTGCTAATACCCATCCTTCTCAAACTCATCCAAAAAACTGAATAGGAGGGAACATGTCTGAACTCACTTTAGGAGGCCAGTATTTCCCTGATACCAAAGCCAGTAAAGGACACTACAGGGAAAGAAACTGCAGGCCAATATCCCTGATGAACATAGATGCAAAAACTCTCAACAATGTATTAGCAAACTGAATTCAACATTACATTAAAAGGACCATACACCATGATCAAGTGGGATTTACTCCAGGGATGCAAGAATGGTTCAACATACACAAATCAACCAATGTGATACAATACATTAACAAAATGAAGGATAAAAATCATATGATCATCTCAGTAGGTGCAGACAAAACATCTGACAAAATTCAACATCCTTTATGATTAAAAAATCTCAAAAAATTCAGTATAAAAGGAACATACTTTGACATAGTAAATACCATATATGACAAGCCCAGAGCTAACACCATAACTAAGATCAAGAACAAGACAAAGATGCCTGCTTTTGCTACCTTTATTCAACATAGTATTGTAAGTATGATCTAGAGCAATTAAGAAATGAAAAGAAATAAAAGGCATCCAAATTGGAAAGGAAAAAGTAAAACTGTCTCTAATTGCAGATGACATGATATATATGGAAAACCCTAAAGACTCCACCACAAAACTATTAGAATTAATAAACAAATTCAGTAAAGTTGCAGAAGGCAAAATCAACATAAAAAATCAGTTTTTATATACCAACAATGAACTATCTGAAGAAGAAATAAAAAAATCCCATTTACAATGGTATCATAAAAAAATAAAATACTTAGAGATAAATGTATCCAAGGAAGTGAAAGGTCTATACACTAAAAACTGCAAGATATTGATGAAAGAAATTGAAGAAGACACAAATAAATGGAAAGATATACCATGTTCATGGATGAGAGGAGTTAATATTATTAAAATGTTCATATTACCCAAAGCAACCTATAGATTCAATTCAATTCCTATCAAAAGGCATTTTTTACAAAAATAGAAAAAAAATTCTAAAACTCATATGAAACCACAAAGACCTCAAGCAGATGAAGGGATCCTGAGAAAGAACAATAATGCTAGAGTCATTACACTTCTTGATTTCAAATATACTACAAGTAATCAATGCACTATGGTATTGGCATAACAGACACACAGATTAATGGAACAGAAGAAAGGGCCCAAAATAAACTCATGCACATTGGTAAATTAATTTCCAACAAAGGATTCAGGAATATACAATGGGGAAAGAATAGTCTCTTCAATAAATGGTGTTGGTAAAACTGAACAGCTATACACAAAAGAATAAAACTGGACTCCTATATTACATCATACACAAAAATCAATTTAAAATTGATTAAAAACTTAAACATAAGATTTGAAACCATAAAACTCTTAGAAGAAAACATAGGGGATAATCTCCTTGTCATTAGCCTTGGCAATGTTTTTTTTTGGATCTGACACCAAAAGTAAAGGCAACAAAAGCAAGCAAACAAACAAAGTGGGACTACATCAAGCTTAAAAACTTCTGCACAGCAAAGGTGAGTAAAATGAAAAGGTAACCTATGGAATGGGAGAAAATATTTGCAAACCATATATCCAATAAGAGGTTAATATCTAAAATATAAAGAACTCATACAATTCAATAGCAAAAAACCAAAAAGGCAAAACCCCAAATAAATCAATTAAAAATGAGCAAAAGGCCCAATTAGATGTTTTTTCAAAGAAGATATATAAATGGCCAACATGTACATGGAAAGATGATCAATATAAGTAATCACCAGGAAAATGCAAATCAAAACCATAATGAGATATTACCTCATGTATTATCAAAAAGAAAAGAGATAAATGCTGGTAAGGATGTGGAGAACAGGGAAACTTTGAGCAATGTTGTTGGAAAGGTAAGATGTACAGCCACTATGGAAAACAGTAGGAGATTCCTCAAGAAACTAAAACCACATGTTTTATGATGTATGATCCAGCAATCTTACTTCTGGGTATATAATCTGGGAAACAAAATCACTACCTTGAACAGATATCTGTACTCCAATGTTTACTGCAGAATTATTTACAATAGTCAAGGTACAGAAACAAACTAAATGTCCACCAACAGGTAAATGGATAAAGAAAATGTGGTGTATATATGTGTTTATATATGCATACAATAGAATATTATTCAATCTTTTAAAAAGAAGAAAATCTTGTCATTTTTGATAACATGGATAAACATGGAGGGCATTACGCTAAGTGAAATAAGCCAGACAGAGAAAAATATATTGCATGGTATCACTTATTGACCACTCCCCTGCTGAAAAAAGTAGTTGAACTTGTAGCGACAGAGTAGAATAGTGGTTGTCAGGGGCTGGAGGGGTGGGAGTAATAAAGAGAGGTTGATAAAAGGTTTTAAACTTTCAGTTACAAGATGAACAAGGTTTGAGGATCTAATGTATAACATGATGCCTATAGTTATAATTAAAATTTGCTAAGAAAGTAGAATTTAAGTGTTTTCACCAAACAAATAAACAAATGAACAAAGAAATGAACAAAAAGTATGTGAGGTGATGAATGTGTTAATTTCATGGAAGGAATCATTTCACAATGTATAATATATCAAATCATCACATTGTACACTTTAAATGTATTACAATTTTGTCAACTGTATTTCAATAAAGATAAAAAAATTTTTTTTTAATTTTATTTTCCCCCTTGTGCTAACACAGTCCTATGGAAAATCTCAAGAGAAATTTTGAGTAATCTGTTTTTCAGTGTTTCATTGCTTATTAGTTGGGTCAATATACAAAGCATTTCTCCTCCCAAGAGTTATTTACTGAGCTCACAAATAACCTGATTGAGGGAAGTGCTATGTGGATTAACTGGACAACAGTTATACCATATAACAGGAGTACATGTAAACTTCTCCTAAAAGCTTACCTTCTTTCTTAAAATTAGAAGAGCAACATTGTGCTTTCTGATTACATGGGATTAAAAAAAATTAAATATATGCATGCATACATTCCTAGTCCTTTAGCCCTACTCTTGTGTACTTCTAATTTTTTACCTCATTTCCTAGGAGGGCATTTACGCAGGCTTCTGATGCATCACAGATGGCTGTGAGATCATGTCCTCCTTCTAGAGCCAACACCACGTGTCCATCAGCCAATGTCATCAACTGCTTCGTCAAATGACCAAAGCCTATCATAATACAAACAGAACATTTCAAAGTATTAATCAGAAGAGAATATTACTAGAATTTAATATTGATTGAGCTTTTATTATGTGTGTGTCCTTTCTCAGTACCTTCCATGAGCTAATTCATTTAATACTTACAAAAACTTAATAAATTAGGTGCCATTACTATCTATATTTTACAAATGCGGGAACCAAAATCCAAGATCCCACAGCTAAGAAGTATCACAACAAAAATTTATACTAAACAATATGGCTCCTCCCCAGTGCACAGTAGTGGCTTTCACAACACATTCTATATGTACCTGGATGAAAAACTTGATAGCATTTGACAAGTGTTAATAAGGTCAATAATCTCCTTTGCTTGATTTTTGTTTCTTATCTCCATCATTTGTCTTATTATAAAAGGAAGTTTTTCGGTTTTTTTTAAGTATCACCTCAAATTACTTAACTATCACATTAGGTTTTTATAGACATCACATTAGATTTTTATAGACATAATTTTGATTATGAAATAGTTAATATAAAAAATAAATAACATCTATATATATTATAAAGTATAATGATATGAGAAACACCTGTTCACTCACTTTCCAATTTAAGGAAAATAATGTTAGCAATACTTTTGAAGCCCCTTGTGTACTTCTGTTAACATCCCTCCTCCTCTCTGTGGGAAATTAGGATCTTTGTGTTGATAATTCCTTTGCATTTTTTTTTAACTTTATAAAAATATTTTTTTATTTTCACAACTTGCTCTTTTCATTCAATATCTTGTTAGCTCATCTCTGTTGATAAATGTAGCTATAGTTATTTGTTGTGTAGTAGGCCATAGTATGAGTATAAAAGAACTTATTTACCCAATCTCCTGATGACAGATTTTTGCATTTTTTGTTATTACAAAACCCCAATGCTTTGTTATTACAAACAATGCCCACAGAACATTTTTATAACACTCTTGTGGTTCACATGTGCAACAATGGACTAAAATCATTGTGGCCTAAAATCTGCTAAATAATACTAGATTATTTCTAACAGGCTATAATAATCAACCACACTCTGAGAAGCAGTGTATATAAGAATTCCAGTTTAGTCACATCCTTGCCAACGTTTGGTATAATTTGTCAAGTAAGTGAGTGAATAATGGCATCTTATTGTGCTTTCATTCAGTTTTAGGACGGACTTTACTATTTCTACTTTGAATTAAAGTTTTTATTATAAATAGATAAATTTGTTTATACCAAAATGAGATGTTTTTTCTCCTATAATTTCATAGTTGTTGTGAGTCACATTAATTAGTATTTCTAATATTAAGCCATCATTAAATTTAAGGAGTAAAATAAGCTTGGTTGTGATGTAATTATCTATTTTGTACACAGCTGGAATTGTTTTACTATGGTTTGTTTAGGATTTTTTCACCTATGTTCATGAATGGGGTTAATCTATAATTTTTCAGTCCTATATTGGCCATGTTGAATTTTGATGTGGTCAGGATCACCTTTTTCCATTATCTGATTCTAGAAAGTTGTGTAGAAATCTCCTGGAAAGCCATTTGAGTTTTGTGGTTTTTGAGGAAGATTTTTAACTACTGATAGAATTTCTTTAACAACTATAGGACTACTCATGCTTTCTATATCTTCATAAGTTATATTTTTCTAGAAATTTACTTAAGTGTTCAAATTTGTTGAAATAAAGTTGTTTATTTATTATCTTATTTTGGAATTCCAATTAAATGTATGTGGTCATTGTCATTATATTCTCAATGTCTCTTAAGCTTTGTTTCATATTTTTTATGTCTCTTTCTGTCCTGAATTATATATATTTTTATTTCAGATCTACCTTCCAGTCTTTCTTTCTCCACATGTGTCTAATCTACTGTTTAACATTTCTATTGGTATCTTCATTTCAGTGATTATACTGTTCAATTCCAGGAGTTCTATTCAGTTGGATTTCATAACTTCTTATTTTTATAGCTTCTTATTCTTTGCTCATCATTCTATTTCTTCCTTTATTTCTTTACCCATAATTATTTTATATTCTGTATCTGTTATTTGAAGTCTTTATGGCCTAGTATTACTATTTGTTGTTTCTGCTGATTCATCCTCATGATGTCTTAATTCTCCTGTTTTTTAATTTTTTTTTTTTTTTTTTTGAGCTCATGTACATTGGAACTTCCTATGTAAGAAGTTTTTGGAGCCTGAACCTGGGTTGAGTGTGATTTTGTTTGCCTCTACTGGATGGCTGGGATACTATCACCTAGGATAAATTTTAAATTCTTAGACTGCAGGGACTTTTTTTTTTTTTAATGCACAGTTACTGTATATGTGGACCCAAAACCTGATTACAAATTCTCATGTAAAAAATGAGGTTTTTTCCCTTTATTTTCATTGCTTTTGAAATTCCCTCTATTCATAGCCTTAGCTAAGATATATTTGTTTTTTTTATTCAGCAGTATTTCCTCTTCCATTCACCCTTTTTCTTAGAATTGCCCTTTCTTATTCCTTTCTTTATGCTGGTCTCCAACAAAACTTCTCCCTTCATAGACCCAAGTCTTTGACTCCCTTTTCCAGTATGCAGTAATCTTTTAATAATGTTCAAGCTCTATCCAGCTGGAGACTTTGGGATAGCCCAGGGTAGCCAACAGCTACAGGATTTGCTCACCTTCCTTCATCTTTTTGGAAGGCATTCAAAAATTTTAAAAAGTAGTTTTGCTATTTTCACGTGGAAGTGTTTCAGGATGTATAGACTCTCGGACTGCTAAATGTAAATGTCTCTCATTCAACATTTTAAAAAAATTAACACTGCATCCAACTTGCCCAATTTCAAGGACAATGACAAAAAAGAAATAAGATGAATGAAAGTAAGTAAAACCATGTGTTCAATATGGTATTTCATTTTTTTGTTTTGTTTTGTTTTGTATTGTGATTTATTTACAAAATTTCACCACATAATAGTAATCACTTTTTTAAAAAAAATCAGTACCAGTCCTATAAAGGCTATTAGGATAAATTCTTAAGCCTACAAAAATTGCCTTAGTACCAATGTTCCCAGGCATATTATTGTTACCTAAAATCTGACTCCAAAGCCCACATGTAGTTTCTGATTATACACAGTCAATTTGAAGTACAATCTAATTAGACTGACAGGGGACAGTGGAGGACCCAAGCACTTTTATCAACTTCTATAAGAGGTGTATGTTAGCCTACTGGTTACATCCCTCTAGCTGTACCCCACCATTTATTTATAATGGGACTACTGAGTTGCCCCATTATGATAAAATATGATCACTTTGGAAAAACCAAGGCATTATCTAGACAACCTAGACTCTTCAATGGGGTAAGTAAAAAGTGGCTATCAGTAGTCAAAAATAGTTTCATTTCTTTGAAGTTTTTCCTTTTCTGGACTCCTTGTCTTTTTCTTATTTTGAAGGCTTTGAAGATTTTGTCTTTTTCTTGATCAGTGCATCAGTTTCCATAGACTCTTGGTCTTTCTCATCAGATTGAGAATCATCTTCATTTAACTCTTCATTGTATTCAGAATCCAGTCTCTGGTTTGTCAGGAACTGGGATATAGCTACATGGAACTGAATGCAAGTGACATTCAGAGTAAAAACAGTTTGAAGGAGATTGTTGCTGAATCACTGAATAATACCAGCATCACGGGCTTTTATTCAACTTCTCAACACAGGTCAGGTAGAGCAGCCCATTCAGTAAGCACGAAACTTGCTCTCATCATGGATGAAGTAGATGGTATGGTAGGCAATGAGGACAGGGGAGGAATTGAGGAATTAACTGGTCTGATAAAACATAAAAAAATTCCCATTATTTGTATGTGCAATGATAGAAATCATCCCAAGATTCACTCTTTGGTTCATTATTGTTTTGATCTTAGTTTTCAAAGACCTCGAGTTGAACAGCTTAAGGGTGCTATGATGTCTATTGCACTTAAAGAGGGTTTGAAGAGCCCCGCCTCCAGCTATGAATGAAATAATTTGGGGAGCTAATCAAGATATCAGACAGGTTTTACACAATGTGAGGATGTGGTGTCCACGAAGTAAGGCACTAACCTATGACCAGGCCAAGGCTGATTCTCACAGAACCAAAAAGGATATGAGACTGGGCCCATTTGATGTTGCCCGGAAAGTGTTTGCAGCTGGAGAGGAGACCACTCATGTCACTTGTGGACAAGTCAGATCTCTTTTTTCATGATTATTCAATAGCACCCCTATTTGTCCAGGAGAACGACATACATGTGAAGCCTGTAGCTGCAGGGGGTGACATGAAAAAGCACCTGATGCTTTTAAGCAGAGCAGCAGATGGCCTATGTGATGGTGATCTAGTGGACCATCAGATCCAGAGTAAGCAAAACTGGAGTCTTCTGCCCACACAGGCCATTTATGCCAGTGTTCTTCCTGGAGAGTTAATGAGGGGGTACATGACCCAGTTTCTTACCTTCCCAAGCTGGTTGGGGAAGCACTCATCTATTAGCAAACATTATCATATTGTACAGGACCTAGCACTTCACATGAGTCTCAGAACTGATTCCAGCAAAAGGACTGTAAATGTGGATTATCTGTCACATATAAGGGATGCAGTTGTACAGCCCTTGACCTCACAAGGGGTAGAAGGAGTGCAGGATGTTATTGCTCTTATGGAATCCTACTACTTGATGAAAGAAGACTTTGAGAATATCATGGAAATTAGCAGCTGGGGAGGCAAACCTAGTCCCTTCTCCAAGCTGGATCCCAAGGTGAAAGTAGCCTTCACAAGAACTTATAGTAACACTGGGTGTAATACACAATGAATCATGGAACACTACATCAAAAACTAATGATGTGTTGTATGGTGACTAACATACCATAATAAAAAAATAAATAAAACAAAAAAAACAAAAAACAAAATAAGAACTTACAATAAGGAAGTCTACCTTACTCCATATTTACTTCAAGCAATAAAGACACCCAGACATAGCACAGGCACAGCACTGGCATTTCATTTTTTTAAATTGCTTTAAGAACTTGCAAGAAATAAACATTTAATTTTTAAATCAATTATATTTTTAATAATTAATAGACTTTAAATAGCAGTTTGGGTTTAAAGAAAAACTGAGCAGAAAGTACAGAGTTCCCATATACCTCACTGTCTTTTCCTCTATTACTAACATCTTGCATTACTGTGGTACATTTGCTACAACTGATGAGCCAGTATTGATATATTGTTGTTAACAAAAGCCAATGGTTAGGATTTACTCTTTGTATTGTATGGTTCTATGGGTTTTGACAAATGCATAATGTCCGGTATCTACCATTATATTATCCTATAGTATGGTTTCACTGTCCTTTATAAAAATCCCCTGTTCTCCACCTATTCATCCTTCCTCTCCACCCCCCAACATTTGCAAATTGATTACTTTTGTCTCAATAGTTACAATGTTTACAGTAATTCAAATTTTTAGCTTCTTGTATTAGCCATTCTACAGTACAAGAACATTTTTTTCATTTTTCTTCATTCATATAGTACTTATAATATTTAGAATATTTCTAAATCCATAAAAATGTGAAAGAATAATCTTGAATATGGAAGTGCATGCTCTGCAAGCCTGGCTGGACTACTTTCAAACCTGATCTCTGTTCTTCTCTAAAGCATTGTGGTCTTTGAGAAGAAAGGAATTCTCGGGTGCCTGGGTGGCTCAGTTGGTTAAGCAACTGCCTTCGGCTCAGGTCACGATCCTGGAGTCCCGGGATCGAGTCCCGCATCGGACTTCCTGCTCGGCAGGGAGTCTGCTTCTCCCTCTGACCCTCCCCCTCTCATGCTCTCTCTCTCTCTCTCTCATTCTCTCTCTCAAATAAATAAAATCTTTAAAAAAAAAAAAAGAAAGGAATTCTCAGAATAAAGTTGATAGAACTAAATGAAAGCCTATCAAGTTGTGAAACAACTAGACCCCCAAACCAAACTAAGTTTCTTTCATTTGGAACAATAGAATAATATAATCTTAATCTTTGGAATGCACTGAGATATCCACCCAATAAACTATAACTGTCCAGAACTTCGCAAGAACTTACAATAACACTGGGTGTTATACACAAACAATGAATCATGGAACACTACATCAAAAACTAATGATGTACTGCTCTAGCATTTGAGGTAAGCCAAAAACAAGATTTCACTTCCCCACTACCTTGAAGCACTTCATTGTTGACTCTATCCATTTAGCTACTATTTTGATAGAAGTCAAAATAGTCATTTATAATTACTCTATGTTTCTAAATAGTTGGCAAAAATTATTCTAAAAAGTATTTTAAAATTAGATAAAAACTGTTTTCAAGTATTGAAATATTCCTCACTTTTTCTGGACCTCATGATGATACCAATAAGAGTCTTTTCCATGGGCCACTTAGAAATGAGGATGACCATACTAAACTCCCCACCTTCTTACATGATTACTATAAAAAGAATGCTAAGCTTTCAAAAATGTGTAATGCAAAGTTCTGATTTCTAATGCTTAGAAATGTTCAAAGCTAATAGCACATAGTAACTAGTTCCATTCCAGAAAATAAAAATGCAAGAAATACTCATAATACCCAGAGGCAAAAAGGCAAATATTTCTGCTAATCATATTGTTAAATATTCAGAAGTTTTTTCCTATAACTCCAAACCAGGGCTATAGTGAGAAATTAAAACATATAATAATAAATCAAGCCAGTATGCCATATCTTTCATTCTAAAGGTTCCTAACAATTGAGCATTCAATTATCTAAAGCTATTACTGAGTAGATCAAATCACATGGATTTAGAAAAAGAGAGAAAGTCTCAAATCTGATTTAAGCTCATTGTTTCCCTTGGAAATAAAAAAAAGGCTCATAAAATACCAAATTTAGATGGGATAGTAAAAAGTGGAAGGAAAGAATGGAATGAAGTTAATCTTTGATCTCTATCCAAATTCCTCTTTCTTCTACCTACAGGGTTTATTTCCATTCACATGCTACCCATGTGATTTTAAGCCACAGACTGAAGCAGCTGAACTTTTGAGTTATGCATGCACAAAAGATTCAAGTGAAATAAAGAAATGAATTTCTATAAGGCCTGTGCCCTCTCTTCCACTCAAGGATTTCAAGAATAACTTTTTAGTTTTGTTAACCTGAGTTCTACTGTGTCCATTACTGTTGTACATATATACGAGGTATTTAGAAAGCCAAGTACGGCTATTAATGTCAAAGTATTATTTATCAGGACATGTGAGATAAAAGTTTCAGTGGTGTGTGTGTGTGTGTGTGCGTATGTGTGTGTAACATTATTAATAGGCATAATTGCAAGTTGTTTTTATGACTTTTTACTCCTATTTTCACAAAAACTCAACCTGCATGTTACAATAAACTTAACCTGAACAGTTGAAAAATTATAGTGAGACCATAACTAGCAATGTTTTTTTCAAGGGGGTTGGAGTGTCCTGAGTGTGAGGGCTATGGGAAAAAGTGAGCAAGTAGAAAAACGCATCTATATAACATGCTGCATCTTGGGCCAAGACATCACCAGATAGGGTGATAGAACTAGGTTCTTAAGGTCTACATATACCTTTAGCTTCTGGATTATTTTGGGAGTTTGGGGGTAGAGCTTAGGGAGGAGCCTATGGAGTAGCAACATGGGCAGGCTCAGGTTAGTTACTGAAATTGGTATATATTCACTGAAAATCAGACTCGACAGTCTTCCCCACTACCTTACTGCACTGACTACAACAGAATTCTGTAAGAAATATTTTTTCAAAGTGAAATTTGGCACCTTATACTCTTTTGAGGAAATCTTCCAGAATGAAGCATTAACAAAGTACTAACACTACTATACTACTGCTACAACACTAAAGAATCCTGTATGCAGCCTGGTTGTTTCAAAAAGCATTAAATTAATTTAATCTAATCATCATTAAACTACAAGCATGAGAAGGAAGCTACATTGTAACAAGTCATTTCTTTTCACGACCAAACACAGCTGAAGTGGTAACTACCAACAATGAGATGTCACTGAGAAAGAGAACTGCAAGGGCATTTTCAGTTAGAAATCCTGTTCAGTTCTGTTGATTTACTAGAAGCAAATGTAATTTTTTGTTTCTGAAAAGAATTATAAAGTAAGTTGTAAATATGGTCCTGGTTCAAATTATCAGTTTCTATTTGATTTCCTGATATTCTACGGAGTATTACTTCTGGCTATATGTCATATTGTGTCAGCATTTTTACTAGTTCAGAAAAGTTGTTTGAAATGAAAAGTTGCTCAAAGAAGTCTCAACAATTAAACAATACATTTAAAGTGTATTTAATAACCAACTCATAGGTCAAAAAAGGATTCACCCTTCAAAAGTATGTCTCAAACACTTCTAATGTTTCCCAAATAGTTCTCAGAGTATAGTGGTAGTGAAAGGAAACACTAACTAGCTTTATTTTAATTTCCATTAAAAAAAACTGTTTTCAAAACCAAAATTAACTTAAGTTCATTATAGAAAATTTGGAAAATAATAGAAAATAATGAATAAATAGTAAATAGAATTAAATAGTATTATATGATATATGATATATGTTGTTATATATTATATAAACATATTGTCTAATATTGAATAAATAATAAATAAAACAATAAATAGTAGTAAAATAATTATATATGATAATAAATCCACAGTCCTACCAACCAAAGATTAGCCAATTCTACTTTTGTGGTATTTCATGTTTGTTGTTTTATTTTAAAAATAAAAGAGTATTATCATATTATAATTTTTTTAACTTACAAATATCTATAGTGGGAAAAATTTTATAAGTCCTCTACAATATTATTTTGAATGTATTAATGTACCAATCAATCCTCTGTTTTTAGATATTTCAGTTGTTACTAGGCTTTCAGTTTTATATATGATTGCAAATAATATCCTCTTATATGGTTAAAGTGGCCACTTCATATTAGCATATTTGATGCCAGTGTTATTATATATTATTTTATAATGGAAAGAGGCCTGTTCTTTTTACTGTTAACTTTTCTTTTTTTTTTTTTTAACTTTTCTTTATCAGTGATGAGATAGAACATAAATAGTAAAGCATATAAAGGAAAAATGGGAACAAAGTTCCCAAACTCTATATACTTCATTCTTTTAGAACCTAAATGTATTCAGCAATGCCTGTTGTGGATAACTGAAACATTACTATAAAAGCCCAGGGAAATGAGAGATACTCCCAGATAGCCTGTTTCTTTTATGAAATTACAAAAACTACTGAATTGGAATTCTCTAGGGAAGTTAAGACAGAGAGAATTCTGGTGTACACTGAAGAGGAACTCTCTCTAACCTACAATTTAGTTACCATTGTTATTTCGCCATCCTGGAATAGATTAGACTCTAGAATCAGCAACCAACTGCAAGAGAAAGTACCTGGGTCATGATTCATTGGACTAATAAAGAAATAGACACACACACACACACACACACATGACACAAAGTGACCTATTAGACAAGTCATTTTACTTCTACTATTAATCTCTTAACTTTGCTGATGTCAGTCTCCCATTTACTGCCAGTGTTTCTCCATTATTATTTTTCATCTGCTGAGGAAAGCTTCAAGTAAAAAACAAAACAAAAAAAAGAGATGACAGAGGCAATCCTCACCCCCATATCCACTCAGGAGAGGTAGTGGAGTGAAAATAAGAGTAGTGACAGTCTCTTTGAAATACTGACAACCTACTCTGTTATTGATTTATATCATTTTTGTAACTGATATAGTTAAAAAGCCTCAATAACAATTTATTCATTTTTTAACAGTTTAGTTTAATTTGGGCCTGAAATGTTTGTGAAGACTTCATTGCAAATTCAATATCGTAGGGATCAAAGGAGACATACTTTTGTCCCATTTTAATTTGAAATTTAATTTTGCATATCCACTGGCATAATTTCTATAGCTATGTCCAGAAAAGATGACTTAAGAATTCACACACAGTGAAGTATAATTACAAAAACTGTAGCCATTTTCTTCTCTAAAGCCCTTCATCATTAAGTTGCCATATTGTTCTTTGGGAAAATGCAGTCAAACTCAAGTTGAGAGAAAAGTTTGGGTAGCATGTGGCTGTCTCATGTATTGTGAGACTCTAGCAGGACTTCAAAGCAGAATCTGATTGTTACAGATGGGAAGAATGCTTTCCACAGAAATACCTTTTTAAGACTCATGGTGCTGTAATTCATATGGTAGGCACTTGTGATTCGTTCCTGATGATGTTGGGATCATTTAACTCACAAAACCATTGTTGCTACCATAAAATCCTTTCATCTGTAGCCAAAAAGGTTTATTTCATGCAAATGAAAATTTTTCATTAAAGTATTACCTTAATAATGGGCAATGATATATATTTTCTGGTCATGTTTAAAATGTAAATTTATGAACATATTCTGAAGATTCATTTCATGTTAAGATCTTTATTTATTTGATGTCCTAGGACTCTTTCCAAATTCACTGAAACCGGAAATCAATTTTAGAAGAAATATGGAGATTATTATCATTAAATCTTTCAGTTGGCTTATTCTAAGCAGCCCTATAAATATTGCAAATGTTTTAAAGAAGGTACTTTCAACTATTCCAGTCAGTGATGGCCCAGGAGGTGAGTTTATATTCTCAGTATCTTTTGAAAAAAAATGAATAGTTGGTTTATATCTTAAAGTCTGAGAAAATAGAATACTTTAATGCCATTATTTCTGAAAAACAAAATTGGAAAACATTTATCCTGAAGAATTCCTGAGAATAAGGTGGCAAGAAAGGTTGACTGGCATTTTGACTATCCATCCACCCATCCATCCATCCATCCACCCATCCATCCATCCATCCACCCATCCATCTCTCCATCTATGGTCTACCTACAAATCAACAATTATTTACTAAATTCCTACTATGTGCCATAGTTTTATATATAAATTTGTATTTCAAATAGATATGTGAATCTTAGTTTTTTCACCTGTAAATATAACTAAGGATTAATTATTCTCATGTATTTGAAATGAATATCTAATCATAAAAAGGCACCTCAAAAAAATAAGCACCATACATCAAACAGAGCCTGGCACATAGCAGGTTTTTTTTATTATTATGTTATGTTAATCACCATACATAACATCATTAGTTTTTGATGTAGTGTTCCATGATTCACTGTTTGTGTATAACACCCAGTGCTCCATGCAGAACGTGCCCTCTTTAATACCCATCACCAGGCTAACGCATCCCCCCACCCCCTCCCCTCTAGAACCCTCAGTTTGTTTCTCAGAGTCCATCGTCTCTCATGGTTCGTCTCCCCGTCTGATTTCCCCCTCTTCATTCTTCCCCTCCTGCTATCTTCTTCTTCTTTTTTTTTTAAACATATAATGTATTATTTGTTTCAGAGGTACAGGTCTGTGATTCATCAGTCTTACACAATTCACAGTGCTCACCAGAGCACATACCCTCCCCAATGTCTATCACCCAGCCACCCCATCCCTCCCAC
>NC_138380.1:50721107-50738773 GCF_054177405.1 Leptonychotes weddellii
GTTCCAATTTCAATAATTTTGTGTCTCAGGGAACAGGAAGGCTTGAGGAGAGGGGGAAAGATGGGAGAATGGCCGTGGATGGAGCAGTCAGAACCCATCCAACATTTATCAGTTAAGTTAGCCACCTTATATGGGTGCGGTTCGTGGTGCCCCAAAACAATTACAATAATCACATCAAAGACCTCTGACCACAGATCACTACAACAAATATAATAATAATGAAAAAGGCTGAAATATTGTGAGGATTACCAAAATGTGACAGAGAGACATGAAACAAGCATATGCTGTTGGGAAAATGGCATTAATATATTTGACAGTGGGTTGCCACAAATCTTCAATGTGTAATTTCACATTATCTGCTAAGTACATTATAGTGAAACACAATAAAATGAGGTAAGCATGTATTGGAGAGCAATTTTTGGAGAAAAGTAAAGAATTGCAGGGCACTGAAAAATGTTATGCTCTTAAGATACACCTACTATAGAATATCTATTTTCCTTTCTCTAAGAACTTAAAAGAAAATACTGTGGCCAGTATAAGTAGAAAATCATTTTCAAAAACTGGTAAGGAGTAATATCTGTGACAGAAGTTCAGGTTCAAAGAAATACAACAGCCCAAAGAGAAAAGTCAAGTCTTTCTTGTCACAGACTGTTTTTTACATACTATAATATTTATAATGAATTTCATTAATTTACTTTTATACAAAGTGAAACTAGGGCTTCATTTCAGAAATATTTGTTGAGAAGCTGCTATGTGACAAGAACTGTGCTGGCTAATGAGGATATAGTTTTGAGCACAATAAAGACAGTCCCTATCCTTATATCAGTTATAAACTAATATTAGTGAAAGCTAACATCACCAGGCACAATGCGATATATTTGAAATGCAGTATTATCTCATTTATTCATCATACAACTACCCTAATGGGAGAATGAGTTATAAAGAAATTAACTTGCCCAAACAATATAATCAATGGCAAAACTGTGATAAGAAAGTGGTTTGTTGAATCTGGGACTTGTCCTTTAAACCACTTGCCTGTGTTTAAACCCAAATAATACTGAAGCACTAGTTTAATGTATTAGTGCTATAGCCATAAGCTTATAGACATTTATAGTCCTTGTGTCTGAATATTAATCACCAAATTTTAATGACCGTAACCCTTTTTTCTTACTGAAGCTTTTATTTACATTCATAAAAACTAATTTTCAGAAAAAGAAATATCTACTTTGATTTTTCTGATATTGTCAATTTGAAAATAAACAAATTACCACGACCACCACCACTATCACTTCCTTCATCCCACCCATACCCACCAAAAAAAAAATAATAATTGCTTTTCAAACTAACCTGTGGAACTAAGCTTGCATTTCAACTTCAGTATAGCATTAATCCATGGCAGTATTCCCCAAATTCTGCTCAGATAATGATGGTCATGGCAATACTTATAGCTACTATTGCCAAAAAGTTGATCCAGTAGCTCGTCCTACTTGTCTTTGTGGTTACTTCATGGCTATTTTTTTTTTAAACTGGTATTTTCAATGAGCACAGTACCTAACACATAGTACCGAAAGTAATCTCGTTTTTTCTTCAAACAAACAACAAAAACTCCACTACTGAGTCTCAGTGTATACATTTTTCAAACAGATGCCTATAAACAAGATGATAGTTTATCATAAGTATCAGCTAAATCTTAAAGGTTTATTAAATGGTAGAAAACCAAATAATTCTCTTCTAAGGAACAGGAGGACATGTAACTCATTGCCAAAAACATTCCTTGGAATTCCATTTCCCAAATGACCTAGGTTTTTAATTTCAAGACAAAAATACCTGATTTTAAAAGATAAGTATCTACCCTCTGGGCCAAACTGATGATTTCTCATTTTTTCCTACCATAAAGAGAGATTCAGGAACCCTCTAAATTATAGGTTTCAAGCAACCATTTAATTTAGATTAAATTAAACAGCAATTGTATGTTAAATAAATATGAAATTGCTCTGAAGTTATTTGTTAAAGATTAAGAATTCTGTAATACTTGGTTTCTGTTACACATTTGTTTTGCTGATTTTTAAAATAAATTACCATTTAATTGAAATACTTAAAGAACATTTATAAAGGAAAGCAGCATTTAGCAAAACCCATAAGAATCTAATAAGCCCAAAAGAGTAGCTCTTAAAGAAGTAGCCCATTCTCCAACAGTGTGGCAGAAAGTCTGTGGTGTAAACATGGCCAGGATCCTATATAATATTTACAAATTACATGATTAAATTTGCCAATGTGGACCAAAAAAGGTTTCATTTTAAATATCTATTATAAAAAATAATATAAATAAATATCTATTATCAAAGTGGTTTTGGTCTATAGGCTATAGGTCCCATCTGACATTAAAAAAAAAAACCATTGAATGAACTAAAGGTAGATGAAAATAGGAACTACCTCATATATCCATCATATACTTGAATATAACTATCATCCTTTGGAGAAGAAAATTAAATATTCCAGAGCACAGTGCATCATGGCTTTTATCTTGCATTTTTTCCCCGTTTTCCCTAGTTGGAGTTGTGGGAAATAAAAAAGGAGCCTTCTTTTGATCATGCTAAAGTCGTGAATTTTAAGGTAGTTTCTTTGTTAATGAGGCTCACTATCCAACTTATGTAAAATACTATACAAACTTCAGCATTGCAAAGACAGAATATTTCAGGGAAGGTGGTGGCATTTTAGGTCAAACACTTCAAGGCACTTAATGGATCTGAAAGATGACAAGACTGGAATATTCAGAGTGAAGTAAGCTGAGGCCAGATTCAGTGTGGGTAGATCAAAAATAAAGAGAAGTTGCCAGGACTTTTAGGATTAGCTGGGTATGTGTAAGAATAAATGAAGGAGCACAATCTGTTGGTAATTCTACAATTATTAGAACTGGGAGGTCATGGACATCTTTCAACAAGAGTCTGTAATGGGATTAGGCAACTGATTTTCAGACTGAAGATATCACAGATGCACCAGGCTAGAAGTCAAACTGGAATGCACTTGGGATATGCAGCTACTGCCCCCCTCTTAAAGTCTCAGTTCAAATTTACCAAAAATAGTTAAAATTTCAAGATCTAGATATTAACAGCCAGACCTAGAGCTTAAAAATGTGGGAATTTTATTATAATGTAACCGGCGGCATTTTTCTTATCCCTGTCATAAGTGTTATAGCTTCAGAAAAAAAAGCAACTGGGTACCCCAAATTACCTAATTAATAATAGATGACAATAGAAATTTAAAGTAACTATTAAAGGAATATGGCTTTTATCATAACCATTATGTCTCAAAAGAGTTGTGTAACTCATCGTACTTTCAACCTTAAATTTATTAAAGAGATATTATTTCTCTGAAGAGATATCCAGATATTCTCTGCCAGCTGCTTAAATCCTCCCAAGACATTTGCTGATTCTTATTGCCTAAAGAATGTTAGTTTCTAGAAAAGATGACCTACTCAGTCCTGTAAAGCATCAGTGACAGCACCAATGTGGTACCACTGATTATGAATTTGGAGAACCTTAATCAACAATTAAAATGGGTATTATCAACTAAATTATAGTTCAAATTCTCTGATGTGCTGGGTAAAGCAAATTCCCATGTTTACGTTTTTATTTCTCTAAGGATCAAATAAAGGGGTTGGGCTAAGTCAGTATCTCTTAAAGTAAGGTTAACCTCTGGTTAAACATAATCACACGGGTATTTATTAAAATGCAGATTCCTGAGCCTAATTCTCAACCAAGTTAAAAATCCAAATCCCTGGGGTGAGACCCAGACTCTGTATTTAAAGTAAGTCCCTCAACTGAGGTCTAAGTGCTATCTGACTACAAAATCTGAAGGCTCCTTCCCACTCTGCCATTTGGGTTGATCCCTTGATATCTTTTATAATTTTAAGCCTACCAAAAAACAAGCAAAACAGATCCAGTTTATTTTGTTTATCAATAAAACAAATAGGTATAAAAATAATAGAGTACATTGGTATTCCAGGTTTGGGCTTCCATGAAATAGTATAGGAGGTAGCATTTCAACCTGCCCTTTCACCTCTTCCCCGCCCTGGGATGCATCCCAACCTCTCTTTTAAGTGCTATCCTCCTTTTCTCACTAGTCCTCATGAAATACACTTTCAAGAAGGGATCTCACACAGTGAATTTATGTCAGTGGGTTATCCAAGAAGCTTTAGATATGGGGGTCTCTGCTCAATATTTAAATATTAATATTTGTAAAACTCATAAAAAAGTGCCATACTCATAATAAGTTAAATAACTGTTAATTCTGGAATTATAAAAGACTTTTTTCTGTATTAGGAAGATTTCTCAAATGGAACCCTGTCCTGGCTCTCCCAAACTATAGTCTTAAAGGAAACTATTTTACTCATATTTAAGATCAAACCTTGTTACTATCACTTTGGTTACTCTTACGATAAATTATAAAGAGTAAAATGCCAACACAAAGAAATCTTTCTGCTAACGATAAATAGTTCAGGTTATATAGATAATAGGCAGCTCTTTGGAAACAATCATTTGCAAAATGACACATAAGTACCCTTTAGACTTATGTTTCTAAAGATAATAAAATTTTCCCTAAGCACACTGGATTTTCTTTATAATTAGGCCTTTAAATTAATGATGACTTATTAAGTCAAGTATTTATTGAGGGAAGTTTTCTGGGTGGTACTTGCCTCTTTATTACCTACCACTTCAAAGTGCAAGGCTTGATTTGAATAGAGGATCTGAGACACAGTATATTATTGAACAAAAAGACTTGGGCTATGTTCAAACCACCAGAGAACTAGATTTAAGAGGCTGTGATTCTCAATGGAAAACAACTTTTCAGCTCCTGGGATTAAAACAAAGCTTATTAATGGAGAACTCTGGTGAATTCCAACTGTCATCATCACTGAACACATAAGGAAAAGCAGGTTCTTAGGACACTTCATCATTTCATTTGATTCAAATAATCGGGTCTACTGAGGTTTTTGTTTCTGACTGGAAAAACGGAGGTAGCAGCATCTGTAGGGATAAATGGTCCAACTGGTTGTGTGCGACTACTTTATGCAAGAATATGCTAACTTTTTAGTGTGGGAGAGAAAGGCAATAAATAAAAAGTAATAAGAAGAGGGCTATCTTAGTGGCTTAATTTAGGGGCAATTTTTAATGATCATGTGAAAAAAGCATGCAACTCGTGTCTATTCTTAGCTTAAACAAATGGAGAAAATTGTATATAAATAGATATCTCATTTAAATACATTAACCTATAGAATATCTCTTGAATGATCCTCTGATTTTCTGTATCATTAACCTTTTTTTCTCCCCTGCTTTATCAAACTCTCTTCTTAACTGGCCTTGTACCATCACACTGTTAAGTTCTCCTCCATCCTCTCCTCCTCTGAATCTCCTTGCCAGCTCCTTTAGCTCCTTCACCTGAGAAATATGGGTTCTCCCAACATTCTGCCCTCAACACTCTACCCTCCCTCTGCAAACATCGTCCATCAGTGAATTTTTCACTGTCATAGTTAAATCTATTCACTAAATTAAAGACTGAAATCTCCATCACTACTCTCCTTTTCTATATCTAATTCTCAATCACAAATTGCCAGTAAAGCATTTCTTTGCATATCCCAATCTAATCAACCAGGTCTAAATATTTTATCCATTATCCATCTTCTACAGTTTCTCCTCCAAAAATCCCCTTAACATGTGCAAATTATAATGCTCAAACTACTTGGCTGGTAATCCAGGCCCCCATATGCTATATAGTCAAATTGCTGTTCCTATATAGTTTTTCCTTCCAGAGAGTGCATTGGGTAACAGATTTGGGAGTTTGAATTCTAGTTCTCTCTCTGTCACCAGCGTCATCTTGGACATGTACTTTAATGTCCTTGAATCTCCATTTCTTTTTCTGTGAACTGGGGATAATAACACTTGAAGTTATGGTAAATACATGGAAGAATTCACATATCTACTTAAGCACAATGTGAGGACAAAGTAAAGCCCAACAAATGGTTGTAAAGAACAAATGTGATACATTTGCTTGTGTCCCTCTTTCCATCTGCTTTCTCTTCTCCTCTCATCTGTGTCTAACTCATCATTGAAGAGCCAGCTCTACTTGGAGAAATTTCCCTGATCACTACACATTTTGCATACAGAATACCCTTAATCAGATACTGTCTTTTCTTGCATGTATATCTTATTTTATTTTCAACTTAATTGTAAGATGCTGAAGTTTTTTATTTTTTATTTTATTTATCCCAATTTTTGGCATATCAGCCAGTAAGCCAAAACAGTAGTATTTACTGAATAAATCAAATGCCATTGCTTCCCATACTAACTAAAGTCCAAAGGACATTTAGATTTAGCAGTACCTATGCTTAAATTTGAGTTTTCAGTCATGACTGACTGTAAACATTGTCATGTTTGAGCTGGGAGATCAGTGCTTTGTCATTTTCTTTGCTCTTCCCCAGGAATGTAGGAAGATTTCTTATTTGTGAACTTTGAAAGTATTTTAGGTCACCTTTACTGTCTCTTTTCTGTCTACCACATGTGCTCACAGAACTTGTAAGGGAATGTGAAATCTGAAGTGTATTGTCTCCTTCATTCGGGCACTATATAATCTCCAAATGTAACTTAACATGAACAAAGTGTGGACTCTACCCCAGCAATGCTCAGGAAAGCCTCTCAAGGTCCGGAAATAAACATTCTGGGATACTCTGCAGGCCAGATGTGCAGACTACAAGATGGCATGTGGGAAAGGAGAGAAAGAACCCAAGCCCATTAAATCTAGCATATTCCCAGGGTGGCTTACTTTTCTTTTCAAAGGCAGGAAGGGGGAACCCTTTGTTCCTGGCTGTTTTTTGCCCACACTTCCGGGATGTTTGTTAATATCGATTAAAAGAGAAAGACAGGGATAGGTTTAAGAGTAATGGCTCTGATAAGTAGGTAGAAAGCAATCCCTAAACCCAAAGTGTTTATGTGCTTGTTTCTCTCTGAGGTCCAATAGCTTCTATATCCACTTCTATAACCACTTGGTGACATGAAAGAATTCACCAAAATTCTATACCCATTTTACTGTATTATCTTGAGCAAACCATACTGCCACTATGAGATGCTCTGTACTCACTACCTCATTTGTGAAACTAAGAAATTGTTGTAGATGATATTGAAGTTCCTTTGCATATACAAGTCTATCTTAGTGAAGGACTAATCTTTCCCCCTGCATAACAGAGCTCTTCAGGTCAAACTCTAATTACTCTCTTTGGAACTCAAAGAAATGGCTGCCAAATTTCTGGCTGGTGACTGACATTTCATATCCACGCTAGTGCACTTTCAAACACAAACCATCCCGAGCCTTTCTTTGTTCTTTGGAAATGTCTGTTTCCGTCATCCCAAGAAAATGCAAGAACAGCCAAATGCAGGTGTTTGGGCATGGCCTAACAACTATGGTTCTTTGTCTTTTTACTTTTTTTTTTTCTTTTTGAGTGGGGGGGATCTGTTTTAATGTACAGAAAAAGTTGCAAAGGCTGATACCAAGGTCTTGACATCCCCTCTGGTTGTCTGAAATCCCCTCTGAAGTTCATGGGGATTCTGCACGCTACAGGCCCAGGTCCATAACTGGTAAATAAAGAAATATCCCAAGGAAGAGAATTTTAGTTAACAAGAAAAGAAAAAAAAAACCCATAACACAGAAAAAGTGATTTTGTTGTTGTTATTGCTGGAAAAAAATGGGAATTTAAACAGCACATTTATTTCGTTTTAATTTCTGGGCTGTCAGACATCAGCTCTGAAGCCCTGATTTGGAACACATGCGAGGTCCCTTTGAAGTTCTAGCTGCTTTTTTTTAACAATGGCAGAGAGATATAAAGAAATTAAACTGCAACATAATCATGCAACAGAACTTCTGGACTCCTGATTTACAAATTGTCATTATTTCATTATTTCAGGACTTCATTTTCAAAGCTTCATTGTGGTGCATGCCTTTTTGCAATTTTCTTCAGGTTAAACTCAAGCTTCAGCTATACTTTTCCCTTCCAAAATAAAGCATTTTACCTTATTTTAATCAAATAAAAATAGTTTATTGTGGTTTTCTGAAGACAAGAAAGGAACTGGAAAATTTAGAGCAATATATTAAATGGCACCTTTCTGAAAAAGGCACTGCAATATAGGGTTTAGCTCTTAAAATACCCAATTCTCTTGACATAAAGACAAAAATGTACCTTAAATTTTTAGGCAGTCCAAGGAAAATACCTACTTTGTTTTCATGCTCTGATTACAAACGATCTTTACCAAAAATTTCAAGGATCCTGAATAAAAACTGCGTTTCAAATTTGGTCTGGTAGATGCCACATTTAAACACAAATACACAAACATAACACGCATTCACACACACATATTGATTTCACGTTGTCATTCACTCACTGGTCATACATATTATGTGAACAAATTATGGAATTTTGTAATCCAAATGCCGCTTTAAAATCTATATGCAAATATGAACAAGCTAAAAGATTCTTAGTCCCTAAAGTCATTTTCCTTATTGTATATTTTTTCTGTAATCTCTTACTGTTTTTATCATATTAAGTATTCTAATATTTATACTCTTTACAAATCCTGCTATACTTTATTCTACTTCTTTCCACTTTTAAAATGAAATTTTCACTCTAGGGTTTCTTCTGTGCTATAATGTCAATGGTCAAAATTTCAAAAATCATGGTTTTTATCCAATATATTGATTTTCAATACACTTTCAAGAAGTACTTGTCATTTATTATTTCAAGTTCCAACTGCATACAGCAAAGTGATATGTGAAGTTGAAAGACCATCCGCATCAGTGATCAGCTCATACCGACTTGTGAGAACTGGCTGCCAAATTTTCAGAAACATTGTGAGCCAGGTGTAAGCAGAGTCATTATTAAATATATATATATATATATATATATATAATTGAAAAATTACATTAAAAACAAAGGTTTTAATACTCAAAACTTATCACCTGCTAATTATTTTAGTACTTTTGCTATTGTTTATGCTCCTGGTTTATTTGCATCTATGGTATCGACAGGTGAAAAAAATGTATGAATCTTTGCTATTGTACATCTCAACTTGTGAAAGTGACTTCACATTGGTAGTTGAAACTGGCCAAGTGGGAATATTATAGCACAGGCCTACTTGGTTTTTGTTTTGGAGAACTAGTTTTTAAACATTTACCTGCATAATATTAATGTCCTCTATACCTGAATTATTCACAATAACTAATTTAAAATTTATAATGATCACTTTATATTTTATCCTGAGTATTTCAATTAAGAATCGGAAGCTGGAATTTATTTTTGTTAGTCATACTTTTTGGGTAAGGACTGAAGGGGAGAATTGGAATATGTGAAATTATTTCTACTATTTCTACCTGCCTACATCCTGAAACTCCTCATACTTCCCTAATACTGCCTACTATTCTTTAATCCCTTTACTGTTATTCAATGTATTGATTTTCTTTTTATATTTCCAGCTTCTAGGATTTTAATTTCTCTTATGCCTAGAATAAAACTGCATTTTCACATCTACTGAAACACCTCTTAAAACTTTAATGAAACCGTACTTACTCTTGATGTCAACAGTAATTAGGAAGGTTGGTATAAGATTCCTCTTATTTTCTGGCATAAGATCAGGCACATGTGGTCCAAATGAAACATAAGAAAATTGTACATATATTTTTTTAAAAGGCGTGGGGAGTAAAGTGTGTATTGCTATGTCATTACCTTAGAATCTTGGACTGTAAGTATCTAGAAGGGAGGTACCAAGAATGTCAAGTAGCCTAATCCCTTAAGTATTAAATAATCATCAGATGGGTTGCCAGACTTCCTCCCATTCTACTTTGACAACGGTCTCCATCTACAAATGAAAAACATTTTGATGTCAAGTAGTTTAAATTTTATTATTCTGATATGAATGACTGTCTTGAATACAAACAGATTTTAGACATAGAAAATTAAGATCTCTTCCTTCAGAAGGGATATGGAAAAGATTTGGATAAGAACTGGAGAAAGTTTGACCATGGAAATTAGCCATGGTGTTGAAAAGACTGCATTATTTATATACATTGCTATAGCCTTTGGTCTAGCTCTCAAGAATGCAAGATTCCCCTCAATGCCCAAAAGAGAAACAGAGAATTTTTAAGCAGAGAAATTATTCATTTGTTGTGTTACAACTAAATACAACTTTTTCACTGAAAACTCCTCTTTAGGTAGTTTTCTAATAGTATTATTAGTATTATTTATAGGGCATGGTGATAACATTAATCTAAACAGATTACCTAAGCTCTGGTATAACATTTTGAGGGAGCCACAAGCATATCTTTGATGAAAGTGGAAGACCTAAATCTCAGGCCTAACTAGATTCAACACAAATCTGTCTCATCCTAAATTCTAGCAAAAGAATCACTCTAGTTTTTATTAGAATCATTGCAAGTAATATCATATACAATTAAAAAAAATTTTAAATCAGACCAATATTTCTTAAACGGCACGCTATCCACATTTTGGATCAGTTAATGCTTTGTTACAGGGAACTGTCCTGTGCCTTGTATTATGTTTAGCAACATCCTTGAGCTCTACCCACCAGATGCTAGTAGTACCACCCAGCTATGACAATTGCAACGTCTCCAGACACTGCCAAATATACTCTGGAATGCAAAGTCACTTTGAGTTGAGAACCACTGAATTAGACTGATTTTCAGGGAAAATGTTAATTTGACATGTAACGCATTTTTAGAGGTTTTTTTTATCAATTGATAAAGAAAAAGGCCCCATTATAATAGTACTTTCTCTCACTTATTGGGTATTTCTGTAGTTTTCAAAAAGTTTTTAAACATTATCTAATTCTTACAACAACCCAAGAATATAGGTTTTTATGTCCATTTTCGTAGATGAGGAAACTGAAAATAACTTCCCAAAGATCACTCAGCTATTATGCTAGACCAAAATATATTTAATTCTGAAGTTCCTATCTACATATTCAATGGAAAATTATTAAGCTTTGACTATGCAGAAGCAATGTAACTGATATGGCTCCTAACTTTTATATTATGCTTACTTCTGGAATATGAAGCTTTTAAAAGAATATACATACATTTTTGAAGTACCAACTATTCCATGTAGCATCTAAAAATAGATTCCACATAAAGTTTTTTATATTGCTTCTTAACATATAGAAAAAAACTTTATAAAAATTATGTCTCTTTAGAATAAAATACATTATCATGAAAAGAGCATTGTAAAAATATCTAAAATATACTAGGTGTACATACTATGTGTACATAGTAAAATATACTATGACATATATCATAGGTATAAATTTGATCACAACCAATTCTATAGAAGTCACCTTTAACTCTCACTTTCAAGGTTCTTTTGGATCTGGATGATGCTGAAAATGACCCTATGTTCTTATACCTACTCTGAAGATAGCACTAGTCTAACCAATATGTCACTATATTACTAAGAGTAAGGTACACTGTAGGAATACCTCATATACTATGCATGTTGCCTTTGGTACATTTTGTTTTCTTTGCAGGATTACAGATTCCATGTCACTAGGTTGCAGGACACTGAGGATCATTGGTCCATCCTTCTCCAAGGAATTACTAGCTATGACTCCAAAGGTCTGTGACCCTTCTCATAAGGATGGGACACTAAGATTTCATTGCTGGATTCTACCTTGCTTTATGAGGTTGTGGTATAACTCACGTGTAGTCAAATTTTGCCTATCAAATAATATGACATCACAAAATCTGTGGGGGAATTCTTAAGCTGGCAGTATGACTCAACTGGTAGGAACATGAATGACACAATCTTGATATGCATCATAGCATCTTATGACATGCCCCTTCTTTAAAATTTTTTTTAGATAAAACTTCAACACTTAAGAATTAAGCAATTAGGGGCGCCTGGGTGGCTCAGTCGTTAAGCGTCTGCCTTTGGTTCAAGTCATGATCCCAGGGTCCTGGGATCGAGCCCTGCATCGGGCTCCTTGCTCCACGGGAAGCCTGCTTCTCCCTCTCCCACTCCCCCTGCTTGTGTTCCCTCTCTGTGTCTCTCTCTGTCAAAAAATAAAATCTTTAAAAAAAAAAGAATTAAGCAATTAAAAATTTATACTCACCTAATGACAAATGTTTTTAATATAGAGTTAATCTGGGCAATGTCTATTTTACCTGGGAAACATTTTCCCAATCAGAGTAGTCTACTGATTTCTGTGAGAACCTCTTTCCTCCACCTCTATGTTAAACTTATTTTTTTCCCATTCAAACAAAATTCTAAAGAAAAAAATTAACCTTTCTATGTTCTGAATGGTAATATATCATGCAGGATGGATTCCCCACCCTTGGGATCATTTGGTTTTTATTGGAGCTTATTTCCATAGAACCTGCTTGCTGTTTCTAAGCTTTGCGATGCACATGGAGTTGGTTTCTTCTTTTCATGTGAGGATGCTCCTGATGTGAAGAGAGAAGAAAGATCTTACTGCTAACCCATGTTCTCTCTTTCCTGGGGTTTATACCCAAACTGTCTCATCTTTAGGACAAAAGTTCTGGTGTTCATTGATCCAAATTAGAGCTTTCCAGAGCTTTAAAACTTTAAGACACCCATTGAACTATAAATATCCCACCATCCTCACCATCTCAACCCTAATACTTCATAATAATGATGGAGAGAAAAATGGGCTTTCCAAAGTCTTGGAAAAGAGCTTTGAATACATCTTCACTAGGTTTGTAAGAGACAAAGTAGCCTTAGTGTATATCCACCAACTCTAAGATGCTATACTAAATTCCCAAGTGACTGCAAACCTGTGAGAGACATAAGGTAAGGTCACGGTTTATAACAGGACAGAGATAAAGGGATGAGCAAAAGAAGAGATTCCAAGAGTATCACAAGCTGTTTAACAAGAGTAATTCCAGCTGGAAAATCAGGAGGCTCTTTAAGGAGAGGATATTTTATGCTGGAGCTCAAAGATCAGTACAATTTGGCCACTGAAAGTGAGAGGAAGAGCTCTGAAGGCAGAGAATATACTGAGCAACTTATAGAGAAAGAAAAAGCAGAGGATTTGAGGTTACTCTGCTAAATATAAGATCTTTATGCAGAAGAGCTCAAACATCACAGTAAGGGGAGTTTGCAAATAGCACAGGGAGTCTCTTGAATGTCATTTCTTCACAAATCTGACCTATCTCTGACCATCTTGATTTGAGGTGATCTGAAAGCCTAAAGCACTTACTTCTGTCAATCATTCATCACCCAAAACACATAAATCCATAGAATTTTAGCAGTGGAATAAATCCAAATATACATGATGAAAGTAAGAGTCAGTAAGGTTTAGTTATTCTGTCTTCTATTACTTCAAATTTTCTTGCATATATATATATATATAACAATCTATTGAGATGTTAACTAGTGCTTCTTCTTCCTTTCAGGAAAATAAAAGAGTGTTTTTTCCAACCCCTCATCCTCCCAATACACACATACATGCACACATTCTCTTCTATTCACAGAGAAATCACAGGCCTTTGGGTTCTGAGTGTAAGGTTCTTCAGTCTTCAGAGGCTATTGATGACTTTCGTTGTTCAGGGGAAAAAAAGAAGCTGCCAGGTACAACAATCTCCACCAGGCATTTGTTTGGAAGTCCAGTTCTATTAGGACCATTTAATATAGATCATCACCGAGGGTGAGGGAAACGGAGACTAGAGCTTGGTTTAAAGTGAAACTGGCCAGGGCGACTGGGTGGCTGAGTCAGTTAAGCTTCCATGTGATCACTGGTGGTGATCTCATGGTCGTGAGATTGATCCCTGCATGGGGCTCCGCTCTCAGCATGGGACTCCAGGCTCAGCACTGGGCTCCAGGTTCAGCGTAGAGTCTACTTGAGATTCTCTCTTCCTCTGACCACCCCCCCTAAAATAAATAAATAAACCTTTAAAGTGAAACTGCCCTAATACCAAATGTGGCTTCATAGAGATGGGAGGGAGAATCCTAAATCTAAAGTAGTCATCATGCCACTCTCTGTCAAATCATTTTAATTTTCCTTTAACCCTATTGCTACCAGTATTATCCATTTTTGTTTGCTATCTTATTCCCACACTCTCATCACTCCTCAAAAGTTCCATAAGGACAGTGAATTTATCTTTTTATTCTCATAACTGTATCCCCAGCAACATTAGTTAAGGTTTCAGTAGGAAACAGATGGCACCTCAAAGAGTGTGAGAAGAGAGTTTAATAAAGGGGCTTTTTATTGAGGCAGAAGCTACACCTCAAACAATGTAAAACCACTGCAACCTTTAGGCATGAGGGGCAATGAAAAGAAGTAAGAGATCTGCAGCTGAAGGGAGCAAAAGGCCATGTGATAGAGGCTATAATGTTAGGTAGAAGAATGCAGCCCTTGTCCAAAGTCAGGTGGAAGTAGAAGGGGGTGTCTTGTCGTCTCGGCTCCTGCCAATACCCCCAGTGGCCACAATCATTTAGAATCAAGGGGGCTTGGTGCCTCCTAGGGCACCAAGCAGGTTGGAGAGTGGATATGGAGGGGCTAACAGAGAATAATGCACACATTTAAAATTCACTAAATGAAAGACTAGGTTCTCCAAATGATAGGGAGAATTATCTTCTCTTATCAGGAAGAGGCAGGAGTGCTGATAGGACAGCATATACATTTTTTTTTTTAAAGATTTTATTTATTTATTTGAGACAGAGAATGAGAGAGAGAGAGCACATGAGAGGGGGGAGGGTCAGAGGGAGAAGCAAGCTCCTTGCCGAGCAGGGAGCCCGATGCGGGACTCGATCCTGGGACTCCAGGATCATGACCTGAGCCGAAGGCAGTCGCTTAACCAACTGAGCCACCCAGGCGCCCAGGACAGCATATACATTTTGACAGCAACAGAGCACCAAGAGTTTGTGAAATTGGGAGCCAAAGGAGAACAAAAATATCCTTGTGTCTTTTCTTGGAACAGAGTAAGTGAAAATACTTGCCTTCAAATGGATCACATGAGTTGGACAGTGAACAACAGCAACCATGACGGACTAAAGGCTACGGCCCCCTCCGAAACTTTTAAACTATGTAACCCTCTTCAATCTCATTTAAGTCTAAGAATGACTTTGAGGATGATTAGAGGGCTTCCCACTGAATCTAGCAAGTGGGAAACTGTGAGTCAGATAAAATTTTATTTAGAATAATAAACCAGTGCAATATTTTATAAATCCAAGGATTTTACAGCAATTTCAGTTCTGCTATATAGTTCCTTGTCTTCCAAATAGACTTTAATCTCCATCAGGGCTATTGTGGGTTGAATTCTGTCTCTCCCAAATTTATATCCCAATCCCTTAGTACCTCAGAATATAGCCATATTTGGAGACAAGATCCTTAATAATAGGTGGTTAAGTTAAAATGATACCATTAGGTAGGACCTTAATCTAATATTACTGGTGTTCTCCTAAGAGAGGGAGAGACATCTGCAAGCCAAGGAGAGAGGATTCAGGAGAAATCAGACTTCCTGACATCTCAGTCCTGGACTTTGAGCCACCAGACTATGAGAAAATAGATTCCTGTTGTTTAAGCCTGCAGTATTTTGTTATGGCAGCTCTCGTGAAAAGGGCTAAGACTACATCTTACGTTAACCACACTGAATTATCATGGTGGCAGCATGGTGCCCTGACCATGATAGCTGCACTGTGAATTCTTTGACTTGTTAGCTGTATTGGCTTATTCTTCTTTTCTAATATATCGGGAGTGTGAAGAACATTGAGTCTTTCTTTCATAATTACCTTCTACCTCCATTATATAAAGATGTGAAGTAGAAAATAAATTTTACTATTTCAGTAAATTTCTACTTCTTAGTAAAGTAGAAAATAACCTTTACCTATTTAAAAGAAATAGGGAAAATTATATTTTTTATCTAAAATATTTTAAAGCTTGTACTTA
Source organism: Leptonychotes weddellii (assembly GCF_054177405.1). NCBI lineage: Eukaryota > Metazoa > Chordata > Mammalia > Carnivora > Phocidae > Leptonychotes > Leptonychotes weddellii. The sequence goes on from NC_138380.1 coordinate 50,737,067, forward strand.
TTCCAATTTTTGGGTGTTATTGGAAAGATAGGAATTGTGCCTATTGTAATTATAAGTATTTCAGCCTCAGACATTCAGCTGAATCTCTGTTCTCAATCGTAGCCAGCATTATTCTGATTCTAGATACTTTGCCAGTTGTATAAAGGTCACGTAGAGGTGAGCAGAATATGAGGTATCTGGCTCCAATTCTACGTGAAACATTAAAGTGACTCCAGATTGAAAAACTAGAGAGAGGGAACAGGATGCTGGACTACAAAGATACCAAACCAGAGTAAGCCAAACCGTACATTCTTAACTAACGGTATTTGGCAACGAAAGGGAAAAGAGCCCTTAGGAACAAATAGAAGCTCCATTTTGGTTTAAGATATAGGTAGGACACATTAAAGTATTTGGCAGAAAGAGGACTGAAGACATGAGAATAAATAGCTGGCAAGGACTAGTAAACAGTTAACATTTTCTACAAAAATAGGAAACTTACCTTTCTTATGATTAACTGCTGGAAGTCAGTGAGATAATGGTAAAAGAGAAAATTAGGAAAGTTAAAACAGATTCTTTATGGATGTCCTCAGAAATTCTAAGAAAGGAAATTCTACTGGAGGTCATTTTGAAGGAGTGACAGGAGGAAGAATATATAAACTTGAGAGGATTATTATAGATTATCTATAGGCAAACCATGGATATATTGTAAGTCTGGTTCCAGAACCACCACCAGAAAGCAAACAACACAATAAATGAACTTTTTAGTTTTCCAGTACATATGAAAGTCATTTTACACTATACTGTAGTCTATTAAGTCTGCAATAGCATTTCATCTAAAAACACAATGTACAGGGGCGCCGGGGTGGCTCAGTCGGTTAAGCTTCTGCCTTCGGCTCAGGTCATGGTCCCAGGGTCCTGGGATCGAGCCCCACATCGGGTTCCCTACTCAGCAGGAAGCCTGCTTCTCCCTCTCCCACTCCCCCTGCTTGTGTTCCCTCTCTCGCTGTCTCTTTCTCTGTCAAAAAATAAATAAAAAAATAAAAACACAATGTACCTACCTTTTTTTTTAAAGAAGATTTTATTAATTTATTTGACAGAGAGAGCACAGTGAGAAAGGGAACACAAGCAAGGGGGAGAGGGAGAGGGAGAAGCAGGCTTCCCGCCGAGCAGGGAGGCTGATGCGGGGCTCGATCCCAGGACCCTGGGATCATGACTTGAGCCAAAGACAGATGCCTAATGACTGAGCTACTCAGGCGCCCCACAATGTCCACACCTTAATTAAAAATACTTCATTGCCAAAAAATGCTAACGACCAACTGAGCTTTCAGCAAGGCATTACGTATTTGCTGGTGGAGGGTCTTGCCTGGATATTGATGGCTGCTGACTGATGGGCATGGTGGTTGCTGAAGGTTGGGTGGTTTGGCGATTTCTTAAAATAAGACAACAGTGAAATTTGCTGCATCGATGGACTCTTCCTTTTGCAAATGGATTTCCCTGCAGCATGTGGTGTTTGATAGCATTTTACCCATAGGAGAACTTCTTTCAAAACTGGAGTCAATCCTCTCTGACCCTGTGGCTGCTTTACCAACTAAGTTTATGTACTATTCTCAATCCTTTGCTGTCATTTCAGCAATCTTCACAGCATCCTCACCAGGAGAAGATTCCATCTCAAGAAACCACTTTCTTTGCTCATCCATAAGAAGGAACTCCTCATCCAACAAGTTTTAT
>NC_138380.1:50739273-50820410 GCF_054177405.1 Leptonychotes weddellii
GTGGATGGAGCAGTCAGAACCCATCCAACATTTATCAGTTAAGTTAGCCACCTTATATGGGTGCGGTTCGTGGTGCCCCAAAACAATTACAATAATCACATCAAAGACCTCTGACCACAGATCACCACAACAAATATAATAATAATGAAAAAGGCTGAAATATTGTGAGAAAAAATGTGATACAGAGACACAAAGGAAGCAAATGCTGTTGGGAAAATGGTGCCAAATATTTGTTTCACAAAGGGTTGCCCCATTCAACCTGTAAAAAACACAGTATCTTGGAAGTTCAATAAAGTGCAGAACAATACAATGAGGTATGCCTGTAATTTTGGCCTAACACTTACCATTGCTTAGGTCCTATGCAAGTATTTTACATGAAGTATGAATAAAGCTTAGTTATTAGTTCTGTTTTATAAATGAGGATACTGAGGTTTAGGGAGGTTAACAACTAGCCTAAAGTCATGTAGTTTACAAAAGGTGGTGGAGTCAGGACCCAAACCCAGGTTTGCCTAGCTCTACAAGCCCTTGCTCTAATTAACCACCAAGCTAAAATTCCATCAATTCTCAAAGTGTTCCCTTTTTCCTACTATAACCAATAAACTTATTCTTTGGTCTGAACAGGTATACTGTTCGCAAGTAAGCTCATGCAACCAAATTACTGAATATATTTGTTCATTTCCCTGTGAATAACTTTATATTATTATTATTTTTTTTAATCAGACTGACCTTTCCTACAAGGTAGGGAGTTCTCTGCACTATTTGTTTTGTTCAACCCGTAGCACAATATCATACATAAATTAATGCTCTTACTGTAGATGATTATACTTTTTAGAAAAAACTCCAAGGAATGATATCAGTGAGAGTCTTGGATTCAGAAAGTTTACACATTTAGGGTAGAGAAATGTTTTACTTACAAATAGTGTGAAATTTCTTTTTCCCAACATTTTCTATTCCTCGGATACTAAAATCAAAAGTATTTCTCTTTTGTTTATGTGCTAGTTTGATTACTTAGCCAAATAATTATATCCTATGAAATCCAACAAGATGTTTAACTGAGCTAAGTATATTTTTATTTATTTCAGTGATGCAATTTATTCAATCAAATATTTTCCCCTGCCCTTGTCAATTCTTTCAGTTGCTCACAGGCAATTCTATTAGGAATGAAATATTGTTAGAGGGGGGTTCTCAAAAAGTGCTTTATCTTCATTATATTGAAAATTCTATTCCAAATGAACCTTTGGGGAAATCTATTTTACTGACATACTTTACTTTCATAGTTTTGTTTCAAAGATGGGGAGGTTTTCCTGCCAAAGCCTCATTTTTCTCCTTTTTGGCTAAAAGCTATTTTCTGGAGACTGTTCATTTCCCCCCACCCCTCAGTGGATCTCACCATGATGACTCTCCTAAGGACACATTAGAGGGCTTTGTCCTAATCCATATTTTACTAAACAGCCCCAGGAGTGAGAAGGACCTTCACTAGGATTTGATTAAACAAATGCTTAAAGCCAAAAAAATGTTTTTAAGTTGCAAGAGAAAGCAGCATTAGTGCACATTCCCAAGGAGGGCAGACATTTCACTTTTCAGTCATCGTTTAGGATGGAGTGTATTCTCTTTGAGATTAGTTGCAAAGGCTTCAGCCTCTAGGGGCAGTCACCCATGAGGATAGCTTTATTGAATAGCACAACATGGTTGTGACTTAAGCTATTTCTACACATTGCAGAGCAATTTTATGTGTACCTTTCCTCTTCCACTTTAAAGGGTTATTGAAAAGGTAGAAGAAATTAAAGTAGGTAAGACCAAAAAGCTTGTGATCAAGTCGAATATGACTTACCCCTGGGAGAAATGAAAAAGAAAACTACTTGTTTAATATAGATTAGAAATGTATATACGTAAGTCTAAGGATAAAAAAGATAAAACATATTAGAACAATTCATAGAGCTTATTTTTATGACTAAATAGGCTTGGTTATAAAAACAATTCTATCAAATATTCAGGAAATGGTTAAAATGAACCAAGTTGGTTGAAATATGTTTTTTTTTTTTTTAAGATTTTATTTATTTGACAGAGAGACACAGCGAGAGAGGGAACACAAGCAGGGGGAGTGGGAGAGGGAGAAGCAAGCTTCCCACTGAGCAGGGAGCCCGATGCGGAACTCAATCCCGGGACCCTGGGATCATGACCTGAGCTGAAGGCAGACGCTTAATGACTAAGCCACTCAGGTGCCCTGAAATATAGTTTGTTAATAGTCATATTTATATATGCCAAAATATCCATTATATCCAGTGAAGAAGAGGCTAGCAACTAAATGGTTAATGCAATCACTATCCACAATCATGGAGATTCATTTATTTGAGGGGGGAAAAATCCCCTAAAGGCATGAGATTCTCCCAGTTGACTGATAATAACAAACAGGCTTGCCAGGAACAAATTGTCATACAATCCCCACTACATAATGTGTTCAATAGATGTAGTTTAAATATCAAGTCTAACTTTTCTTTTTCTTAATGTCAGCAATACAGATAAAGACAGGCATTTAAAGAAGGAGGTTTTAAAAGTTTAATAAGATATTTTAATTCTGCCCCAGCAGAAAATGAAAGAATTAGAGGAGAAAATATATTATTCACACACACTCAGACACACATACACACAAATGAGCATCTGATCTGCTGCAGTATGGGAGCCTTGGGAATAAAGTATCTTGTTGGGAATCTCTATAGTATTTTATTAGACAATCATGATTAATGTCGCAAAATTTAAGCAATCTTTGAAAAGAAGTCAAAATGTGCCACAAAAATTCACTTGATTGTGCCAGTGGGAATATTTCCTAACATAGCCTCAAACTTCAAAAATAGTATAAAGCATGCAATTGGAGTAAGGGGCAGGGTCCTTCCACTTCTTCCCAAGTATATTTGATTTATTTAACAGAAAAATGTTGGGAAATTTGTGATTCTTATTAGCATGAGAAAGGAGCTTCCAGTGGTGTCTATACAGTGGGTTGTTCACATGTTGTTTTTCCCAGGGCAAGGGAGGTATTCAAACTTCTTATTGCTTCATGTCACTAGTCTGTAACCCAGATTGTAACTTTAAGATGTTATCTCCTGGCTGCTCAGATAAACAGCCCATTATGTTTTTATGGTAGGTAGTGCTGAATCCTCAGGGGATTAGAAGATATTGGCTAGAGTTTGTGGTTCCCGCTAGACTATCAAGGGGTTCATGGGATCTTGCTTGGACTATATCTTTAAGCAAACACCTCTCTCATAATGGTGTCTCACACTGCCTTCGTGGCCATGGACTTCAAAAGCTGATTGCAGGGAGAGTGAAGAAGGCAATAACCCTTAATATAACAGAACTAGCCTAGAAGGGACAGACAGGGCAAAGGTAAGGCGTCTTTGAGGTTGGCATTTGTGAGTTTAGCCACATGGGGTGAATAGAGGCCATCTGTTCTTGAACCGGCTAACTCATAGTTTTCACACCATCCCAGCATCAAGTACATTTCATGCTTACTGCTCAGTATTGCAGCACTTTCCCAATGTTAATGATACATATTTTAAGTTTATTTACCCTTGTTCTCTAAATAATGACAGTATGTGTAGGTGCAAGCATGTGTACATGTGTGTGTCTGTGCATATGTGTTCAGGGGATTTGAGTTGTTCTTTCTAGACTTAAAAATAAGACTATCACAATTAAAACAAAACTCAAGTATGCATTCAGAAAACACATACATCCTTTGGGGAGGGAGAAAAGAAAACCTCCGAAATGCTGTGCTGCTGGAATTCTTTGCTTTCTTTTGAGTACATTGTGTGAAGAGGGGTTTTTTTGTTTTTGTTGTTTTAGAGAAACTTCCTGCTTGAGATCCATATACAGAGGAATCCCCTCTTCTGTCATCTTTCAAATAGTTGTACATATTATCAACTATTTCAAAGAATAATTCATTTCAGAAAACACAAAACATTCTCATTTTTGAGATCTGGAAATAAGAAATAGAAACCTGAATTCTTCTGTTAATACTCCTTTTTTCCTGTTTTAAAAGATTTTATTTATTTTAGAGAGAAAAAGAGAAAGAGAGACAGTGCACATGTGGGGGGGTGCAGAAGGAGAAGGAGAGAATCTCAAGAGACTCTCTGCTGAGCGTGGAGCCTGATGCAGGGCTTGATCTCACGACCTGAGCCAAAATCAAGAGTCTGACACTTAACCAACTGAGCCACCCAGGCGCCCCTCTTCTGTTAATATTTCAAACCCAATATAAAATCATTTTGTTATATGCCAGGTCATGGAGAGCACATAGCTTATTAAACATTAGATATGATTTATATGGATATCTGCCTTATCTGTACTACTTGGCAGATGACAAATTATACTGAATAATTCAAGGCTTATATATTGATTTTAAATATTATTAACCCACTGTACTTACATTAATTATTTTGTAAGTTAGCTTAGCCACCGTCTATGTCTTCTCCTTTTTTTTTTTGCCACTGTGTCTTCTAAAGTAATAATTAAAATACCATTAATTTAAATTTTGTAATAAAACACATAATTAAAATTTGTATCTTCTGGAGCTTATAGAAGTATAATTTATTTAACCAACACAAAATTAGTTGAAACTTGCTATTAATGAATGACTGTATTTCCCTATCAATGTCTTTAATATAACCTAACCTAGGCTACCAGATTCTTCACAAATCTCAGTAAAGATAATGAAAAAGAAGAAAACAAGTTCATGTTCAGGTATAGGAAGCATGAGTGACTTTCAGAAAAAGTGATGCCAGTGCTACCACCAAAGCACTGGGTTAACTCAATCATACTGATAGCTATCTACTGTATTAGAACTCAGTTCAAATCTAAACACAACAAAGAAAGTGCCATCTATTGATGGGACACTGAATCAGCATTTGGTTCTGAGAGAGAACAGTCTATAGCTCATTCAAAAGTTATGGTTTCAATCAGTGAAACCATAGCAAATATATCCTAAGATTAAAACATGATTTCTCATTAATAACAGTTTACATGGTGGAGATTCCAAAACCTAAGCCTTTGGAAACCTTCCCTCCCCAATAACTATCTAACTCAGCAATCTTCATACCTTTTTGGTAGCATAATCTTAAGTGAATGTGAAAAACTATATACTCTCTTGCATATTTAAAAGGGATGTCTAATATTTTTTAAAAGGTGCATTTTAAATACATTGTATAAGTGCTTTAAAAACATTTCCTTGAGATATTGGACCACTTGATGCAGCTTATTCAAATTATGGAAAACATCCAGCGTACAATGGAATTGGCAATATCAGTCCTCTTTGTCATAAAAATCAACTAAATCAGGCTTAATTTTTTTCTTGCCAGGAAAAAGTATTATTCCATTTTTCCATTCAAATATTGTGAAACTGAATCTCAACATAGGTAGAATGATGGATGGATGGATGGATGGATGGATGGATGGAGAGATACATGGATAAATAAATAAGACAGGTAGAGAGAGGTAGGCAGGTAAGCAGATACACACATACATACATAGAAGCAGCCTTCTTGTGAGTTTGCAACCTAAATAAAATGAGATGTTGCCTCCCTCAAGATTGATTACTAAAACTCACTTTGTTTTGTGGCCACAGAAAACCCCTTTAGAGATAATCCATTCCCTTAATCACTCTCCTTCTCATATTCGAAGTACATCTACATGAGGCCACTCATTATTTCCATGAAAATACATTGTACCTTAAGGATTCTTTTCATTTATGTGTCTGTCCCGTTTGGCTGGTTGTCCCATTTGGCTGAGTACCACTGAACATTTCATGCTGTACTTAAGTTACTTTGTCAGCAGAGTCTTTTCTCAAACAGGTAAACTGATCTACTTCCTCATCTGTGTTCCACAGGTTAATGTAAGTATTTTTTATCTATATTGCCATAGCTGAATACATGTCTCTCTCTCTTTTTTTTAAGATTTCATTTATTTTTTTTGACACAGAGAGAGAGAGAGTGAAAGAGGGAACACAAGCAGGGGAAGTGGGAGAGGGAGAAGCAGGCTTCCTGCGGAGCAGGGAGCCCGATGCGGGGCTCGATCCCAGGACCCTGAGATCAGGACCCAAGCCGAAGGAAGACGCCTAACGACTGAGCCACCCAGGCGCCCCCATGTCTCTCCTAATATACCATGAATGCTTACCATATTTTAAAGACTCAATAAATGTTCTTAAATGAAACAAGTGAATCAACGAATGATTCAGTAATTGAGAACTAGTTCTACTGAGACATGTCTAAAATAATGCTTTGTAAGGATAGCTATGTATAAGTTCATGCTCCAGAAGAGGTGATTTCTTTAAATGTACAAAATATATTTTGCTAATTTCTATACATACAAAAATTTAAATGTTGTTACTATCCTTTTTTGTTCCTAAAGAGATTGATTCATAGGAGATATCTTAAGAATGACAGTAAAAAGCAGCAATCTAGAAAGACCACACATGGATGTGGTCTTTTAATAACATTATTTCCATGCCATTGTTCCCTGGTGGCAAAGACCCTTAGCGGAATGGGGGAGCAATGTTAAAAGAACAACCAAATTTAATTATTTGGATGGGGAGCAAATACATTTGTCTTATACTCACTTATAAAATCTAATTATACCCATTTAACATATGTAACAAATAGCAAATTTTATTTTATTTTATTTGAAAGATTTTATTTATTTATTTGAGAGAGAGAGAGAGAGAGCACAAAGGGAGAATGACAGGGAGAAGCAGACTCCCTGCTGAGCAGACAGCCTGATGCAGGGCTCCATCTCAGGACCCTGAGATCATGACCTGAGCCGAAGGCAGATGCTTAACCGAATGAGCCACCCAAGTGCTCCACAAAATAAAATTTTAAAATGGAAAATAATTTTAAAATATTGTATGGAGAATTATAGCTCATCATTGATCCTTTTTGGTTGCCAAAGCAAGCAGTTTAATCAGACCTTCTCCAGTAGAATATATTCAAATTGAATATGAACTACAACTTTGATCATTTGGTACTCTGTAGATGAATTTAGCAGAAGATAGCAGAAGCCCCCAAAGCATGCTTTAAACAATTTGTGGTAAATTAGAACACTAGATTTTAGGAGTCACAAGATATTTATCTATTCTTTTATAGATATATTCTAAGAAAACAAAGAGAAAGTGTGCAAAGTCCTAGTGTTTTGAGAAACCATGAATTCTCCCAAGACTTGTGAGCATTGTTCAGATTTCAGAAATTACTCGGTAAGTGATCATTTCAGAGACCTTATTACTTTTTCCCCACATGACAGCCAAATTTCAATATACATCTAACATATAAGACTTATATTTTCATATTTATTTATCAGCCTGTTATAAATAAGTATGTAGAAAAATATCACTAAAGCCATTTCTCAAAAATTCAGTCAGACCAGATTTTGTTCAGCTGGCATTTTTCCATAATTTAAATTTTAAAAATAGTAAATATAGTGAAAATAAGCTTTGAGGCATTCAAAGAAATTACAGGTCATGATTTTACACTGGAAAGAAATTAGCATCTGCAATTTCTTTTTTTAATTTTTATTATTTTTTCTTTTTTTAAAGTAAGCTTTACACCCAATGCGGATTTGAACTCACAAACCAGAGATCAAGAGCTGCATGCTCTACTGGCTAAGCTAGCCAGGTGTCCCAGCATCTGCATTTTCTGTATTGAATGAATACATGTTGCTAAATCTTTTAGAGTATCTTAGAATATCTTAAGGTATCTTTAAATGCAGAGGTAGTTTCTTTGTTCATGCTTGTGCTCTCAGAAACTGAGAATGAATTTTCCTCATTGGATGAGTTAGCTTATCACTGTCATTGTTTCTCAACAGAGATTTTTTAAATAAAAGTTTCAGTAATAGAATTTGCACTTCAAAGGTATTGGGTCAGAAGTGGTAACTCTGAACCAGTGTTGTTTCTTCTTTAACAAGCCACAGGTACTGAAGAGTGACCGTGTGACCTGTTTTTGCCATCATTAACAAAATGATTTTTTTGTACGAAAATCTTTCTACCTAAAAAATAAAATCTTGTGATACATTGTGAAAATTATTTGGTCTGACATTGAGTTTTTATTATGCTTTGTGTTACTCATGAGGAACAAAGAAGATCATGCTCAAGAATGAAAAAGAAAACACTTAAGGGGATCTGGGCAGTTTAAACAGCATGAGTGAAATAAAACACCAAACAGGATGTCTCTATTCCCTTTGAACTTGAGGCATCCCATAGACCCTAAGCTACTGAATTCTCTGGTTAGTTATGTGGTGCCAGACATTCAGTGTCACTTAATGAAGATAAGTTTTTACCTTCTACTTTTAAAGGTAATGGTGAACGAATCCTGCCTGACCAAATTGAATGTTTTATCAGTCTTTGTAAAGTTAGAGAAAATGTGCACATTTTTGTTAGGTCTTAAAGTAAGCAATTGTCCACTTTCTAGTTTTTGTTTTTGGGGGGGAGGGGGGTTGGTTTTTTTAATTTTTTTATTTTTTGCATTGGCTGCCAATAAATTTTCAAATCAGTAGGCAGAAATATTTCCACATTTACATCTCATAATTGTTCATTTATTTTAGAAACTTAAATAAGACTCTAATGAAAAACAAAACTTAAACTTAAGCATCAACTGATTTTATCTCATCAAATATTTCCTTTTATCATAAATAACACTTAGAATTTCCTACTTAGTAGAAAAAGTATCTTCTTGATTTTTTTCTTTGGCACTAATAAAACCTGCTCCTGCTCTTTTTTGAGATTTCCCTCATTATATAAAATAGACCAATGGTTTCTTTATGGTTATATACAGTCAAGTAGCAGAGAATCCATACCTAAGACACAGTCATTCCTCTCTTTTGGAAAGTCACATTCAAAAGAAAGTGACTAAGCATAATGAAATAATACTTATTGGTACTAGGCTTCTATTTGAAGTTCCTATACAGTAAACTTGAGGAAACTGGGTGGAGCAAGAACTTTAAGCTTCTGATCAAATGCAAACCCCAACACTGCACTGTCTAGGTTCACAAGAGAATAAGCCAAAGAGATCTGATGTTATCTGAGGGGAATGTGCTGCCCTATTATTTTTTAGTTTTAAATTTAAGCATCAACTTATTTCATCTTACCTTTTTTCTTTCAAAAAGAGCTAACACTCTAATTCAGAGAAAATATACACTGAACCTAATTAAAATTTAAAGTAACTCCCTTTGTGAAAAGATCTTTAGAATAGCATTTAGTGATTCTCTCTTATGATCATGACCTAGTCCCTTTAAACAGCAATTAGTAGAACACTTCTACAATATAAATTCCAAGCATTCTCCTTTTTTATCATCACCTCACATCTTTTCAGTTTACTCCCACTACTACCTCAACTGCAATAGTTTTGGGATCTGCAATTCTTTGATCCAGTCCTTTTTTCATTTTTCTTATACTCTTACATTTTTCATTTCTCTCCTTTAACTAGATGAAAATTCATAGCACATCAGAAAAATGCTTCCTTGCCTCTTTCACTTTAATTTAATCCTAGTTAAACTCTACTGTTCAATGTGGCTGGTGAAAATAACACAGTTCTGCTCAACTGTCTCACTTTGAAGTGAAGTCCATGAAACTTATGTAGGCCCTTAAGGTTGCTCCATGCCATCTTCTCCTACTAGATTCCCTTTTATACTCTCCTAGCTAATTATGTGTATCTTCTCTTTGGTCTTCAAATCTCCCAAATTTCCTCCCCATTTTCATTCTCAGTGATATCCTTGGTTCTTATTTCACTAAAGAAGTAAATCAGAAGCACATTTCATAAATCTCTTACCAGTACATTCACACACCTGCCAGCATCTGGACCCATGTACTCTGTTTTTCCTCCAGTTACTATGGATAAATTTTCCATGTATCTAAGGTCAAATCTTCCATTAGTGCACTAGGTCTCATTCCCTTCATAAATTCAGGGACATTTCTCCAGAAATTCTTTCCTCTCTATACAACCACATCAAGATTTTGCTTTGTATGAAATCATTCCCAGCATCACATAAATATGCTGTTATTTTACTAATACTGTTTTTTAAAATACTCATTTAATCTCCTCTGCCCACCTATTGTTCCATTTATCTAGAACAAAATTCCTCAAAAGATGAATGGTCTATCTGAGTAGTCAATTCCTCTCCTCTGATTCTCTTCTCTAATCAGGCTTTTAATTCATCAAATCCTTTATAGATAAGGTCAGCAGTGGCCTCTGTGTTACCAAATTTAATGGCCAGTTCTTATTTTACTTGCCCCATTGACAACATTTGATACAGCTGATTACACTCTCCTCTTTGAAACATCTGATTCAGTTGGGTTCCAGGACACCATGCTTTGCTAGTGAAAATCAGCTGCTCCTCATGTGGCTCCTCCTCAGGACTCTGATGTCATAATGTTGGAGTGCCCCAAGTCCCAGTCTTTAGATCTTCTTCTCTCCCTATTCTTGCCCCAAGGGGATCCCATCTGGTCTCATGGTTTAAAATACCATCTACATGCTGGTAACAATTACATTTATATCTTTAGCTCTGACTTCTATCCTGAACTCAAAGCATGTATATCCAATTGCCTTCTGGATAGCTGAACTCAAATGTCTAAGAAATATTTCAAATCTCGGGCGCCTGAGTGGCTCAGTTGGTTAAGCGACTGCCTTCGGCTCAGGTCATGATCCTGGAGTCCAGGGATCGAGTCCCGCATCGGGCTCCCTGCTCGGCAGGGAGTCTGCTTCTCCCTCTGACCCTCCTCCCTCTCATGCTCTCTGTCTCTCATTCTCTCTGTCTCAAATAAATAAATAAAATCTTTAAAAAAAAGAAAAAAGAAATATTTCAAATCTAATGTGTATAGCAGTGAATATCTGATCATCCTTCCCCATTTCAGTTAACATCCTTCCACAACCTTCCCCATTTCAGTTAACAATAACTCCTTCTTAACTAGTGCACAGACCCAAGACCTTACTAAAGAAGTAAATCAGAAGACCTTAGAGTTATCATTTACTCCCCACCCCATTCAGATCTAATCTGTCAGCAAATTCAGTTGACTTACCTTTAAAATAAATCAAAATATAACCACTCCTCACCTCTTCCACTTTCCTTCTCACTTGATCACCTGACCTCAGTCCTACTGCCCTCCCTTATTCCCTGAGCACTCCAAGGAACCCCTGCTTCAGGACCTTTGCCCTATCTGTTCTAAAATGCTCCTTTCTATGATAGTCTCACAGCTTGCTCCCCCATCACCTTCGGGTCTTCATGCAAATGTCATTTATGAGTAAGGCCATCTCTGATCATCCTTTCTAAAAGTGCAAATGACACTTGTCCCAGCATAACCTGAACCTTTCCCTACTTTAATTTTATTCATAGCATATCAAATCTTAATGTACTACATGTTTACTTACTTTGTTTCATCTTTAACCAAAGGTTAAAGGTTAACCAATGCTCCTCAAAAGGACTTTCTGTGATGATGCAAATGTTCTGTATCAGTGCTGTCCAAGGTGGCAGCTGCCAGCTATGCATGGCTACTGAGCACTTGAAATACATAGTTCAATAAATTTAAATATTACATTTAAACTTATGTAATTACCACATCTGGTCAGTGGGTACTTTTAGACAGCACAGCTTGGAATATATTAAGTTGCATTAGAATAGGGAGTTGTGACTTGTTTAGACTGATGTAGCCCCAGGACCACGGTATTTGGTTGATGAAGGGAGCAGAGGGAACATGTTAACTCCCATTCACCATGCACCCCTTTGTGCTAAGCACAAATCACACAACTACAGGTGGTCACCCTAAGTGAGTGACTTGGTTTTGCAGATAATTACCAGGTGCAGTTTTCTCTCCTTTCTGATAGCTCTATTGCTATCAGTGTGAAAAGGGCAAAAACATGGTTGGAGAGCCCTGGATATGGAGATGTATGCCTATTTCAGTCTACTGTCACTGCCTTAATGATAAAGTTACTTCGAATTCCTTTTTTTCCCTTCAATCTTTTTGCCTACTTCAAGCCTTATGTAGGCTCTCAACACAGCTTCAGAAGAAAAGCCAAATATGAGAACATCAATTAACAGCCTAGAAGACAAAAATTAAAAGATGGGACATAAACTTAAGCTCCTAAAACTCAACAGTAATTATCCATAAAATAAATCTCATCTCTCTATCAAAAAAGAAGTTTCATCAGTCTTACATGAGAAAGATTTAGTAACACTGTATTTCTGGGACAAAATCAAATACATCTTCCTGGGCCCTCTAAATTTGTTCCTGTGAAATCAATCTCCTTTTCCCACTTTGCTTATCTTTTCATAAAGCATGATGACAGAATAGGTACACAGGGGCAGGATATACCTCTTTCTGTCTTCACAGGACAGGGCCTAAGTCTTCATGGTGGAGAGTTTTATGCTCTCAGTATACAAAATGACCTTCCAGAAGAGAAGGGAAAATAATGGAAATAGCAGAAAAGAAGTGTAGCTATTTCAGCCAAAGGAGTGAACTTAATAAATTTGGATCTCTATGATGATGCAAGTCCTAAACATGTCCTGGTCCTTGCCCCTCCTTGTTTTCAAGATCAGTATCTGATACAAATATAGAAAGAAAAATACATTTTTATCAGCTCTGAAACCAGACCACCTGTGAATTCCAGCTGTAGCTCTTTCATGAATCAGGCCATTTCTTACCTTTTTTAATGCTTTAGTTTCTTCATCTGTAAAATAGGAATCATAGCAATATTGCTTATCTTACACTACTGTTATGGATGTAATGTGCTTGCCTTAGATTATAAGCACTTATTAAATGCTTACTGCTTTTTCTATTCTAGATAGCGAATTTTAAACCATTCTATTAGTTGTTTCAAATGTTTCATCTTAAAGGTGAGGACTAGGGACATCAACTTTTTAAACTGATATTTAGTGTCTGAATCAGGATTAGAATAAAAGTCTCCTACTTCCTAGTTAATGTACTTTCCAATACACCACTCTAATTCTTACCATGTCTCCTTATTCCTTTTCTATTCTTTTCTTGTTATATGATAGTAGGAGTAAACACACCTAGGAAAATTGGAGGCGGAAAGTGTGGCTTAGGATTGCAAGTAGGAAGCCACTTAACATTCCGCTCTTCATGTTTTTTCTTCTCCAATGTGGCAGTCATCAAACAAATCAGGTGGAAGTGTTCTCCCTGCCACCAGAGAGAACAGATCCATTCATATAGAGACCTGCCAGGCTGTTATAATACCAATGCCTCTGTACTATGTGGAAGGTGACTCTAGGGCTGCCCCTAGATAAATAAATGTGGCCAGTGTAAGGGATTTTAGTTTCCAGATGATAAAACTTCAAAACGTTTGGATGATCTACTTTATTGGAATCAAGAATTGACCACAACTAACTTTCCTCTTGCCAAATACCCAAGCACCACCTCTGGAGGCAGACACGCAAACAGCCACAGCAGCAAGAACACTGGAAAGAGTAAAAAGCCGGACTCTCCAAAAACCTTGGGCTATTACTTTGGCCTGGCACTTACTAGTTATTAAGTCTGGTACTCAATGATTTACTCTTAAAATGCCTGCAGTGGTGTCTTTTCCTAATTGCTGATCTCATTTTGCACCCTAGCGCCAAACAGCCCCCCTGAGACTACTGAGTAAAACAACAGGAAAAGTTTCAATAACCATCACAATCCTTAATAAAATGCAGCTCTTAAAGTAGACGACCTTCCTGGAACCATCCCAAGTAGCCTGACACTCTGTTTTCTTTGGGCACCTCATGTGCCTGTCAGTTACTGAAATTAGCTGCATTTAATAAATGATTCCCTCTGCTAGCTACTTGGAAGATAAAGTGATTTTAGGGACTCTTATACAGGGACACTTATTTAGATGATTACCCTAAAACAGGAAGGAAACATTGTGCATAAGGACATTGCTATGGGGAGAAATCTTTGACTAGAAATAACATCTGAGAAAACTATTTAAAGTAGATCCAGAAAACTGTAAATAAATGAACATAGCTGGCAACTCTTTTTCAATTTGAGATAAGCAATTCTAAATGAGATGACTGGATTTTATATAGTGCACAAGTATGTGCTATGAAACCCAGCTCAGATAAACTAGCCAAAATATCCTACACTGTTAGAATTAAGTAAGGGTTGGCCAAAGAAATTAAATCTTCAGTACACTACCTTGGGCTAAGTGATCCCTCTGGCCTTACTTTTGTATTTTCATCACTAGCTCCACCTATCCATTTTCAGATCGTACTGTGGTTTCAGGAAGAGAACAGTAAGCATTGGGGTGATCTGCCATAGGTAGTCAGTGACTTGGTAAAATATTTTCTTTTTTAAAAAATTTGAGAGAGAGAGAGCATGAGCATGGGGAGGAGCAGAGGGAGAGGGAGAAGCAGACTCCCCGCTGAGCAGGGAGCCTGATGCGGGGCTGGATCCCAGGACTCCGGGATCATGATCTGAGCTGAAGAAGGCAGACGCTTAACTGACTGAGCCACCCAGGTGCCCAAAATAACTTTTGAAATAGGTAGTTTCTCCAGTTTATATATAAATTCTACCAAATCAGAGAAAAAAGGAAAACAGCCTGCATCAGGCTCTGTGCTCATCATGGAGTCTGAGATTCTCTCCCTCTCCCGCTTCCCCTCCCCCTGCTCGAGCACATGCTCGTTCTCTAAGAAATTTTTTTTTTAAATTTCAAAGTAATGAAATATTTTAGTATTTATTTTCATATAAGTTTGCAAAAGTATTTTGATATGTGAATTCTGAATCTAGCTCATGTGTGTGAAAACAATAGTATCGCCAAATTTAATGGGTACAATATCATTGATATCTCGTTACATTTATTGTCACATATTGGAAAGCATTTTTTCATTTATTTTCCATTACCTCATTTGATTCTCATAATAGCCCTACATTTAGCCAAAAGAATATAATTTGTATTATTTCTGTTTGAGAGATAAGAATATTAAGACACAGAAAAGTGAGCTGGTAGCCAATTAGATGCAAACTATAGATCATGTAACTCCAAATCCTGTGTTTTTTCTTTCTATAACTAGCCCAATAGTTCTCAAAATTTGGTTCCTATCAGTATCACCTGGGAACTTGGAAATGCAAATTGCAGGCCCCATTCCAGACCTAATGAATAAAATATTCTGGGATTGGGGCCCAGCAAGCCTAACAAGGCCACCAGGTGATGCTGATGCCTACTAGTTTGGAAATGACCGTAATACACCATCATGGCTCTCTAGTTCATTTAAGTAGTGTGAGAAAAAACTTCCTGTAGGTAAGAAGTACACTTTAATCCCTTATAATTTCTTTAATAACTTCATTACACACACATGCTAGTAGACAATTCTCAGTCACAAAGCCATGGCCCATATGCTTAGAGTACTGGTACAGACCCTATGACATTAGTTAACAAATTATTTGACTAACAGATTCCATTTTGTATTGATTTGTAAAATGAATTGGAAACCAATCATTTTAGTTAAGAGTGATCATCAAAATAAAGGGTAAGATGGAGAGGTGACTGGGTGGTTCAGTCAGTTAAGCATCTGCCTTTGGCTCAGATCATGGGGATCAAGCCCTGCGTCGAGCTCACTGCTCAGTTGGGGAGCTTCTCTCTCTCTCTCTCTAATAAATAAATAAAATCATTTTTAAAATAGGGTCAGATGGAAATATCAGACCAAGGCAAGGCAATTTTTGTCTAAGCTAAAAGCAAACTCACATGAAGAGAATCTGCTAGCGTAGACTCGGCTTGAGATTCTCTGCCTCTCCCTATCCCTTTGCCCCTCCCCCTGTCTCAAATAAATAAATAAATAAATAAATGAAATCTTAAACAAAAATAAAATAAAATTTCTCCCTGATGTTTGTTTGTTCGTTTTGTAATGCTATTTTAATTTTTTATTTTCTTGTAATTCTATTCAACCACTGGAAGCCTAGAGAGGGAATATAAAATGGATATCTAAGCTATCATTTTAGTATGGCCTTTGGGATTTTTAAAACACCATCCCAAAGAACAAAATCATATATTTTGTTGAATCTAAGATGTCATCAAATGTAGCACAAAATAATTATGACCTTTTTATATATCACTATGAAAATTAAAAAAAAACAACAACTGCCAATCCAACAATGAAATACCATCAAACTGTAAGAGGCATCCAATTCAGACATGTTAAAATATGAAAAAGTGCATCTTAGTATCAATGAAATACAGTCCACACTTTACAGTTGCAACTGGAATCCTCTTTCAGGGCAAACTCTGCTTATGTATTTCCTTTTCAAAAGCAACGCTGATCTGGCCCCAGTTATGGTACAGTTACAGTAATTTTGCTCTTCAAAGTTAAGTAGTAGTCATCCTAGCCTAAGGATTTTTTCATGACATCAGTAACTAAGCACTACAGATGGAAAATATTCTATAAGTTGGTATCCGATTTGTCATGTGGTGTAAGGAAACAGGCAATTGAATGAGAAAATGAAGGCAGGATAATAGTAAAACATGAAGCACTCATTGAATAAATCTTCTGGCTGTCATTTCAAAATAAAATCATTCCCAAAACTGATGTTATTTTTTTAACATGCTGACATTTTTCCTCTTAATTAGCTATGTTGCTTCTTTACATTGACTGTTATAAGGAATTGTGATGCCTAAGACATTTATGAATATAAATCTCCTGTAAATCCACTTCTCCCTCTTTGCAGGGGGCCATGTGTTTGCTTATGAGTACAACAAAGAGACTGGTATGTGGGAATTTTGAGCTAAAGACTAAGTCCCTGACTAATTCTTATGCAGAATGTTCCATGAAAAATTATCTACAAACTGGTAAGCTCCCATATATTTGGGAAGCTCTGCTTACTTTTATGACTTGGAAAATTGTATACAAATAAGAAATTCATTGTTGGGAAAATTTCCTTTTATTTTCTGTATTTGCATACTTCAGAAAAAGCTTCTACAGCAATTAAAAACCCTACTCGTTTATTTGGGATATTTTTAATAACTTGTTGAGTTAAGTAGAAAGTATGTTAAGCTAGAAGTTAAAAGACATGAGATCAAGATGTGGTTTTGTTATTCTTCAGTTCCATGTCTTTGAGCAAGTCACTTAATTTTTCTGTCACTTTTTAAAAAATTTAGAAATATAAATGACTGCTAAATCATCTTCAGTGATTTCAGGGTAATAAGAAGATCAAAGAATACAAAAATACAAAAAAGGATGCTTTCTATATTTATCCCATTTAATCATAAAAACAAAATGAGATAATGCAGAGTAGTGAGTATAGTGCCTACCACAGAGTAAAAAGTCAAAGACTGCCAGCAGGTATTACTCTATCATCTACTAACAACAACACTGCCAAGATGAAATTAATGTCCCTTTCCAGGCAAGAAAACAATCTTCAAGAGGCTGAGTGACATTCCTGTGGTCATTCTAAGGGCCCAGGCCAGGATTATGATTCATTTACTGGATGACCAGATTGTGTTTTCAACTTCAGGGCCATAGTGCCCTCCACAGTCACTGGTAGGATAGCCAACTGGGTTAGCTTTGAGTAGAAAATCCCATCTTTTCAATTTAAGTTTAATTTCTAAAGTACTGTTGGAAAACACCTGAAAATAATATTTTTCTATTGCATGACTTCTAGTCCATTTTTTCCCTTAAAGTTCAGATGAGACTTGAAGAGTATTAGTACACAACAACATCCTCTCTGCCAATTTTAACTGCAAAGGAAGGGGTATGATATATAAAGTATAAAACGGTAAAGAGAAGAAGCAAGATTAGTTGTTTGGGTGTATGTGAAAGACAAGGGATGTGAATAATGGTTTGAGGAATAGTTAAGGAAGGTAGAAGAATTCTTTCCTTCTCTAGCTATCTCCCTCCATGTTTATAAGTGCTACATACTACCATATAGTTTTTTGTTTAAGTAATCTCTGTGCCCAAGATAGGGCTCAAACTCATGACCCCCGAGATCAAGAGTCACATGTTGAACTGAACCAGCCAGGAGCACCCAAGTGCTACATACTGCTACATACTGAAAAAGAAACAGAAGTCCAACCTGACTAAAAAAATGTCAGTGTCAGATAAAAGATTTGTGAAAGGATATTCGCTTTAACATTGCTTATAATAGTGAAAATCTAGAAACATCTTGAAGATCCATTAATGGGAGAATAGATAAAATACATGATGATATGTGTCCATAATGGCCTAATACACAGAAATTAAAAGGATATAAAAATATTCATGAGTGTATGTCAAAACGATTTTAAAAGGAAAAAAAACGCAAGTTCCATAAACTATATGAACAGAATGATAATGCTTACCTTTGCAATATATGGCAAATCTAAAACCATACTCACTAAAACATTATTGTATAATGTGTGTGTGTGTGTGTACTGGAAAGAACACAAAATATGACAGTAGTTAGGGGAGAAGGGGAATAGGGCAGTGATTAAAGCAGAGCTCACATTCATCTGCAAGTTCTATTTCTTTTACAAACAAAAGTCTTGGAACAAATATGATAAAAATATTTGGCTGTTGCCAATTCTGAGCAGTAGAAGAACCAATGAATTTTTTATATAATTCTTTTTATTACTCTTCATCTTTTAAATCACCCAAAATTTTTTAAAAATTTGAAAATGGGTGTATAATTTTAAACAAAATTTCTGAATTCCCAGATTGCATTAGTTCATTCTCTCTAAAAGGAAGACATACTAATACACAGATTACTGATGTGAAGCTTAGTAATTGTTTATAATGTCTGTTTGACTTCCAGGTATAAGACATGGAGATCTTGCAATGTGAGACATATATGCAGTTTGTTTTACAGGTAAGAAATTTTTGGAAAACCAGAATACTCAGTATTTTTTTCAGGGTTGCTTCAGAGATGAACTATATAACAGAATAACTATGCCAGGTATAATGTGAGAAGCAAATTAGCAAAAACAAACAAACAAACAAACAAACTATACTTTGCCTCAAAGTAAAGACTGTGTGTGTGTGTGTATGTGTGTGTATATTCCAAGTAGAGCCTATGGATCCCTTCTCAGAATGTTTTTAAATACATAAAATAAATACACAGTAACAAAGGAAACTACTACATTGAAAGTAGCTACCAAACTATGGGGGAAAGTCATGGTATAATACATGTAATTCTATATTAATGCATCAAATAACTAATTGAGCAGGAGGTCTGATATATACTATCACTTCAAAGTAATGATGAGAGTAATTGATCATTGGAACTATCTACACAACAATAAAGTGATATGAAAACAGCTATCATTTCTATTGGTGTTGTTATGGTTTGTTTCCTATATTTATAATGAAAAGAAATACCTTCTTATATTCATACAGCTAATAAGGGGCAAATAAAGGGTCAAGTAATTGTTTTACTAAAAAATAGTTATGTAATTTTTTTCATCCAAGCTCATGAGCCCCATGAATTCTATCCATGGACTCCTGGGAGGTCTGTGGACCCAAATTTAAGAACTTCAGAGACAGAAATATGCCTACCATTCATTCATCTACCTCTGCTACCAAACAGTTCCTTAAATCTTCTGCAGGTTTTAAAATTAGACAATCAAGTACACTAGTTATATATGTAAAAAAATAAGCATAAATCTTAGTAAGAAACAAGAAGGTGGGTCTATATATTTATAAATGGGATTTCTGCATCTATTTTTGCATTTCAGAAGTGCTGTTTATTTTCTGATTTTCCACTGTATTTCAGATAGTTCAGTTGCTAAAAATGCATCACTGGATACCTTATTCTGGATCAGTGTATTAATAATGTCACAATCAAAGCACACCTCAATATACCAAAACAAACTGCACAGACTTTAGGCAGGTAGAACCCAAGTTATCCTCATCACAAAATAATAACGTGTTATTTTCTTTTAAAAGTTTGCCATTTATTCCAATTAACCCCAAATTTATTAGAATAAAGGAATGTATATGGATATAGAAATAAGATGTTGGGACTTATCTTACCAAACTGACTTTTTTTTTTTTTAAGATTTTATTTATTTGACATAGAGAGATACAGTGAGAGAGGGAACACAAGCAGGAGGAGTTGGAGAGGGAGAAGCAGGCTTCCCGCCGAGCAGGGAGCCCGATGCAGGGCTCGATCCCAGGACCCTGGGACCATGACCCAAGCCGAAGGCAGATGCTCAACGACTGAGCCACCCAGGTGCCCCACCAACCTGACTTTTAATTGAAGGGACCATCCACTATTATTTATCTAGAATCTTGCACAGCTTCCTAGGACTTCTGGCTACCCTCTTTCCATTTTGTTCAAATAAGAATCTCAAACATTTTCCAACAAGTTACAATATTTGTGTTGTATATTTTGTGTTCAAATACACCATTTAAGACCTTTGTTAAATGTTTAGAATTGTTGAAACGATATTAACAATAAAATTCAAAACTTTTAACTCACAATGCCTAATGACTTATTCCTTATGTTGCAGGTAAAATTTTTATCTCCCTACTCTCTCACCTTTTTTTTTTCTGATTAGGAAACTAATTTGATTACAAAATTAGTGAGGGACAAAGTTGAGACTTGAACACAGATCTTCTGACACCAAAATGAGCGATTCTGTACTCTTTAAATTTTCATCTTTATTTCAAGTTTATTATTTAAAGGATTCACTCTCCCACTGTCCTGCTTTTCTGAGCAGAAATGAAATGAGTTATCTTACCATCTAGATTCTAGCGGGAACTCAGTGTTTTTGTCCAAGGCCCACTGCTACAAGGAAACCATGACTCCCCCTTTAATATTTATATTCTTTTCAATACTATTTCTATTAAAGGGAAATGTTGCACAAGTGACCATTGTCAGAAACACAGGTTTGTGTTCATTAAAATATTACAGGAGATATGAATATGCTGTGTAAGCCTTGGAAAGAAGTGGCAGTGATGGGGGGATAGTAATTACAAAAAAAAAAAAAATAATCATGAAATCCAATTCAAGTAGCATCAAATATATGGAAGAAAGCATCTGACTTGCTTAAAAGACAATGGGTTCATCTAGCTTTACTCATTTAAAAAAAATAAGTTATTCAGAAAATGTGCCAGGCAGTGGTCTAGTTTCTGAGGACATAGCACAGAAATGTATAAGAGAAGTTAATCTGATGGTAGCTGGATGGGAAGATACTTTGGGTAATCAATTGTGTATAATATTCCCCAGTTTCCACCCTAACCTAAAAGAACTGAAACAGTTCAAGCTTGAGGTTGTTCCTTCATGAAATGGTATTTGGTAAATTTCTTCCAGACATTCCTTTTCTCCATGCCTGTTTGCTATGGCCTAAAATTTTATCAGGAGAAGATAAAGCATTGATTCCATAATTACAGATAAATAATAAAAGATTCAACTGTCAAAAAGAACTATCACATTAGCTGAAATACACTCACTTTAAAAAAGTATATAATTAGGTAATAAACATACAAGCGAATGTGATCAAGTTCTTTCTAGGGGAGAAAATTAGAGACAGAGGATAACCACGGACATATTAAGATAGGGTTAGAATCATCAGTGAGAGAAAAAGAAAAAAAAGCCAACTTCACCAAAATGTAATTAATTCTGGCTCTGTCTGCCTTCAACTCTATGGACAAATAAAATGTGCAGACAGAAGACATTTTGAGCCATACACTCTCTATACAGAGGGAGGAAGCACATACATCCATATAAGCTGATGAAGTAGACCAACATAACCTCATATACTTAACAAGTTTATTTGTGGCACTTATTTGTTGACTGGTTTAACACTCAACTTCTTAGAGACTTATTTTTGGAGGACTGACTAATCAAGGAATTTTTGTACTTCCTCAGGAAAAACTTAAAGCTAAGTACGAATTCATTTATACAGGTATCTGCCTCAAAACAGTGCTCTCTCCCTGTCACAGTGGGATAAAAGAGGATTACTAAAAAGGATAAAACATTTTATCAAAAAGAAGATGGTAATTCAAGACTAAGATACATTATTTGATTTTTTCTGCCAACTAATTGTTGTTCTTTACTTGTCAAAATAACATTTATTTATCTGCTGAGGGAAATAGTTACTATCTCAAAGACTACAAAAATACTCTCTGTTCAAAAAAAGACCATATTTTTTTTTAATCAGACATGGCTATCATCTCACAATGACTTTTGAATTATTGCAAAGAAAGGAAAATTATTATTCATACGATAAAAGAAATTTGCACATAGTTTATTATGTGAAGCCAATGAAAGGAGAGAACGTATAAAAGTGTTGAAAAGGAATAAAACATATATTTTTCTGCAAATTAATTTGAACTGAATAAACTTTTTTTAATGTTGACAACACTGTAAACCCAGGGGGTGCTGCAATATGATGAATCAATTTTGTTTAATTTTATTGTTGGAACATGGCACTTAACTGTCATGCCAACTTTCTTAAACTATAACCTGAAGATATTTAGATCTGAATGAGAGTATTTTAAAAACATACACTGATAACTTCATGGCAAAGTTTGATGTAGTGTTTAGGGTAGGACATAAAGATACTTATTCCTTTCAGTGTGGGCCTTAATCCTGGTGGTTAATTGAAAAAACAGGATAGATTTTAAATAACGAATTCAGACAATTTATTTAAAACTTCAGCCCAAATATGAATATTTTTGTTGTAGAGAATAATTAATACGTAAAGAAATGAGAGAAGAGAGGAAGAAAAATAGTACTAGCCAAGAATCAACTTTAATTTAAACCAACTCTATGTTTGCACTGAAATTTTTGTCATAGCATCAAACAATTCTTTAAAAAAAATCAGGTAACTAATTAGATACCTAAATACAAATCAAAATGAAAACACTAGTTGTTTTGACTTAATTTATCTTTTACTTTTAAGGCTATTAAACAGAATTATTTTAAAAGATTTATTCAATGTGCTAAGACAGTAAAATTTTAGCATCTCTGACACAGTACCTTCAAAACCACTCTCTAAAATCCTTGAACATTCTACTTGGAGCAAGGGTGACTTTAGATGAAATGGGAAAACATTAGGTTATGAATTTGTTTCTGTAATTTCTACCTACTTTTTACTGTAGGTTTTAGACCATTTCCAGCCTCATTTTGAGACTCCTCTGAAATGGAGGATGACTCCTGGCATAGGACAGTGAAGGCCCGATATTAATTGCCTGTTGAGAACTTACAGACCAAAGCAACATAAATGCATCTGCCACGTGGTTAGAAAAAGAACAAAGAGACCCAGGGGTGAGCTATTTGGGGAATAACTATACAGCTGTCTGGTAATCCTAACCTCTACCCAGTTATGGCAGCATCTCTAGAAAATATGGTTGGCAAACTCAGGCCTGCATGAGATGATATATTCAAACAGTTGCCCAGATATGATGCTCTGTGGTTTTTCATTTAAGTATCATGGGACTAGTCAGTGTCTATCACAGACTATGCTTGGGGAGTTAAGGGTCTAGGGCACCAAAATGGCCTCTGCAGTATGCATCCAAGTACTCTGTTCTCAAGCATTTTATGAAACATTTTTCTCTTTAGTGGAAAAAATCCAGTGAAAACCTCATGCAATTTTATCTAAATACAAATTCAGAATAAGTACTTTTATTTTAACTCCAATTATTTCAGATGGTAAAATAAACTAGTTTTCTCATCTATGCAATATGTGAACTGTTTTGGGTAGTCTCTATTATAATCTCTTGAGCTCTAAGATTTCCTTTCTTCATCTCATATCTTTTCCCTAACCTGTAGGTACTCAAGAAAGGGCCAATTATTAAATCAGTTAAAATTTATGTCTGTCTATTTTTCTTAGGAAACAAGTCACCTTGTAAGGAAACATGGTCTGTTGAGTAGAAAAGACACAAGAAGGGAAAACAGATAAGGAGGGGTGAGGAGTTGGAGAGATTATAGACAAACTTATCCTGAGCAATGAAGAGCTTCCCCCCAAATGGATAAAAAAACACAACATAATAAAGGTCTTGGTGCATTGTATTGAAGCTAAAAGGAGTAGAAACCATGTATCTTAGGTCTATGACTAAAAGAAACCACGCTATTACTACGTTCTATTCTACCTTCCAAGATAACATTTGATATTTGAACTCCACTTGGCAAAAAAGGTGATTAACATAATAAAAAAAAAATGAACAAACAAGCAAACAAAAAGATTAGTCCCTTCCAGTTAGTTCTGAGAAATAGACTCATTACAATTTGCCCCCTTGGCAGGAAAAAAGACCCAAATACAGACATTCCTCCTTCCCGAGGGAGATTCTTATATTTAATGGAAAGGAACACCTTTTCTAGATACCTGTCTTTGCTCCATGTGTTTTCCATTGTTTGGGTGTATATCAACTTGGAGTACAAGGTCTTTTTTTTTTCTTTATTTAGACTAAACTCTTTACCAGTCTTGATGCTAATGAGGTTTATCTGCAGTGGGAAGATAGACTTCCATTTGAGTGGAATTCCATGAAGAAAGAAAAGGGATCATAAAGACATCTGATAAAACCAAACACCTCTCTATTCAATTTTACAAACTTGTGAATTATTATGTTTGTTTGTGTTTGTGGAGTTGCCTCTTTCAATATGTTTTCAATAGACAACAAGGCACCAAAAACCCTGGGTAAATAATAGAAGTTAAAAATAGTTACTACCTAACAATGTTACTGGAACAATTAGAGTGCAGAAAACTCTCACATGAGAAGCCAACTAAAAACAAAGGTTGGCATGATGCTGGTTCTTTGGTTCTTTTCAAATTAATAAAACACACTTGCTCTAAACTCATCTCTCTCACTTAAAACTATTTGGGTTGTTTTGATTTGTTTCCAACCCCCACTAAAATATACAATAGTGGATCCTTTGTGCAATTCTGCTTTTTTCCTTCTTCTTTTTTATATATATCCAGAGTACCAGCATACATTTGTATGCATGGATGATACATATGCCTTATTTTCATACTCAGAGAGCATGGGAATTATTCTTGAAGAAAGCCTCTTGCTAGCTAGATTCCATTAGGTCACATTATTCAAATGCAGTATAACACAAAATTCATTTGTTCATCTGGTGTCTAGTTGCTAAGGAACACAGCCAAAAAGTTAACCTTTGCAACACAACAGAAGACCAGTAGAGAACCTGAGCACTGTCCATAGGAATGTACAGAGCCTCTGAGCAAGGGGAACTACACTTCTGTATTCAAACTAGAAGACCATAGCATTATTAGGAAAGAACTATTTTTTACCACTGGAATAAAAACAGTGACTTCCATTCTCTTTTCAAAAAGCCCAGGAGCTTTTCTAGACTCATGACCTCTGATGTCACTTAACATATTTTAAACAGAAGTCCTATCACTTCTGCTTTTAAATAGGAAAACGAGACTCCTGAAAAACATAAAGGTTCTGAAATGCCCCATCAAGTCTACCAAAGGAAACAATTTAACTTTGTTTTTCTTAAGGGCAAACATCTACAGAGAGATGAATCTGACAAAGCAATAAACACGATCTGAATTATTTTCAAAAGTCTTACCTAAGTTTACTAGACACATGTAAAAGGTGCTATCTATTTTAAAGACCTAAAAGATGTTATTATGTCTTAGTGTATCATAAATTTCTAAAAGATATACTCACATTTTGCTGTCACTTTGTACCCCCCCAGAGGAGGGGCATGGCCTTCTAATGCATCAAATCCAGCAGAAACTAGGACCATGTCTGGATCAAACTCTTTGGCCACAGGCGTCACTACAGTCCTGCACAGTAAAAAGGCAACCAGTTACACATGGGAATGGTGAATACCTTTAAAAATTGTGCAATGAAAATGACTTGGCACATCCTCAAGAACTTCCCAAGAATAAAGAAAAGGGGAAAAGAAAACACTATTTGAATGGATCAAAAACTTATCATTTCCTTAACAGTGAATCACTATTATTTTAGCATCCCAATTCAGTCTTTTTTCTTTCATCTTTTTTTCCCTCTAAATTAAAAAAAAAAATGCTTTGCAGGTACATTCTAAAGCCCATCATATTACATGCACATCTGTGGCTGTTTTATCCCACTGCCTATAAAACAGTGCTTCTTCCAAGGGAGTGACTAATGTTTTACAGAGGAAAGTCGAAGCTTTAGTGAAAACCTGGCTTGCTCCAGTTAGTGAGAACTTGGTGTAAATTTGAACTATAAATTTCTTTTGAGAAAAAGTTGCTTTCTAACTGAAAAAAAATTTTTTTAAATATTTGTCATGGTAGGGGGTAAATCCTGCAAAGGAAAAACACAAAATTCCTTTAATAGAATCCAGACTATAATGTTAAGTGAGTCCAAGGTCAGAGACACCAGGAATGTGGCAGCCTCATCCATGACAGCAACCCCTGCTGGCCCCACTCAGACACTTCAGCATTTACCTCTTCAGCCTTCTCAGGTCACCCCAACCCCTATTTCCTCAGTGCTGGATTTGAAAGAAAATGACTAATAGATGCTACTGGGCTTTGTAAAATAAAATTTAAAAAATTAATGTAGGCTTCGAGACCAATGTGCCAATATTAACATTCAAATTTCCAAGGACTATTTAATAAGATGGGGAAACTGCACACAATAGCAAATTTAAAAAGTGGTAAGTTCTCTGTTGTGTGTTTAAGAGAAATAACTGAACTAAATATTAAAATTGCTATCCTTAAGTAGTGACAAAATTAAGTTCTTTTCATTTTTTTATGTTTGCAAATTTCTTAAATTTTTAAAGTGAAAAACCACATATTAGTTCTACACTTAAAAATTTAAACAAGTTGTTGAAGTCATAAAACAAAAAAATACTTATTTGAAACTCATAAATGAATGAAATGTTTTTCATAACTCCACTACTGTTATAAAAGTATAAAATCTCAATACTTCAAACTCATAAATGTACATGTAAATGACTTGCACGGTAGTCTTTTTAACAATTGGAAAGCCACTCATATCTGAATTAGCCCACCAGTGAAATTAAGTGAAAACCTAATTTTGTTTACTATGTACAGTTTCATTATTTTATTCTTCAATAAAATTAAGAATCTCTAATACAGCTACATTATCAGGAGAGGTATCTTGAATCCTTTTCCTTCCCAATAATACCAACACTTACATTATAATTTTCATAAAAGTATTATATATTACCAATTCACTACTTTTCATATGAGTGAAATACCATGTGATATATGTATCTGGGATATTATATATTGGACTAAATTGTCTCAATCAAGACTGTTTTATCAAGGAACTCCATCTATTTAGTATGATTAATACTATGTATTCCTTTTGAAAACAAATAATACTCTTAGGAAAATATGGAGGTAGATGACTGAACCAAGTTGTCATCCAATCACATGCATCATAGTAACCAATTTTCCATCTCCTTTCCCTCTCTTTGGAAAATTTCTCCCCCCTCCTCCTCTTTTCTCCATCATTAGTCTACACTTGTAAGATTGATTGAAGGGTAAACATCCTTCAAGGCACAGCTCACTATCTTCTCCAAAAGGGCTTCTATCTACATATGGATATTAAACATATATGTATATATTTTTGAAGGACAAAGATAATAAAGGAGACAAGGATTGCCAATTTGAAAATATGACAAACATGGAGACAATCTACAGAGGGGAAAATTAAAACAGAAGTCTAAGTGTCTGCAGAGAGGAAGCTACAAAAAGCAAGTTGACTTTTCTCTTTTCCTGGAGAAACAAATGGACCAAAGAGAAAATACCTAGAGAGAATGACACTTGTCAGTCACTCAGACCAACAGTCAGGTTTTTTCCTCAATCTTCCCATAGTGAATGTACCACTCAAAAGCCCCACTCACCATATAGAGTTCCCACTTATCTTCTCAGTGCCCTTTTCTCAAATATGAAGGACTATTTGAAGAAAATTTCTAGGATAAAAGATAACAAAACTAACATACAAACAAGGGAACTCAGAAAACCAGAGAAAATTCAGGGAAGACACTACAATCACCAAAATTAGGATTACCCTCAAAGATATAAAACAGTACATTTGGAAAATGAAAAGTGGGTGTTATTAAAAGAAGAAGAAACAACAAACAAAACATAGAATAGACTGTTTAAAAGATAAAGTTGACAAGTTCTCTCATAAAGTACAACACAAAACAGAGACATGGAAAGTTGACAACACTTGATAGGACAATTAAAGAACCCGTTTAGGAAGTCAACATACAAAGAAAATTCTAAGGGATTTTTTTTTCTTTTTTCCCAGTCTCATTGAGAAATAATTGACATAGAGCACTGTATTAGTTAAGGTGTCTAGCATAGTGGTTTGAATTATATGTATTGTGAAATGATTACCACAATAGGTTCAGCCAACATCCTTTTCATCTAGATAAAATAAAAGGAAAAAGGAAAAAGAATTCCCATGATAAGAATTCTTAGGATTAACTTTCATAATATTTCCCAGTATATCATACAGCAGTGTTAGCTAATGTTATCATGTTATACATTACATTCCTACTACTTATCTTCTATTAGTTTGTACCTTTGATCACCTTTCTCCAATTCCCCTTGCCCTCACAATCTGCCTCTGATAACCACAAGTCTGATCTCTTTTTCTGAGTTTGTCTTTTTTTTTTAGTTTTGTTTTTTAGATTCCATATATAAGTGAAATCATATAGCATTTGTCTTTGTCTGACTTATTTCACTCATTTAGCATAACACCTTTCAGGTCCATCCATGCTGTTGAAAATGGTAGGATTTCCTCTTTTTTATGGCCAAGTAATATTCCATTGTATCTACACACCACAGTTTCTTTATCCATTCATCCACAATGAACACTTGGGTAGTTTCTATGTCCTGGCTATAATGAATAATACTGCTACGAACATGAGGGTGCAGACTCCTTTCCAGTTAGTGTTTTCATTTCCTTAGGATATATTCTCAGAAGTGGAAATGGTAGATCATAGGATAGTTCTCAATTTAATTTTCTGAGGATTCTCCATACTGTTTTCCATTGTGGCTGCACCAATATACAATTCTACCAATAGTGCATAAAGTTTCTGTTATCTCCACACCCAGGCCAACATTTGTCATCTCTTATCTTTTTTATGATGGCCATCTAACAGACCCGAGGTGATATCTCACTGTGGTATTAATTTGCATTTCCCTAATGATTAGTGATCTTGAGCATCATCTCATGTACCTGTTGGTCTTATGTATATCTTCTTTAGAAAATATCTATTCAGGTCCTTTGGGATCATTTTTAAAAATTGGGTTGTGTTTTTTTCTATTGAGTTGTATGAGTTCTTTATATATTTTGGATATTAACCCCTTATCAGATATATGATTTGCAAATATTTTTTCCCATTCCATAGGTTTTTTCATTTTGTTGATGGTTTCTTTTGCTGTGCAGAATCTTTTTAGCTTGACATAGTCACACTTCCTTATTTTTTATTTTGTTGCTTCCACTTCAGATACCATAACCAAGTAATTGTTACCAGGGCCCATGTTAAGAAGCTTTATTCCTATGCTTTCTTCTCAGGGTTTCATGGTTTCAGGACTGAAATTTAAGTCTTTAATCCATTTCAAGTTAATTTTGTAACTAGTATAAGATATGGGTTCAGTTTCATTATTTTATGTGTGAATACCCAATTATCACAGCACCATTTATTGAAGAGACTGTTCTTTCTTCACTGAGTATTCTTGGCTTCTGTCTCAAATATTAGTTGACTGTTTATGCTTGGGCTTATTTCTGGGCTCTGCATTCTGTCCCATTGTTCTATTTTTCTGTGTGTGCATGTGTGTGTGGGTGCACACGCCAGTACCATACTGTTTTGACGAATATAGCTTTATAGTATAGCTTGAAATCAGGAAGTTTGATGCTTCCTGCTTTGTTCTTTCTCATGATTTCTTTGACTCTTTGGAGTCTTTTGTGGTTTTTCTATCTCTTTTTTAGAGTGTGTTTTTTCTATCTCTGTAAAAAATGCCATTGGAATCTTGATAGAGATTGCACTGAATCTATATATGGCATTTTATTATTTTTGTCACTATTGTAAATGGGATTGATTTATTTCTTTCTCAGAAAATTCACTGTTAGTGTATAGAATATGGTACTGATTTTTGTATGTTAATTTTGTATCTTGCAACTTTACTGAATTCACTGATTAGATCTTTTTTAAAAAAAAAAAAGGATTTTATTTATTTATTTTACAGAGAGAGGGAGCACAAGCAGGGAGAGCAGCAGGCAGAAGGAGAGGGAGAAGCAGGTTCCCTACTGAACAGGACCCTGGGATCATGACCTGAGATGAAGATGGACGCTTAACTGGCTGGGCCACCCAGGCGCCCCTGTGATGTCAGTTTTAATGTCTCCTTTTGCACTTATAATTTTATTGATTTGGGTCTTTTCTCTTTTTTCCTTGGTCTAGCTATATGTTTGTCAATTTTGTTTATCTTTTCAAAGAAGCAACTCTTACTTTGGTTAATCTTTTCTATTATTTTTTAATTAACATATAATGTATTATTTGTTTCAGGGGTCCAGGTCTGTGATTCATCAGTCTTAACACAATTCACGGTGCTCACCATAGCACATACCCTCCCCAATGTCCATCACCCAGCCACCCCATCCCTCCCACCCCCCTCCACTCCAGCAACCCTCAGTTTGTTTCCTGAGATTAAGAGTCTCTTATGTTTGTATCCCTCTCTGGTTTCGTCTTGTTTCATTTTTCCCTCCCTTCCCCTATGATCCTCTGCCTTGTTCTCTATTTCATTTATTTCTTCTCCAATCTTTATTATTTCTTTCATTCTGCTAATTTTGGGCTAAGTTTGTTCTTTTTCTAGTTCCTTAAGGTATAGAGTTAGGTTGGCTTATCTGGTATCTTTCTTGCTTCTTAATGTAGATGTTTATTGCTATAAATTTCCTTTAGAAGTGCTTGTGCTGCATCCTGCAAAGCCTGATATGTTGTGTTTCCATTTTCATTTGTCTGAAGAAAACTTTTTATTTCCCCCATTAATTTCTTCTTTGATCTACTCATTGTTCAGGACAGTGTTGTTTAATTTCCATGTGTTCATGAATTTTCCAGGTTTCTTGTTATTAATTTCTAGTTTCATGCCATTGTGGTCAAAGAAGATACTTGGTATGATTTTAATCTTCTTGAATTTGCTGACTTATATGTGGTCTAATGTATGGTCTATCCTGGAAAATGTTCCATGCGGCCTTCAGAAGAATGTGTATTCTGTTGTTGTTGGATAGGATGTTCTGTATACATCTGTTACATCCATTTGGTCTATAGCATTGTTCAAGTCTGCTCTTTCCCTATTGATTCTGTCTGCATGATCTATCTATTGTTAAGAGTGGGGTATTTAAAGTCCTCAACTATTACTGAATTACCATTTATTTCTCCTTTTAGCTCTGGTAGTTTGTGATTTATATATTTAGGTAATCTAATGATGGACACATAAAGATTTATAATTATTTTATCCTCTTGATGTACTGATCACCTTATCATTACATAGTGACCTTCTTTGTCTCTTTTTGCCATTTTCAGTTTAAAGTCTATTTTGTCTGATATAACTACTCCTGCTTTTTTATGGTTACCATTTGCTTAAAATACTTTTTCTATTATTTCACTCTCAGTCTATGTGTGTCTTTAAAGCTAAAATGAGTCTCTTTTATGCAGAATATTGCTGGATCTTTTTCTTTTTTTTTTTTTATTCAGCCATTCTATGTATTTTAACTAGGTAACTTAATCACTACGCTTAATTGTTTTTTAAAATAAAAAAATTTAATTGAAGCATAGTTGACATAGAATATTAAGTTAGTTTCAAGTGTACAACAGTGATTCAACAATTACATACATTAGGAAATGTTCACCACAATAAGTGTATTGCAGTATTATTGACTATATCCCCTATGGTGTGCTTTTCATCACCATGACTTTATTTTAAAACTGGAAGTCTGTATCTCTTAATCTCCTTCATACATATCATCCATGTTTAAAGTAATTATTGATAAGGCATACTATTGCCATTTTGTTCATTGTTTTCTGGTTGTTTTGTAGATCCACTGTTCCTTGTTTCTTATCCTGCTGTCTTTTTCTGTGTTTTGATGTCTTTTGGTATCAGTATGCTTTGACTTCTTTATTGTGTTCTTTTGTGCAATTACTATAAGATTTTCCTTTGCAGTTACTAGGAGGTTTACATAAAATATCTTAAACTTCTAACATCCTATTTTAAACCAATAACAACTTAACTTCAATAGATTTAATAAAATTAACACTTTTATTTCTCTTCCCCCTCAATTTTAGGTTATTGCTGTTACAATTTACATTTTTTTAATATATTGTGTAACTAATAATAGATTATTGTAGTTTTGGTTATTTTCACTATGTTCTTTTGTTCTTTAACTTTTAAACTAGGGTTGTGAGTGTGCCACTATTAACATATTGCAGAATCTAACTTTGGCTATATATTTACCATTGCCAATGAGGTAATATTACCTTTTAATGTTTTTATGTTGTCAATTAATGTTCTTTTATTCCTACTCAAAGAATTCCCTTAAACATTTCTTGTAAGGCAGTTCTGATGGTAATGAACTCCCTTAGCTTTTGTTTGTTCAGACACATCTTTATCTCTCCTTTGTTTCTGAATGACAGCTTTACCAGATATAGAATTCCTGGTTGATAGTTACCTTCTTTCAATATTTTGAATATGTTGTCCCATTCTCTTCTGGCTTGAAAAGTTTCTCTTGAAAAATCCACTGATAATTTTATGGGGGTTCTCTTGTATGGAACTTTTCTCTTGCTGTTCTTAAAACTCTTTGTTTTTGACTTTTGACAGTTTACTTATGATATATTTTAGTTTATCCCTATTTGTGTTCAACCAATTTGAGGTCCTTTGGGCCTCATGAATCTGGATGTCCTCTTCTTTCCCCAGGTTTGGAACATTTTCAGCCTTTATTATTTTAAATATATGTTCTGTCCCCTTCACTTTCTCTTTTCTTTCTCGAATTCCCATAATGTGAACATTGTTTCTTTTCATTGTGTCCCATAATTCTTATTGGCTTTCTTCATTTTTTTTCATTCTTTTTTGCACCTCTGGGCAATTTCCAATATCCTATTCTTCAGGTCACTTATTCTTTCTTCTGCAATGTGGAGTCTACTTTTGAAACTCTCTATTGAATTTTTCAGTTCAGTTATTGTGTTTTTCAATTCTAGGATTTGCTTGTTTTTTGTTTTTGATGGTTATCTCCTTGCTGACCTTCTCATTTTGTTCATGAATTGTTTCCCTAATTTCTTGAAGTTGTCTGCATTTTCTTGTAGTTCACTAACCCTCCATAAAAGGATTATTCTGAATTCTCTGTCTGGCACTTCATAAATCTCCATTTCTTTAGAGAGACAATTATTGGAGCTTTATAAGTTTCCTTTGGTAGTATCACATTTACTTGGATTTTTTGTGAGCCTTGATTGCTTATGTTGGTATCTGCACATGTGAGTAATGATCCTCCTCTTTCAGACTTTACTGGTTTGCTTTGGCAGAGACAGTTCTTCACCAGTAAGCTCAGCTTGGGTCTGTGGGTGTGTCAACTGGTAATGTCCTTGGGCAGTTGGGGTCTGCTATTATGGTCTATTTTGGGGCAAGGCAACTTTTTGAGCTCTAAGGTTAGGGATCGGGAGGTGTGCCACTGGCTGAGTACAGCTGGATAAGACTGCTGCTTGGTTCCCTACCCAAGTAAGGCTATAAGATGAGCTCCACAGTTGCCTGGATTCTCTAGTCAGGCTTACTAGAATGGTTGGGACTGAGTACCATATTCAGTAATAGATGAGGCTATGAATTAGTTTCCTTGCCCTGGCAAGGAAACGAGAACAAGGGCCTGTATAGCTTGTTGTTTGGTGATCTGAACTGAAACTGTGCCCCATAGGGTTAATGAGGGTTAATGAGGTTGAAACTGGCAGAAAATTTAGAGCTTGGGTTTCAGAGAACTGTTTCCCCCAGTCAGCTATTGTGCTCAGACCCCACTAAAAATCCACTAGGTGTCTCTGTAGAAGCCTGGACTCAAGGTCAACTGATAAGGTTCCAGCTTATGAACAAATAAGGCCCTGCATTCCTTACCTAAGATAATGAACCCAAAACCCCTTCCAGTTTATAAGAGCTCTCAGAGCATAACCATAACTCCTTCTCTTTGTCCTAAGATAACCTCCTGATGTCAAAGAGCTGAATTTTGCCCTGTTCTGATGTTAAGTGTCACCCCAAAGTGAACATGGGATGTATGTTACATATATGTTTGCTCAGTGTGCCTGCTCCATTTTTTTATTATGAGTAGTCATAAATTTCTTTGCCCTTTAAAGTCAATATGTGTTTTGGGGCACCCAGGTGGCTCAGTCAGTTAAGCGTCTGCCTTCAGCTCAGATCATAATTCCAGGGTCCTGGGATTGAGCCCCGTGTCAGGCTCCCCACTCAGCAGGGAGTCTGCTTCTCCCTCTCCCTCTGCCTTCCCCCCAACTCATGTAAACTCGCTCTCTCAAATAAAAAAATAAAATGTTTTTAAAAAATAAATCAATATGTGTGTGATCTCAACCCCTATAATTATAAAAAGAAACTTGTTCTCTCCCCCTGAGGGAGGTGGATTTGAGGCTTGCCCTGTCATACCCATCTCCTCATTTGGCTGTCTCTAAAGTAAATCTTTTCCTTTCTGCATACCTGATATATCAGTGATTGACTTTGCTGTGCATCGGGCAGATGGACCTGTGTTCAGTTACAGAATCAAGCCAGAGTTTTCCCTGGTCAGCTGAGTCTACCAGTTTTGCTCTGCAGATGGGGAAGCCACAGGCCATGCTCAAGTACCACATGTTCAAGTGCTGTACCCTGGGCTGTTGAATGGGCTATGCAATTTCCCATGTGCTCTGGTTAGGTTCCCTGGTCAAACAGGCTGAAGACTGCATTCAGCTATGAGTGGAGATAAAATTATGTTCCCCACAAGGGTGCAGAAGGAAAAGCAGCTTGAAAGCCAAGTACAAAACTCTTTGTTGTCTTAACATAAGCCAATCAGCAACCCCAAAATTCCTGATCATACACGGCCACTGGCTTTGCTTTGCAGACTATCATCTCTACCGACCCACCTCATGGTTTAAGTACCACTGTGCTGAACGGTCTCCAGGAGTTGTCTTCAGCTCTTCTGGTCAGATAGGACAGAAAGACACTCTCTAGAGTAGGTGGAGCTATCTCAGCTCCCTTGCCTGGGTGGCAGTGGGAGGGGCCAGGGTGGCTCTAGACAACTTTCAGTTTCCCAGATAGGCTCTGTCTTTGGGAAGGTCTGGGAGATACCCTTAGCCCTGACTATGAATTAATTAATCTTCCTGTCTGTGTATGGCAGGGGAAAGCTCCACTTCTGGTACTGGCTTTGCTTTGGGGGCAATCAGCTCTGCCTGCCCGCCTCTTAGGTTGAATGCCTTTGGGCCACAGCTTCTAGGAATTGTCTCCACCCCTTCTGGTCAGATGGGGCCAGAAGACACTTTCCACAGTGGGTGGGACTGCAATTCAACTCATTGTCTGAGCCTGGGCAAACCTGGCTCTAGGGCCTGCAAAACTCCTTTGAGGATCTGAATCAGGTAGATCTGCACACCATGTTCTCTGGTCAAAGTGAACTCCTGACTTGGTTCTGCAGATGAGCAAAACCACTGGTTGGGATTACTACTTGGGTACTGCAGGTATGAACATGGGCTGCCCAAATCTGTGTGCTGGTTGTTGCAAGACCCTCCTTTCTCTACCACAGTCAGATTCTCAGTGGTTGAGCCCCACAGGTTTCCCTGTAATCCTTGTGGTGTGAGATCAGAGTAGGGGCTCCTGCAAAACAATCCACAGTGCTGGGGTGTTGACCCTTCTAGGTTCTCTTTTCCCACTGGAGGAACGAGAGGCTTGGGGGAGACCTCTCTGTGTAGTGATGTGCCAGCCTGGGTTAAGAGGAATGTGGTCAATGTGTAGCCACTTTTCTTACTCTTCTAATGCAGTTTTCTTGGTCTTTGTGCTGCAGGGGGTTGCTTCAGCTTTACCCCCATGTTCTAGAATTCTCTCAGTGGTGTCTTTTCTTTCAATACTTGTTAGTTGTTCTTGTGAGGGGGAGCAAAGTCAGGAACAACCTGTGTCACCATGTTGATTATGTCACTTGGGAAACTTTTCCAAATTTAGAATCTCCTATCCATCCAAACTGCCAATCAACATTGAGAGTAGAATAATCAAGTTTCAGATTTTCAAACTCTTAAAAAAATAGTATCTCAAAATCTTTAAAAAAAAGGTGGTCGGGGGGCACCTTTCTGGCTCAGTTGGTGGAGTATGTCTCTTGATCTTGGGGTTGTGAGTTTGAGACCCATGTTGGGTGTAGAGATTATTTAAAAAAAAATAAAATCTTGGGGCACCTGGGTGGCTCGGTCAGTTAAGCGTCTGCCTTCAGCTCAGGTCATGATCTCGGGGTCCAGGGATGGAGCCCCGTGTCCAGCTCCCTCCTCAGCATGGAGTTTGCTTCTCCCTCTCTCTTTGCCCCTCTCTCCAGCTTGTGCTTGCTCACTCTCTCAAATAAATAAATAAAATCTTAAAAAAAAATAAAATAGGGGCGTCTGGGTGGCTCAGTTGGTTAAGTGTCTGCCTTCAGCTCAAGTCATGATCCCAGGATACTGGGATCAAGCCCTGCGACTGGCTGCCTGCTTAGCAGGGAACCTGCTTCTGCCTTTCCCTCTGCCTGCCACTCCCCCTCCTTGTGTGCCTGCGTGCTCTATATCAATAATAAAATCTTAAAAAAAATAAAATAAAATCTTAAAAAATAAAATAGGATCTCTCACAAATATTTTCATAGGAAGGTACTAGAAGACATATTCCATTAAATGAAGGCATATACTACGAATGAGATACAAACCATTCACCCCATCAAAACATTTTTTAAACAACCATTTTTGCCAAAATGAAAGAAAATTACTCTTACTTTAGGAAAAAATAGTAGAAATGTGCATGGAATGGAATAGGTTTCATTTCAATGCAACTATTTTGTTAATAAAGACATCTTACCAACTTACAGGAGAGTTATATCTATTTATCCACATATCTCAAAATATAAAGAATCTGCTAGTTTCCATCTGAAGAAAACACTACTTTTGTTATGTACATCATTCCTGAGTTCACAAAAATGGTTTTTGCAATTTCACACATTTCAAATGCTCTACTTTGCAGGACTAATCCTATAGACTTGAATTTACTCCAAAAATTAAGAAAAACAGAAAATGGGGAAAAAAATACATGCCCAGAATTGTGTCGGAGTGGTAGACGTTTGTTGAATGAATTAACGATGCATAATTCTAAGAGTTGTGATGCTGTGCTACAATATATGCTGTGTACTGAAGAAATACATGGTAACAGACGCTGAACAGTGGCACTGGTAAGGTTCATTCACTTATTTCAACAAGTATATAATGAGTGTCTACTATGTTACAAACTCTTTTGCCTTAAAGACATGTTAAATTTTGAACTGAATCTTTATATTCCTATTGTTGACTTCAAAGTCTTTCATGCTCAGTTCTCTGATAAACTGATGAAACTAAGACACCACAGATCTCTTTATTGTGGCAATTATTTTAGCAATGTACATGAAGTGTTTGTACTCTTCTGTTAATGCCAGTGTAGACTGATTAATTCAAAAGGTCTATGTCTGAAAGATTAAAAAACACATTTGGGTAAAACGTAAGTAGGAAAAACTGTAATTTTTCTTAACTAGAACAAATCCTCAAAGGCATTCATTTAAAATTTTATCTGAACTATCAGATTTTCTGGTTAAAGATAGCAAACAAAGCATATATGTTTGTCTCTCATCTTTCCCAATATCCTACTGACAGGAAAGCATAAGAATATATATATGAATTCATGGTTTTAAATATATATCAGGCAAACAGTCATAGAAATAACTTTAGGTGTGTGTGTATGTGTGTGTGCATGGGTTAGTATGTATTTCCTAAAATCAATGACAGTCCAGTAGCAAAGAGCACCATTAGTACCCAGATCTTGTTTTCTAATATCAATCTCCAATAAAAGGATCCAAGGATCCTTGGAGAAGTGGTTGATTCCAAGACTGTGTCAGGGGAAACACAAGCTATTTTTGAACAGGTTGTGGTGATAGCAAACAATGAAATGCTCAAATAAAGATAAGGACATGTCAATAGGGCATACGACCTAATGTCAAAGAGCTCCCAATAGCCAAATCTGTGACAATTTGAGGACCAAAATAACTAATGACAGTACTGGATTTTAATCAATAGAGTCAAGTAAGTATCTGTGTGTCCACAGAGAGATTAAAAAATAATGGAATGGAGAACAAATAGCTCTGCCTTACAGAAAAATTTCAACTAATAAGTATAGAAGAATTGAGGGAAATAGAAAATCACCATTTGATTAAGACAGAAATAATTGGTACAGACAAGGGCCATGGAAGGATGCTGAAATTAGGGGCGCCTGGGTGGCTCAGATGGTTACGCGTCTGCCTTCAGCTCAGGTCATGATCCCAGGGTCCTGGATCGAGTCCCACATCGGGCTCCCTGCTAGGTGGGGAGCCTGCTTCTCCCTCTGCCTCTGCCTCTCTCTCTCTCTCTGACTCTCATGAATAAATAAATAAAACATTAAAAAAAAAAAAAGGATGCTGAAATTACTGGGCAATAGTTTGAGAAGAAAGTTGTTGTTTGCATAATATCTTCCAAAGTATCTTCCCCAAGATATTCTAAAGGAAAAAAAACCCAGAAACTTTAAAATGAAGAAACCTGCAGATACCACCATAATAAAGTGATCAAGGTTAACATCTCTTGTGATAAGACATATCAACATCAATAGTCCCTAATATGATACATGAGAAAGGCTAATCTAATCTAATAATGAGAAAACATCAGGCAAACCTAAATTGAAGGACATTTGACAAAATAACTGACCAGTATACTTAAAAGTCACGCCAGGAAAAAATAAGGAAAGACTAAGGAATTGCTACAGATTGGAAGAGACTAAGGAGACATGACCTCTAAGTGCAGTGTAAGACTCCAGATTGGATCCTACAATAGGAAAAGGACATTAGTGGACAAACAGCAGTCTCATTCAAAATCAGTGGCCTAGCTAACAGTATTGCACAAAAATTAATTTCTTAATTTTGATAATTATATGATTGTTATGTAAATTTCTAACATCAGGGGAAACTGAGTATAGGCCATATAGGAACTCTGTGCTATTCTTACAACTTTCCTGGAAATCCAATAGTATTTTAAAATAAAATGTTACCAAGTATCAGAATACAAAAAAATAATTTATGACAACAAAAGAGGATGGAAGAGATGTTTACAGAGATTTTTTAGAAAAGATATATTTATTTATTTGAGAGAGAGAGAGAGTGTGTGAGTTTGAAGGGTAGAGGGGGAGAGGGAGAGAGAATCTCAAGCAGACTCCCATTGAGCACAGAGCCTGATGTTGGGCTGGACTCGGGGCTGGACTCAGGGCTGGATCTCAAGACTCTGAGATTAAGACCTGAGCAGAAATCAAGAGTCAGACACTTGACTGTCTGAGCCACCCAGGCACCCCAACAAAGAGAGATTTTTTTAACAAATTTCTAGAAGAGGGAAATTGACTAGGTACATACTGAAATAAATGAAATAAACAAAAGCTACCACCCTGCACACACTCTCATGGGACCATAGAAGAAATGGGAGACACTCCCACCCAATGGAACTCCAGTAAAGAAACATGTATGGTGTAGGAAGAGTCAAGACTGAAAACAAGAGATTAAAGAAATGTTAGTTGGTTAAGAAGACCATAACTATATGTCAACACCTTAATCACCTTCCCTCTCTCTGCCAGCAACCAGTGTTTAATCCCAGGCAGAACATTCAGATGATTCTCTTAAGAAAAGGAGGTGTCTGGAGAAAGCCAAAGCTTCTAGTGTGGATACTGTTGCCCCAAAATACAGTCTTCCTTATTTTGTCATTTAGGGAGATTCAGAGACCATGAGCCATCTTCTGGAATGCTAACCTCAAAGTGGGGTTTGGTGGTCCACATACTCCATCCCATGCCCACTGACACAGAGCTCCCATTTGACCCATTTGTACAACCACAGGGAAAAATCTGACACCAGTTACTACTTTCATAAATATCAATGGCAAAGCAGAAATTTCCTGGCATATAAGGAGAACCAGCAGTATAAAGAAAAAAAAAAGATTAAAATAAATATAAATAACTCTGAAGAAAACAGATAGTTCAGGCAATAGAAATAATAACCTCAAAGAGATTCAGAAAAATATTTTATCTTTAAAATACAGACATGCTGATATGAAAGAGGAACATCAAAGAAAAGGGAAGTACTTAAAGATAAAAACTACAATTGCATAAACTAATAGAAGCTCTGAAAAAATAAAATTAAAGTAATTCCTCCTAAAAGGAAGCAAATAGACAAAATATAAGTGGGAAAATATGAGACAAAAAGGATTAATCCAAAAGTCCTATCTTTGAACAACAGGGTCCCTAAGAATGCTGAGAAAGAGGGGAGGAAATTTTCAACTAATAACAGAAGATAATTCTTAGGAATTGAAAAATGACTCAACGCTACGTATTTGGTAACTCCAACTGATGCAAAACCTTATGAATAAAAACATATATACACTCTTAGACATATTCTCATGAAACTTCAAATATCCAGGGATCCTTAAGAAAGAAAAAAGTCAGGGGCGCCTGGGTGGCTCAGTCGGTTGAGCGACTGACTGCCTTCGGCTCAGGTCATGATCCCGGAGTCCTGGGATCGAGCCCCACATCGGGTTCCCAGCTCGGCGGGGAGCCTGTTTCTCCCTCTGACCTTCCCCCCTCTCATGCTGTTTCTCTCTCGCTCGCTCTCTAATAAATAACTAAATAAAATCTTTAAAAAAAAAAAAGAAAGAAAGAAAAAAGTCATCCTCAAAAGAGATCAAGAAGGAGATTGACACCAGACTCCCAATCAACAACAGTGAATATCCTCACATTCTGAGGGAAATTATTTTTAAACTCTAATTCTGCTTCCAGCTATTACATGCTAGTATTCAAGTATGTTAAATAAAAATAATTTAAGACACATAAGGGCTCAGAAATTTAATTCCAAGACACCCTTTCTGAATAACTTAAGAATGTACTTCTCTAAATCAAGGAAGTAAACCAAAGAAACAGAGAAGCATAGGACCAAAGCAGTATATGTATCATAGGAGAATGATAAAGACAGTCCAAGCACCTGATGATTTGTATGTGTATTTCTTTGCTCGAAAACAAACTACTAAAGCAATAATGATAGCATATCTGCTTTCTCATCTCCAACTGACCACTGGAGATTCTGTCATAGGAGAAAAGAATCCCATTTTGGATTTATTTCTGTGAAATGTGATTCTAATTCAGAACCTCCCCAGTTAGAATCAGATCTCCAGATTTATTTCATCACTAGTCAATGGTCAAAGAATTGATTGCACTGACATTGAAGCATGTGCTTTATTTAAGCCGAGTCACACTAGTGATTTCCCATGATTCACCGAGGTGTGTGTGAAATAACATATATGATGCTACCCACTCATATGGCATGCTCAGTGCAGGGGAGCACAGCTTTGGCTTTGGGAAAAACAAAAGGCTTGCTTCTTCAGCCTTAAACTCAAAATTTAAAGCATTTCAAAGCTTTATAATCTATACAGTTATCAATATTTTTGTAGACATTCAGAAGTCACTTATTAAACCCCTGTTGTATGAGAGGTACTGGGACTGTGCCGGGATTCAAAGATATGAACAAATTGTAGTTCTGCCCTAAAGGAGTTCATAACTTAGAAGGAAACATGTTTTTGCAGTATGGCATGGCACAAACTCAGTCACAAACAATGTACCAAGAGACAGGGATGAAGACAGTATGAAGAAAGGCCTACAGAAGAAAGAACATGAAAAGTGAATTTGGACATTAGTGTAAAATGTTGGCAGGAAGAAAGAAGTAGCGAGGGCAGTTCAGGCAGATGGACTAACAAGGGCAAGGTCGTGGGCATTTGAAAGGGCATGGAGACTTGTGACAAATACTTTGATATGACTGGAGCGTATGGTACATATGGGATAGCAGTAGCAGAGAAGGCTATAAAGGCATGCAGTTCCCAGCCCTGACTGAAAGAGGACCAGGAAAGCTTGATGTTGAGGAAACCAGGGGCCTTGAGATGGTGGTGGCAAGAGTTTCAAGAACTGGAAAGTTGACTGGAGGCTAAGTGCATCATACAGTTCATTCAATTCTTTTCTTCACTCAACAGATCTTTACCAACCTCCTGAGATATTCCAGGCACTATGGTAGGCAGGGTTTATAGCAAACAAAGTCCCTGATCTCCTGCCTTCATCGAGTTTACATTCTAATAGAGGAGAAAGATAGTGTATAAATACACAAGGAAGCATGTAAGAAAGGGTTTCAGTGAAAAATAAACATAAAGTCATGGGAGGTGGTGCAAGTTAAATATGGATACATAGAGAAGGCAGCTCTGAGCTGGTGACAGTGGAATAAAGCTGCACTGTGTTAAGTGAGGAGGTAGGTCAAGTGAATTATGGGGAAAAAACACTGGCCTGTGGGAATAGTAAATGCAAGAATCTGAAGTGGGAGGGTCTTTGGTGTATTCACAAGGACCACAAGGAGGCAATTATGGCTGATATAAAATGAATAAAGGACAGATGGCTGGAAATGGGGTCAGAAAGGTGGCATAAAGCCAGTTCATATAGGGCCTCAGAGGCCATTGTAAGGACTTTGGATTTCATTCTGAACAAGAAAGGAAACTGGAAAGTTCTGAGTAGAACAGTGACATGATCTGATTTATATCATTTCTGTCCTCATCAATTAAGCTAAGTATTTTAAAGTATCTTTTAGAATGAT
This sequence comes from Leptonychotes weddellii, assembly GCF_054177405.1. Lineage (NCBI taxonomy): Eukaryota > Metazoa > Chordata > Mammalia > Carnivora > Phocidae > Leptonychotes > Leptonychotes weddellii. The sequence goes on from NC_138380.1 coordinate 50,782,072, forward strand.
GAGGTCTTTTTGACCTCTGAGACAGCAGATTCTAATTCCCTATGTAATTTATAATGGCATATTATAAGCATGTAAATATGAATTACAGGTGAAAATCCAAGCCTACACTTCTCTTTGTATTTTAATTGTAAGTCACCACTTACAGTTCATGCTTGGACAAGTGATGAAGGCAGCATATCAAGGAACAGCTGCTAAACAGATTCTAGGCAGTGATTGTGGTGGCTGGTGCTTCATGATGTCCCTCAGCACCTCACTCATCACTAGACCAGCCCCCTTCAGGGGATGCACCAAGGGAAGGGATATCATGGATATTTGTGGAAGAAGGTCAGCTCTGGGAGCTCTAAGCATACCAAGTACACTGGTGTTGTCTACCAGACCCACCAGTACCAATTTCAGTAAGTCCTGCTCTTCTTCCTTAAATTCCACCCTCCATCTCCTCACACACCCAACAGAAACACACTCACACACATATATTGTCCCTTTCTATCACCACCTTCTGTTTTCTTTATTGCCTCAATTTTCCATCTTCAGCAGTTCCCTTTCTCTTACCCCCATCTCCAGTCCATTAGGAAAACCTGTTGTCTACACATTCAAACTATATCCAGAAACTTACCACATCTCAACACCTCCTTTGTCATCACCTTGGCCTGTGCCAACACCTCTTATTTCAATTAGAGCTACAGCCTCCTAGGAGGTACCCCTATTATCTCTTTTGCCTACTTTGTACTCCCATTCTCAACACAGCACCAGGTTGGTATGTTTAGCATATCAGATCCCAATCATTTTTCTCAGGGTAAAAGTAAAGGTTGTTTAAGGGCCCACAAGTCTGCACAATGAGGCTGCCCAGCATCAATCTGATCCCATCTCTTACAACAGTCCATCAGGACTCTATTCACAAATAGGCTAGATGGACTCTGGCCATCAGGATTTTTACACTGGCTACTCCCTCTGCCTGGAGTGCTCTTTCCAGATGGCTAACTCCCTCACCTCCCTCAAATCTTTGCTCAGGTATCATGAACAAAAGGCAGTAAGACCTTTCCCTGATACTCTTCCCCACACCTACCCCACCTCTATCATTCCTAACTCTTTTATCCTGCTCTTTTTTCCCCCATAACACTTACTATCTTCCAAAGTGATACATGATTTACTTATTTATTATGTTCACTATGTATTTTATTGTCTGATTCTCCCCACTAGATGCAAGCTCCCCAAGGGAAGAAACTGTTTGCCTCTTTGTTGAAAGACATATCTGAGGGACTTAAATAGTACTTCCCACATGGTGGGTACTCAATAAATTGTTGAATGGAATGCCAAATGATAACCTCTCTGGTTTTTCATGTTTTCACTCTAATTCAGCCTCTGCTCATTTCACAAATATATCTGAAATGCTTCTTTTAGTAAAAGGCCATCTACATTTCTTTTGTCATGTCATTGTATATGAGCTGTCACTTTGAGTGTAATCATCAGATCATCCCACCTTCCTCTCTTGGCCAGCTGGTTACAAAACTGTCCAAGCATAAAAACAGAATAGGGATGATAATTGTAAGAATGTGCAAAAACCCATTTAATTAATTTTTAATCTAGACATTATACTAATGAGAAAAAGAGGAAAAGAGGGGATAAAAAGTCTTCACAACTTCAGAAGATGTAGTGTGTACATGATGTGGATTCTATTTCTTCATATAATGTTCTATTTTCCTCTCCTGGGTCTATATGGTTTTTTGTCTCACTAATTTTGCTCAATATTAATTTCCTTTTATCTTAACCTATTTTTGTTGATCGATTTAGATATGTTTCTCAGTGTCTAGTTCTTTTGTATTTGTACAAATTAAGCATTTAAATAGGAATTCTGCCAGTGCAAAGGCATTATTCTCTAACCATCTTGCTTTGATGAGCACTAGAACGCTGCATGAAAGAGAGGGAGAAGGGGAAAGGTAGGGTTTCTACAAAAGCCTTAAAAAAGGGGGACCAGGGTACCTGGGTGGCTCAGTTGGTTAAGCATCTGCCTTCGGCTCAGGTCATGATCCTGGGGTCCTGGGATCGAGTCCCACATCAGGTTCTCTGCTTGGCAGGGAGTCTGCTTCTCCCTCTGCCCCTCCCTGCTGCTTGTGTGCTCTCTCTCTCTCATAAATAAAAAAAGGGGGGGGGGGATTCTGCAATGTTTTACACTGTGTACCATCTCAAAATTGAATTATCTAGCTTCAGTGTACAATTGTAATGAAGTAGGAAGATTGATGGACAACCAACTCAATAATATCTGGTTTCTGTTCTTGCCCGTTCCTAAATGTATGACCTTAGTAAACTGTCTTTCCTCAACTATTAGTTTCTTCAACAAAAAAAATGGGAGTAGGGGGAGCTTCACTTAGATGGTCTCTGAAGTCACATGCAGTTCTCACAAAATACGATTTTTTATGTCTCAGAACTACTACATCAAAGAAACATTTTTCTCACCTTCTTATTCTCTTTCTTTTGCATTTGGTAAGAAAAACCATTACCTCTTTGGAGGGTGAGGGAATTAGATGAAGGTGGCTGAAAAGTACAAACTGCCAGTTCTAAGATAAATAGATATAAGATAAATATGATAAATAAATAAGGGATGTAAAGTACAACATAAGGATTATAGTTAACAATACTGTATTGCGTATTTGAAGGTTGCTAAGAGAGAACATCTTAAGAGTTCTCACCAAAAGGAAAGAAATTTTAACTATGTGAGATGATGGATGTTAACTAATCTTATTGTAATCATTTGGCAATTTATACATACATCAAATCATTACATTGTATACCTTAAATTTATACAATGTTATATGTCAATTATATATCAACAAAACTGGAAAAAAGAACCACTGCCTGAAGCTCAACATCCTTTCTGAACAAAATCTGTGTTACATACTCATTTATTCACCCTTATCCTTTTGGGTCAATTCTGAAGTGTCTCTCTCCTTTGAGTACTCTGGACTCTAGAGTCAAGAAACCACTACACTTTAAAAAAAAGTATTTATGAGTTATATTACTACAGCAGAATTACCACTTTTAAAAAGTTTGGAGTTCTAATATGAAATTTAGTTTGTTTATATTATTATTTTGCTACATTAAAATTTTTTTTCATATTTTATTTTATTTTTTTTGTAGTTGCTACATTAAAATGTTAATTATAGTACTGTGTTTTTAAAAGAATGAATCTTTGATGAGAATAAGAAAACTATGTATGAACATCACTTTTAAAAGCATAAGAATAGGTCTAAGATCTCATATTACTTCATTTAAATGTGTGTGTATATCATAACATCTCACAATATATTCTAACAGGAATCTGTACATTCTAACTAAATATGTGTGTATGTGTACTTAATACAATAATATTCCTATATTCCTAGTCCATAACGTTTATTCTTTTAATTAGAGCTTTAAATGTGACATTTAGTAAGTTTATATTTCTTCAGTATATCAAAATACTAATGCTAATTTTAGAATTCTGGCATTAAAAAAAAAAAAAAGAATGAAGACTTGAAGGGACTAGGGAACTTTCCTTACCTAAGATGTGTCATATGGGCAGTAATAGTTCTTACTAATTTAGAGATACTACTCAATGTGTCTCTGAACTCAAGAGTTGGGAGGAAAATCTTTCTCAAGAGTAGCTCTTCCTGGGGCGCCTGGATGGCTCAGTCGTTAAGCGTCTGCCTTTGACTCACTCAGGTCATGATCCCAGAGTCCTCCGATCGAGCCCCGCATCGAGCCCTGAGCACAAGCCCCGAGCCCCGCATCAGGCTCCCTGCTCGGCAGGAAGCCTGTTTCTCCCTCTCCCACTCCCCCTGCTTGTGTTCCCTCTCTTGCTGTATCTCTCTCTGTCAAATAAATAAAATCTTAAAAAAAAAAAAAAAAAAAAGAGTAGCTCTTCCTGGTTTTGGGACACTGTCAGTGAAGGTCATGTTATTATATTCATAGTATTATATTTTCTATTCCTCTGTGTATGGAATGATGCTGGCTTCCTAGATAAAATCCTATACTCAGGCATAGCAAGCTGGGCAAAATTATAATGCTAGTGTATCAAAATGGATGAAGTGAATCTTATGTAATTACCATACAGAAACTAGTAATGGAATTAACAGATTTTGCTTTTGTTGAACTCTATTTTAAGACTTAGTCTAGAAAAATTAACAAAGCAGAATTAGGAAACTCTGAGACATGATTAGTTTGGAGTTTCTAGAAGTCATTTAAGAGCTAATATTAAAATTTTATTGAAATAACCTTCTTTTGCTTTGAAATACAAAATGAAATGCATGTATGTTTATATATGTCCCTTCCCAGTCACTATGAAAGTATATAAATGCTGTGTATTTTAATATGCTAAAACTGTGGCTATAATTTTGCAACACTGGTTTTCAAGTAATATTTTATTATGATTCCAAATGTGGGTCTAGTAACTCATGGATGATCTTATGTGTTAATTTCATAAGTATTGCGAAATCAGTTCTTCCCAATTTGTAAAAGCTAGGACTCTGCCACTATCCATTGAACAAAGGACTGAGTCCTAAGTAACCAATGCTGAGCCAAAACAGAAAGGACCAAGATCTTCTCTAGGGTAATTCCCTAGAACTACGGATTCCTTCTTGAATCCCTGCAAAATTGCAATTTATGGTTACCATGATCACCTACAGCAGACTTTAAGCTCTAACTTCTCTTACGCCTACCTTATTCCTTCTCCCTATTCCTTTCATCTTTTTTTCCCTCTTCCCTTCCTTTTTTTCTCTTTTATTTCCTAATTTCTTCTCTCTTTTTTTAGACCAATTTGTTCTTAGGACACGAACATAATTTAAGACGACTTTGGAAAAAATTTTTACATAAATCAGAGCACAGATTTTTCAATTTTGTTTCCTTCGTAAAGACCAAATGGACAACTGAGGAAGAAAATATATTTAGAGAACATAATCCACATATTTGGGCAAGAGAGGCAGAACGAGCCCCTGCATCATGTATCTTTCCAAATCTTTGTTTATTTTCATTTCTATAGCAACCTGGTGGTTGTAAAACATTGCCATAATGAGTGGAAAATAGAACACAAATGACAGTAAAATGTTTTTATAACTCAAATAGCAGAGGATTGTTTAGAGAATTTAGAAAGGCTGATTTTTTTTTTTTATGGGCTCATAGCAGGAAAAATGTCTACCTAAGTCAATAGTAAATTTCTCCTCCAGAGGGACAATAAGATGCTTGTGACACGTGCATTTTGGAAACTTAATTATGTGCCTATTTCTTGTTATTACTTTCTTTATCCAAAAAATCCCTAAAGAGATTTTACTACCATCAAATCAGTCATAGGGATTTCTCTGCTTTCAGTGGGGTGCAATGTGGAGCTTAGTGCACATATTGTATTTCCCATCACCTTATGAGCACAGAATATTCTTTTTGTAAAGTTTCAAATGGGCCTCTCTTTGGTCTTTGCACAAGTGATTGCATTCCATAAAATATCATTGCATTAAGCCAAAGGACCCTAGCTAAAAATTAAACTCAATATTCTAATAAAATCCAATCTAGGATATGTGTGTATACACACACACACACACACACACACACTTTAAAGAGAATGTTAGCTTTTATATTTCTTCTCAAAAGAAGAGAAGATGAAGCTTTGTAGACATAAAAAGAAGGAAAAAGAAAGGCCAAACTTTTAGTAAATGTTCTGTGGTTTATGGAATTCACAAAACAAATTACAGCATGACATCCTTTTCAAGGAACTGTTTGTGTCTTCGGAAAAAGTGTGTATTATTTTTGGTGAACTCTACCTTTTGATGTGGCCTTTCTGAGGAGGGCAGCATCATCAAGATTTTTTTCTTTTAATTGCGTAACAATACAAGATGAACAAGAAAAAAAGGCAAGCTCATTTAGTAATTTAAATCCCTCAGGCATAGCCAGAAAGAGACAGAGAAGGAAAGAACTTGGGAACTGAATGGAGTTCTGAAGTGCAGTGTGAGGGTATCTCCTCAATCAGGAGACCAGTCCAAGATCAAGAAGTTTTAATTTTATTTATATCTAAAATGATAGGAGAGTAGGATTTATCCCAAAGCTGAAGAAATAGTTCATTTATGGTGGAGGCAAGCTAACTCTTCTAACAACAACAATAAAATTACCAGCCATTTTGACAATGCACCACATGCCAGGCATGGAGTTACATAGTTTATATTATCTCTAGTGCTGGAATGCTTATAATAAACCTGAAATTATATATTTTATTCACCTATTTTATAGATAAACTGAGACTCAGTGAAGTGAAAAATTTTTTGTCCATCTGATTTGGCAAGTAACTGGCATGACTGGGATTCAAACCCAGATCTACCTGAATCCAAAGACCATGCTCTCAGAAACCTGACAATTTCACTGTCTTTTAACTGCATTATTGAATAAAAAATTATGTTTTTATGTGCTATGATTCTATGAAGAGATGAGGGTATATCGTATGTATCAAATTAATCACTTCAATGTTTCTGTGAGTTAGAAAGGAAGCAGGTATGTTATGCCCCATCATATAGGAGATAGTAGAAATGAGACTGGCTGTGAACATTCATCAGAAACTTATTTTCAGGCACAATTCTTTTTTTTTTTAAGATTTTATTATTTATTTGTTTTATTTTATTTGAGTGAGAGAGAGAAAGAAAGCGTGCATGTCCATGAGTTGGGGCAAGGGCAGATGGGAAGGGAGAGGGAGAGACAATCTCAAGCAGACTCCGTGCTGAGTGTGAGCCCGACATGGGGCTCCATCTCATGACCCTGACATCATGATCTGAGCCTAAACCAAGAGTCGGGCACTCAACCAACTGAGCCACCCAGGTGCCCCTTTCAGGCACAATTCTAACCACAATGTTCATTCCACCAACAAGTTTGGACTTTCCATGTGGCCTAATAGAGTAAATGATATTTGCTATTTTATTAGTTATGACAAAAATGTAACATATCACCAATGAGTCAGACTATGGAAGTAAAAAACATTCAAGATAAGAAGTAAAAAACATGATGATCATCCATTTTTCCAAATATCCAGATGTCTGGCTCCATATACACAAATAGCTAGCTATCTAATTATCTTCATTTTTTAAAAAAACTGGATGTTATGGTGGCATGTGAGTGTTGCTGTAGTGATACAGTGACAGGCTGAACACTTTGGTAGGACCCAAGATTCCAATGAATAAAAAGCCTGAAAACTAATATTCCTTTGTGCATACAGACTTGTTTTACAACCAAAAAATCCTCTACAGTCATCTACACAGCAGTTGTACATGCTCATATCAAAAAGATTATGGCGCCTGAGTGGCTCAGTAAGTTAAGCATCTGCCTTCAGCTCAGGTCATGATCTCAGGGACCTGAGATTGAGCGCTAAGTCAGCGGGGAGCCTGCTTCTCCCTTTGCCCCTTCTCCTGCTCGTGCTCGTGCTCTCTCTCTCTCAAATAAATGTTAAAGAAAAGATTAAAGTTACTTTTTTAAAACTTTCCAAGTAGCATATATTTCATAAATATTTTAAAATTGACTTGTCACATTTCCATTTGAAAACAAAGCTAAAGCTGGATTTTGACAAGGTTGTCCTACTCACAGATTTGTTCACTTGTTCACTCATGCATCCACTATGCATTCATTAACTATCTACACTGAATCTCTTTGCCAAGATGTTGGATTTCATACTATAAAGACAAGCTCCTATATTTGAGGACATGTGTAAAATAGATCTGTAAACAAATTTCCTCCAGTTCAAAATGATAAGCACTCCAATACAGATATAGATTTTTGTTCTCCCATTTCAAAATAAGTACTCTAAAAAATATAGCTATGCATACAGACACAGAAAAAGGAAGTTATTAACTGTCCCTAGAATACAGAGGAAAGACTTTATAGTTAAAATGATATTTCAGTTGGCTTGCGTAAGCAGTGTGGCTCAGTGGGTTTCAAAATTCTCAAAACACAACTGAGAGCAAAAAAATACATTTCATTTTGTAAACCAACACACACACACAAACTAAAACAAGACTTTCATAAAACAATACTTACATCTTTACATTTTCTACTGTAGTCCATTCCAAAAATGCCAGTATTGACCCACAAAATTGATTTCATAATCTTTTAATAAGTTGTACCTCACAGCTTAAAATATACTAGTTTAAGGGAAGAAAAGCAATTACCCATCTGAAGAAAATAATTTCAGACAAAGAAAGGGAACAGTTTGTGACAGTCATGGAATTACTGAAGACATAACATGTAGAGAAAATGGTAAAAACTTCAATGAAGTTGAATTATGACAGGCATGGGAGTGAAGAGTTGAAAACTGGATTTGAAGAATCAAAGAGAGATAGGAAAAGATAAGGCTGAGAGGTAAGAGAAAAATGTAGAACGAGACTGTGAATAACCAGACTTTTATTTACTTCTAAGGAATATACAGTCTTCATGGTGTGACAACAGTGATCCAGCAGAGATCACTAAGGTGGAGAACAGTATGCTACCTTTGCTTTAAGTAAAAGCAGTAATGTGGAGAAAAGACCAGAATGCAATGAGAGGTGACCGGAAAATAATACAGACCTTACCCAAGGCCGTGACCATGGAGATGGATAGCAAGGACTGTTAAGAGCTACACCTAGGAACAGATTTGAGTTAAAAAAACATGACATTACAGCATACAATCCTAGTAGAGCTATAACAAAAGAGGATGATGAAGATGAAATACAAACTAAAAATTTTTCTCATTTCCAAAATTTAAAGCAACCATGTATAAGGATTCATATATTCAACTAAATATTCTTAAAAATTCAAACAGTTATTTAAAATTACTATTAAAAATTGGCATGTGGGGGCATCTGGGTGGCTCAGTGGGTTAAGCGTCTACCTTCGGCTCAGGTCATGATCCAGAGTCCTGGGATGGAGCCCTATGTTGGGCGCCCTGCTCCTCAGGGAATCTGCTTCTCCCTCTGCCTCTCACTCCGCTTGTGCTCTCATTCTCTCTCTCTCAAATAAATAAATCTTTTAAAAAATTGGCATGTAATGAATTAATACAAATGGTCATTAAAGATTTGAAAAAATATCCACCTTATTATTAAAGAAACATAAATTAACTATAAAGTATGCCATTTGCCTCTTATCTCAATTAGAAAAGATTTTTATTTCTTAAATTTTATTTATTTATTTAGGTTTTTATTCAAATTCCACTTAATTAACATACAGTGTAATATTAGTTTCACATATGCAATCTAGTGATCCACAAAGATTTTTTTTTTAAATACTAAAATTTTACATTGGTAAAAGTGAGTTGAATTTGGTATTCATATATGTTACTGATGGGGTTACACATTTTTAGGATCTTTTTTGGAAATCAATTGGGTGGTTTGTATCAAGAAACAAAAACTTATCACATTTGTTGAGTGATAATTCAACTTCCAGAATTTTTTCCTTAAGAAAAGAAACAGATTTAATGGAGACAAACTAAATTCTGCTCAACATTTTAAATAATGACAGTGCACTGTCCACCCTTAGAAAACTGATTCAATAACATTAGATAGCTATTAGAAATTATATTTTAATTAATCCTAAATAATAGAAGGGTTTATAGTCATAACTTGAATTTAATTATGTTTTAAAGAATAACTAAGGACATTAGGAAAAATGCTTATAATGTTGACTTAAATGTTGGGGTACCTGGGTGGCTTAGTCAGTTAAGCGTCCAACTCCTGATTTCAGCTCAGGTCAAGATCTCAAGGCTGTGAGATCAAGCCGGGCATTGGGCTCCAAGATGGGTGTGGGACCTGCTTGGGATTCTTTCTGCCCTTCCCCCCACTCTCTCTCCAAGAAAACAAAAAGCAAAAAACAACCCCCCCAAAAAAAACAAAACAAACACAACAACTTTAAAAATGCAGGAGTCAAAATACATGTGAAAGATAAAGAAAATATGCAAAATCATTATAGATTACACCTAGATTCTGTGATTCTAAATGATATTTTTTATTTTACTCTTCATACTTTATTTTCCATATTCTCTGTAATAAACAAGTATTACTGTCATAATTAGAGTATAAAAGATTTATCAGTATTAATTATAGATTAAAAATTATAATCATCTTAGACATTTATTAATATGCAGAATTTGTTATTCTGTTTTCTCCTTCATTAAATGGGGATGAAAATAATACTACCTTCCAGAGTAGGGTATTAAATGTGGTTATGTAAGAGAGAGTGCTATTTTTAAAGTATACATTTCTATGAAAATAGTATATGTATTTTTCTCTATTATTACATTTTCTAGCAAAGACCTTCCATTGGTATCATCAAAATGGCTTCTGAATAACAAAAAAGTTCTCTAATCAGCATTTGCAACCAGAATCAACAAATACTGGAAATCTTAAAAGGATCCCAATTTAATTTTCCCAAGAAGAACATAATTTAAATTAAGATTTAATATTTACTCGAAACTATACTTATATTAAATATGAAAAATTTTAATTGCCATATTCATCCTAAAGTCATTACACAGTCTTTTGTGAGAAGAATTATAGGTGACGAATTCTGTGTATCTCCATTTTCCAACTTTTCTCTAACATAGTTATAGTCTTATTAGCAAACCAAATTATGAATATGAAACCTTCTATTATTTAGATCAAGTTCCTAGATATATAAGGAGCTTAAGACAGAATGTTGGGTACTCTACTTTTTGGGGAGAAGGAAGAATAAGAGAAACAAAAAGCAAAACAGAATGAGCCCTTAAAATTACAGAAAGAGATCCAGGAGCCCACAATGCTATAAAAATCAAAAGGGGTACAGATTTTGAGAAAGAGAATATTGAATTACTATGAGATTGAGAAGGATGATAATGGCTAAAAAAAAAAAAAAAAAATCACTGGCACTTTGGACTTGGTGAACACATACTACCCCAAAGAATAGTTTTAATAAGAATGAAAGTAATTTGAATGAAAGATGATGATATAAGAATAACACATATAGTGAGTTAATTGCATTACAAAGAAACTTTGACCTAAAACAATTCTACATCAACATTCATTTACAGCCCATTATAAGTGTATATTATGTATATATCAGTCTGCATCCGCATGGGTTCTATAAAAGCCTCAGATGCCCTTCTCTAGCCAGTTTGAGGTAGGAATATGAGCAGGGAGATGTCCTGGAGATGAGAAATCCTCTGAAAACAATCCCTTTTGGGCAGTCTTTTTTGAGGCCTCAGACCCCCACATTGTTCTTTGTCATCTTATTTCCAGGAAAATTTGTATTTTTGTGACAGAACTGTGATATACCAACATGATATGTAACTTTTAAAATATATTATACTTTATAAAAAACAAGGATAACTTTCAGAAATGTATTTGTGGTGATTATCATTAAGAACTGGAAATCAAGTCAATTAGCATAAGCTTTCTCGAAGGAAAAAAATCTCTTTAGAACCTTTTCTAAGAAGAAAAAATCCTAAAATTCAGGAGGAGACCAGAAAATCTGTATTTAGCTACTGTTGTGATAAAAAGAAATAGTAATTCTTACACAGAGGTGGAGTATTTAGTTGATTAGATCATTAGATGTATGTTGATATTTACTACTGAAAAATCGTAAGTAATATAAAAGCAGAGTACATAGTAGAAAGACTTAATCTAAGTTTTTCTCTAGGTATTTATTATAACTAGAGTGGCATTACTACTTTGGGAAGCCTATTTCAAAATAGTAATAATTAGAGCAAATGGCACTTAGCTTGTGTCAGGCTCTCTTCTGAGTGCTTTACTTAAACTCATCTATTCCACACAGAATCCTCAAAAATATTTCTATTAATTTTTCCCATTTTGTAGATGTGAAAAATTGAGGCACAGATGGCTTAACTAACTTGCCCAGGGTCAAATGGCCAGTAGTAAGTAAAGGAGCTGAGGTATGAAACCAGGCAATCTGGTTCCTGAGTTCAGGCTCTGAATAATTTAAGCAATTAGGCAATGTGTTTTATAACACTGTGGCAAACTAGAAAATTGATTCCCTGTATAGAAATATTTTGTACCTGAACTGATGTTACATTAGACTGTACTGTTCATATTAACTAGAAAAATACGTTAATAGAAAACAACAATTAAATTGCTATGATACTTCAAAGGAAAATGCACATGAAGTTCTGTTTCCTTCATTTATATCACAAACTAATAAACTGAAATTAGGTAAGATGCTAATACATTTGTAGAAAATACACCTCTTTTTGCCCACTCGCAAATTCAGTTTAAGAAAAACAGAAGTTGTATCTAAACAATTTCTAAAATCAATCATATAGACACCCTTTGGAGGTTGTTTCTATGGAGTAGCCATGAGTGGTGAGGAGACAGCCATGTGGTCAATTCTGTCTGTTCACCATAATGACCAAAACTGCAAAACACATTCTGATATTTAGGGTTAATTCAAGGAATGGATTCTGATTTTGGGGTTAGTTTAGGAGTTAGATTCAAAATCTAACCAGTTACAACTGTTTATTGGGGGCTGTAAGCCTTTATAAAGCCTGAACCTATGATGCAATATCTCTCAGGATTAAAAATATTGTAAGAGTACCTCCTTTTCAAAACCATGCATTTTAAGAGAACAGCAGGATTCAGTTCCCCTAACCAAGAGCCCCACTCCAAAGATACAACAGATGTTGGTCTGTGTGCAAAGCAAACATCAGCCCCGCTAACGTGGTCTGTGCTGAATTCTTCGTAATTAGACATTTATCCCAGTGCAGAGTCAAGGTCATTAGAGTGAAAGGCTGTAATGCTTACAATTATTTTGCCCCTCATGTTTCTCTGCATGAAGTCAAGGAAGACAGCAGTGCATAGAAGTAAAAGAATGTTTCCACTACTGCAAAGGTCTCTTGGTTCTATAGAAGCTGGGAAACAGACTGAGTCAATAGTAGAATCGGCTACCGTTTGGGTAGATAGCTGGACCTGGATTTGGCTTAGAAACCCCTCCCCCTTTTTTCTCCCCCTCCCCCCACCCCCTTGCAAGGGAAACATTAACTGACAGAATGGCAAGCTAAAAAGTAAGGGGCTAGCAACCACAGCCTAATTAAATTTAACATATCTAAGTGGTGAAACCACAGGCAGCTGAAAAGGAGTGTTAAAGTTCAGCATGGCCACCATTTCTAAATACAGTGGGTGTGATGAACTATGAACAGTACCTTCACAGGACAAGCAGGAAAGGAGCACTCATGGTGAAGTCTTAGAGTACAACCATCTCTCAAAATGACAGGAATAAGGAAAGTAGGGCTGTTGACAATGGGCCAGGTTTAAAAAAAATTATTTCAACTATTTTCTCTAAATAGAGAAAATGTGCATTTACGTCAGGTTCACAGAGAACAGCCACTAATCAATTAGTCAAGCTTTCAAACTTCTCTACAATAACACAATGCTGGGCAAGATAGATCTTTGGGGAACATATATTTAGAAAAATCTGCTGTATGTAATCCAGTTTAAAAAGCCCTGGGCTTGAAGTCAGACAATCTGTGTTTGAAACTAGGCTCTGCAATTCACTGGCTGTGTGATGGAATGTCCTTTTGCTTTAGATTCTGCCTTTGGAGAGTAGAGTGTGGTGGGATTAAAGGACCCCTTCTAGCTAATTCCATCTACCTCTGAAATCCAACACCAATCACTTTAGCAACCAATTGCATCAGTTTTCCCATTGCATTATAAAAGCATTATTTTAAACTTTGGTGATATTCAAAATATTTAACAATCGCAACAATCACAAGATCTGACCAATTTGTACAGACACTGATCACATTGCCTTCTTTGGGGTTTTAAATGCAATGACAAAATATACTGACCAAAAAAGCCATAATGTCAATGACCATAAATTATAGCAGTTGAAATAATGGCATTTTCAATTTTTGTTTTTTCCTTGTTGTAGTGGCTCCTTACTCCCATCCATTTTTTAAAAAGTACCCCTGATTTGATTATTTACTCCTCTACTAGACTTTTTACATTTTCCTCCATTAATTTTTTTTCTTTTGGCATTTCATACTTAAGCCTTTATACTCTGCCCTCACTTCCTTTCTTCTGTTTTTTTATTTGTCCTCATTTAGCCATTTCTATACTTTCTTTACCCACGTAGTGACCCATCTTCTAATCTCCTTTTCTAATTGATAATACTTTTTTAAAGATTTTATTTATTAATTTGAGAGAAAGATAGAGTGTGTGTGAGTGGGGATTGGGGATGGGCAGAGTGGGAGGGAGAGGAAAAGGGAGAGAATCTGAAGCAGACACTGTGCTGAGTGTGGAGCCTGATGCAGGGCTTGATCCCATGACCCATGAGCCGAAACCAAGAGTCTGCCACTTAACCAAGTGAGCCACCCAGTCGCTCCCTAATTGATAATACTCTTGAAGTGTCATAGATTATTTTCTATGCCGTAGGATACAGTAAGAATCTTAGTACTTATTAAATGACCAGCATCAACATCATTATGATCATCATCACTACCATGAGACCCACAAGAATATCACTTACTTAATATATATATCCAAGATATCTAAAATAAAACTATCACTTTTCAGTTGCTAATGTATGGCAGTGTAATGACATATCAACCAGCAGATAGAAGCTAAGCATTTTTCAGGAATGTGTTATATAGTTGTCACGTGACTTACCAAATACATATGGCTATATCACATTGAGCAAATTTCTGGTACAGATCTCGTGAAATCTGCCCACAACAATGGATAAAAAGATTTTTTTTAAATAAAAATTTTAGTCACTTTTACTTTCGCAGTCTCGACTTTAAAGTCTCCCCAAAATAGATTACCGCTGACTTGTACTAGTGGAATTAAAAGTATGTCAATATGGTCCTAGCAAGTAAACTTCTTCCTTGGCTAATTCTGGTTTTTCTAAATGTCACAGTCAACTGAATAAATTATAGTTTAATAAGCAGTAAAGATAACCAGACGTGTGAATTACTCTTTGCCTGTTTTTGTCAGATAGGTAACTTCTGAGAAAAATCCAATCAACTGATTTTGAAACAAAATCTATTCGTCGGGGGCACCCAAGTGGCTCAGTAGGTTAAGTGTACGACTTTTGATTTTTGTTCCGGTCATGATCTCAGGGTCATGAGATTGAGCCCCGCACTGGGTTCTGTGCTGGGCATTGAGCCTGCTTATGATTCTCTCCCTCTCTGTCACTCCCCCTGCTCATGCGTGCTATCTCTTTCAAAAAAAATTTTATTCATCTGACTTGTTTAATTTCCATGGAATTTAATTACATAATAGTGCTGTGTAGGGACAGGCATATGTACAGTAATGAAATCTAATAGTTGAAAAGAATATTTCTGCTCCTTTAAGTTCTGCTGAAATGATTTGTTCTATATTTGTAATACCAATCACACACCAGAACCTAAATTCTTAAATCATAACATTTCAAACATACTTTAAAGGTAAGGATGACACATAATTTGTTTCCAATGAGGTCACAAGGAGGGTTAATATCAGATTTATAATGATGTCCTGAATACGGTTTCAGGATCAAATTTTCAGAAGCCAGACAAAAGAATAGTCTAAATCACAGAATAAATTGCCTTAGAATTGATGCTCACTGTCTGATCTTAATGGTTGTTTAGAATTTTCAGAATTGGTATGGAAACCCCAAACTCTTTTTTTTCCTAATGGACTTAACCCTACTCAAGGTCACGTACACATTTATTTTGGAATACATTAAAGTTTTCCATTTATTTCTTTTATTTACACACTCAGTAAATATTTATTGAGCATCTATTATGTGAAAAGTGTGATACAAGGTATTGAGAATTAAATAAATATGAATGAAATATTTTCCTGTCTCAAACCACTTACAATACAGTAGGAAAGAGATATATACACAAATATCTGTGATTGGCAGAGTTATGGTAAAGGTAGCTACAAGGAACCATGGTGCCAACAAGGGAAATGGTTAAGCCTCCTCATGGGGGGAGATGCCTCTGTGGGGACAAAGTTTGTGCTGGATGTGAAGGAATTCGAAGGATTTTACTAGATAGACCATATGAGACAAAATGGCGCATTCACTGAACTTCAAGCCATCTTGTGGCAGGAGTGTAGGGTGCGCTGAAAAGCTTTAAGCAAAGCTTTCAGTAATACAGTTGGACTTTTGATTTGGGGAACATTCTTCTGATTGATAGCATGGAGGCTAGAGTGCAGGTGGTTAAGTCTAGAGTTTGTGAGATAAAACAATGGAAATGGCCATGGGTCTGGTGCTTGTGTCACTGAGTGGATTCCAAGGCCCTTCAGTCTGAGAAGAGTGGAACTTGAGATGTCTCTGGGATGTCCACTGGCAGTTGGATTTGGAGTTAAGCAAAAAGTGTGGAAGGACAGTATGGCTTTGAGGATTAATTTGTGTACAGCCATGGGAGTGGATAAGGGGGACTATGTCAAATAGAAGAGAGGGTCAGGGGCACATCTGAATTTTAGGGGCAGGATGAAGAAGAGGAGTCAACAAAGGAGAGCCAGGAAAAATCAGGGAGGTTGGAGGAGAACCAGGTGGGCATCCCATAGAAGCCAAGGAGTGTGGTAGTTACAGGAAGAAAAGCTTGGACAGAAGCACCTGACATCACAAGTAGGTCATGGAAGATAAAGCCAATAAAGACAATGTGCCCTGTTGGCTCAGTCTTGACATTATGCTTTCAAAGTCTTTTTTTTTTTTTTAACATATAATGTATTATTTGTTTCAGAGGTACAGGTCTGTGATTCATCAGTCTTACACAATTCACAGTGCTCACCAGAGCATATACCCTCCCCAATGTCTATCACCCAGCCACCCCATCCCTCCCACCCCCACCACTCCAGCAACCCTCAGTTTGTTTCCTGAGATTAAGAACTCCTCATATCAGTGAGGTCATATGATACTTGTCTTTCTCTGATTGACTTATTTCACTTAGCGTAATACCCTCTAGTTCCATCCACGTCGTTGCATGGCAAGATTTCGTGTTGTTTTTTTTTTTTATGGCTTCATAATATTCCATTGTATATATATACCATATCTTCTTTATCCATTCATCTGTTGATGGACATCTCGGCTCTTTCCATAGTTCGGCTATTGTGGACATTGCTGCTATAAACATTGCGGTGCATGTGCCCCTTCGGATCACTACATTTGTTATCTTTGGGGTAAATACCCAGTAGTGCAATTGCTGGGTCATAGGATAGGTCTATTTTCAACTTTTTGAGGAACCTCCATCCTGTTTTCCAGAGTGGCTGCACCAGCTTGCATTCCCACCAACAGTGTAGGAGGGTTCCTCTTTCTCCGCATCCTCGCCAAAATCTGTCATTTCCTGACTTGTTAATTTTAGCCATTCTGACTGGTGTGAGGTGGTATCTCATTGGGGTTTTGATTTGGATTTCCCTGATGCCGAGCGATATTGAGCACTTTTTCATGTGTCTGTTGGCCAAAGGGCTAGTATCCGTTTGTTTTAATAAATACATTCATACAAAAGTCCTGGACATGTTTAATATTTTTTAAAAGAGACTGGGGATGTCAAGAATATTTTCTGTTTCATTTCATTAATAGAATTCACTCTGGTAAGATGAAACAGCCTACATGTGAACCATATTAAAGCAACACTACCCCTTAGAAGGAAAGTCAGAGCCAGGCCAGCTCAAGGACTTGCCTCAGTCCAGATTTTGAACATTTTCACAAACAGGTGCAGACTCCTCACACCAAAACCAAAAGAAAAGTGTGTACTTCCCATGCAAACATTGGTTGCTCTCACCACCCCCATTTTGATTTGTTTTGTTGTTTGAACCGATGTCATTATTTTCCCTTTATGGATCCTTCTAATCCTTTGTTCATTCACTCATTCATTTGTCCATTCATTCATTTTAAATCTACCTTAAAAGATACTGGAAAGAGAGGGAAAAAAAAAATCCTTTACTTTGATCTCCTTGGTGTGTGCCCTAGGACGAAAAGTGTACCCCTGTTGAATTTTTATATCAAGAGCATTCTCCGTCAGTGCAGTTTCTCTAAGAAATTTTCCACCCTTATAGAATGTCTCTACTTCCCATCACTAGCTAGCATAGCCACTAATTTTATCTAAGGCTCATTACATGATATGTTGCACACTGTTTCATTCCAAAATCATGCAATCCAAGGCATTAGGGTTATATGAACAAAGGCATATTTACTATAAAGTTTGTGAAGCTTAATTTCCAGAGCCCCTCATTCACATAGACACTTTCCAAGGCCCTACACCTATTTTTGAATTTTTTCCTTTGTATTCTTTTTCTGAGAGTCCCCATGATTATACAAGACTGAGACCCATAAAACAGGGTCTGCCCCTGAGTAGTAATGCTAACATGACTGTGTTGTATGAAATTATCCTTCCCTGGATGCCTGAGGAAGTAGGGGCTGTTTATAAGGCTTGAATTAACAATCCTGTGTTCTTTTTCTGCGGGCTTTATTCATTCTCTTTGTTTCATAGTAATGTTCTCTCCCAACCAGGACTGTAAACTTCTCTCAGGGGACTGTGGGATACTTCTGCATTTTCCTACATAGCAACTACCTTAGAGTTGAGCCCATATTAGGTCAGCTACTTATAAGGCAGCTTTCTGCACATCCACTACTTATGAAACATGCTTCAAGCTCCAAAGGCTGCACTGAGACATTGATCAGGCCGTCAGAACAAAGCTATGCCATTTCTGTATCACTCGGGAGCCATGTTAGGGAGAGTTTTATCTGGGGACAAGTTTCCAATAAACCTCAGTTTCTATGGTATTTTCCCCACAGGCATACCTGCCTGCCAGAAAGGAAGAAGGCATTGGTGAGTGGCTGGTCCTGTATTATAAAAGAGGAAGAAAGTCTAATGAATCTAAGCATTCAGGAAACCAACTTTGAGCTGATGTTTTCGTAAAAGAAAGAAAATGGAAAATGGTTTGCTTTCATAAACGTATTTTAAAAGACAGAATTACAGACATTCCATGCTAATAGAATTGTGAAAAGTTGATTGGATGATGTAATATAAATCAATACACTGACTAACATTTCAGAAGAATTACATCATATAAATCCAGGTCTTAACCTTTTACATGTACCCTTTGAAAATTAAAAGTGCAGTTTCACGGGAAGGCAAATAAAGGATGATAATTACCAAGAGATAATCATAAAGCAAAGCACCAAAGAAATTGTGGGCAGACACTGCAGCACAGATCCTCCTGGTAGAAATCTGGTGTGAGAAGAGGCAAGTCACTGCTGGGCAAACTGAAACGCTGCAACCAGAACTGGCTTCTTCTCAGTATACTTCTAAATCCATTCAAGTTTGTCTCGAGAATGGACTCATTCGGTTTCCCATTTTGAGTTAATGGTGAGGGAACATTCAAACTTTTGTTCTAGCCCTGACACTAATTTCCTGTGTGATCTTATAAGTAACCTGTCCAATGATCTTATAAGTAACCTGTCCAATGTATAAAAATGTTTAAGGACATAAAATATATTTCAATAGATGCAGAGCTTTTGAACTTTGATAAAAGAGAAACTTCTTTGCTATGCTGGGCCCAAGAAAAAGCTATTGATGATTCATGGATGGAAACATGTTGTAGGTTTATTCCACAGAAAAATTCTCTCAACTGTCATTTTGGGGAGAGAACTGTCACACATCTGCCTTTCCCAGAACAAGAAGTACAAGGGTCTGCATCACATTCAGAACACTGCGTCTTCCAGCCACACCATGGTTTCCCAAGCACATCCCATATGTAGCATATTGGAGTGAGGGTCAATTTAGCCAAGGAAGGCTACATTCTTCTGTATTACTCAAGAAAAGTATTTTCTTTTCTTTTTTTGACTCTATTAAATGTCATAAAGCCTCTCTGTCATAATACTATTTCATGTTGTCTGAATTCTTTGATAGAAAAAATACTTTTTTTTTTTTTTTGCTTATTTGTGTGTTTTTATTTAGGCTTTTTTTCTTTCACTTATATAATTCAACATGGACATCTTACAGACACTGGTTGAATACTTTTACATGCAGTAAAATGAAAGTGCATTTTAAGTAAATAACTAAGGACTTTGTTGATTTATTGCTTTGGTAATTGTAACATCACTTGAATAAATATCTGATAACCACAGCTGCGGTTTAATAAAGTTCAGAATAGGGTGCCTGGGTGGCAGTTGGTTAAGCGACTGCCTTCGGCTCAGGTCATGATCCTGGAGTCCCGGGATCGAGTCCTGTGTCGGGTTCCCTGCTCAGCGGGGAGTCTGCTTCTCCCTCTGACCCTCCCCCCCTCATGCTCTCTCTATCTCATTCTCTCTCTCAAATAAATAAATAAATAATCTTAAAAAATAAAAAGTTCAGAATATCTGTACATCTAGAAATATTATCTTTAGAAATAAAATGACATTGCCACACCATGATACCACAGGGTCCACTTCCAAAGCCACTTTTTTTTTCAACCAGAAAAGTAATATGTTTTAACATTTACTGTCTTATTTCAGGTGTGCTTTCTTACCACAAAAGATACTCACTTAATTAAAACTCTCCCTATTGACATAAAGACAAACTAATTTTCCCCCTTTTCCCTCAGCAAAACATAGTCATGAATAACAAATGAGGTCTTACAACTTTTTAAGTCCATAAATGGATTTACCCATAAAACCAATTATATGTTCACACTGCAATTAGTTGCTATTTGTAAGAGTTAAAAAGAAACAAATCCATGTTTTTAATGTGTCATATCTGATCTAAAGTAAGCTTGGGAGATATGTGCACATATTTAAGCTGAAACAAAATATATACAGTGACTGTAAAATATAACCAATTTGCTATAATTTTGAATGGCAGTAACTTTACCCTAAGAAAATTCACTGGATGATTTAATAGTGATATCAAAGAAAACTGACCCTCTTTTCCCTTCCCCTCTCTTGTTGATTCTCTGTTTCTCCTTTCATTTTTGGCTTTA
Organism: Leptonychotes weddellii; assembly: GCF_054177405.1. NCBI lineage: Eukaryota > Metazoa > Chordata > Mammalia > Carnivora > Phocidae > Leptonychotes > Leptonychotes weddellii. The sequence continues at coordinate 50,802,975 of NC_138380.1, forward strand.
TGACTCTATGCTATCTAAGAAACACTCAGATGAAACCAGAGGAAAATGGAGAAGATAATCTGTAGAATATGGGTCACCCAAGTGGTCAGTTTATCTAATAATGTGATATATTATAAATAATATGTAACATGTTATGCAATATATTGCACTTATTTTTAACTAGATTGATTGTGAGAATCGTAAGAGTCAAAGTGTTTTATTTACTTTTGTATTATATTTCATTAATAATGAACTGTTTACAACGCTGTTTGTACCCTATATGTCAGAATTTTCCAAACTATGTTCTGTTGAATGCTAGTTTCCATAATATTTGTAATTATTTCGGAGGAAATAAACTGAGGAGCAGGGCATTCTATGTTTAAGTAATTTGGGGAAACAATGCATTAATATAAGATAGATTTTCTTAACACCGAAAATTATTAAAGTCTTAAATTTGCTTTTGCAAATTACTTATCTTCAAGGGGAGATTTTTTTTCACCATAGGGTATTTTTATTATTGCGAAACACTTGCTAGCATCCCCTGAATCTAGTGTTTAGCAGAGTGTAGTGTAGAAAATCCTTTTATTGGTATCTCAAATTTAGAATCATTACTGGGTTGTTTGGTCTCCCAAAGATCTTTGTGGTAGATGTCTTAACTCTGCTCAGGCTGCCATAACAAAATACCATAAACTGGATTCTTTAAGCAACAGAAATAGAAATTCTCACAATTCTGGAGCCTAGCAGTCTGAGATTAGGTGCCACATGTGCTTACATGGCCTTTCTTCAGTGCATGCACACAGGGGGAGAAAGCGAAGAGAAAGCTCTATGGTGTCTCTTCACTAATCCCATCAGATCAGAGCTCTGCCCTCACGACCTCATCTAACTCTAATTACTTCCCTCATCATCCCAACTCCAAATACCATCGCACTGGGGGTTAGGGCATCAACAAATGAATTTTGGGGAGACATTTTTAACCCAAACTAGTGTCTAATGAAAAAACAAATATTGTCAATTAGCTGAGTATTCAAAGACTCTTTTCTTTTTTTCTGGTGTGTGCTGATAACAGGTTCATCACTGGCAAAAGTCTGTCAAGGGCCTCCTTAATTTCTTTTTGGAGAGATTAGGGAGTAGAGGCTCAGTTTTGTCTTCCTAACACTGACTGCCCTGAGTTCTCCTTAGGTTACTTGGGTAGAGCCATATCCTTATGGAGAACTACTACTGCCCAGTCCAGCCTGTGCACAAGAATACTCAGAAAGGAGTATTGGATGAATGGTCACCAGGATCATGCATGAAATTAGAACATATTAATGTCAAGTTTACTTAAATAATGCAAAAATAATTAACTTTATTTCAAAAGGAGCCAAGTCAGATGATATCATTCATGACTTTCTTACCCAAAAAGTGATAAACAGGACAGGAAATAGTCCCTGATTCCATGACCCTTGGCTTTTATGGCATGTCCAGGTCTCCTCATAGAGGGCTAAGGGTTGAATAATTATTACTTCATTAATATGCATAAACCATCTTTCTCAATTGGAGCAAAAGAGGAACACCAAAAAACTTCAGGAGGATGGGCTCCCTGGTGACACTAGAGCCAACCCCTAAGAGGGAGACTACCTCAATTTTCCTTGCTTCTTGGCTTTGGACTGGATCAGGAACCCTTTTGTGTAGCCTCTTTGTGAAAGATTCTAGAAGCAGGGCTTTAATCTTGTACAGTCTCCTGAGCAATCTTTATTCCTCAGGGTATCAGGACAACTCTAACACCACAGGAGGGTTCCTCACTTATTTCCACTTCAAAGGGGCATTAATAATAATCCTCCTTATTACAGAATCCAGCCAGACCTTTTTGGTGTGATGATTAATTGGGAGGTGTTGTATATATAAATTTTTTCACTATATCAGGTGCAATCATTTTAGCCCCTAAAAATAAATGCTCTTTCTGCAAAAAACAGGCACAAACAAAAATGTTTTGAAAAGTAATCACTTGTTTAAAAAATGGAAATTGGGCTTCTGTGTTGTAAGGAATGTATGGGCATAACGGTGAAATTCAACACTGGTAAATGATCTGACTACCTCAAAGTGAAGTTTTTGCCTTCCTACAGTGGCCTTTAACCCTGTCCTTTCCTCCAATCTGAGAAGAGCTGATGTTGATGGAACATATAATGGCCCCTTTCCTGTGTAGTAAAGTCAGCAATAAAGCTTAGTAATTAAGGGTACCAGGGAGGCCCAGCCCAGCAGGCTAGTGGTGTGGCGAACACTTTTAGAACTTCAAACAATATCAAAGTCACTAAGAAGCGGGCCTAGCTCAGTTCTGGTTTGAATTAAGCCTCACTTCCACACGCACTTTTCAAATCCAAGCTCAGACAAGAAAGCCAAGGCCTTCTGGATTTCATTAGAGCCAATTATCTTATCTGTTTCATCTCAGGCCTGACCCTAAGGCTGGCAAACAGCTATTCAGTGCATTTGTGTGGTTGTTTGAGAAAGCCTCCAGTCAGCCAATGGCCCGAGGACCTGCTAATTAAAACACTGTTGCCCCCCTGCCTCTAGTGATTAAATATTTTCAAGCTTTTGTAAATAATTTTTCCATTCTTTGCCCCAAGCCTCAAAGGTCCAATATATGCAGTAATTTATTTAGTTTGTCAGAGAATACTGTTGGAAATAGGGTCATAATGGAACCTTTGGAAATTTTTATACGTCTTCGTACTTCTGAAAGTGACAGTTTATAAACCAGCCAAATGTGTATACTGTTTCTGATGTAATTATGCCCTAATGGCCTTTCTCCTTTTGAAGTGATATAGTGTATAACAGGCTTACATTTTGTCAATAATCATATTTCCTCAAATGTCAACATGATATCTAACATCGGAATTTAATGGGATCATTTAAGTCCTAGAAATTATATCAAGGTATAGTGCCTTTGAGTTTTTTGCCTGAGGGTGGGTCACAGTCACAAAAACTAGTTTAGGAGGAAGACTAATCGAATTCTTGCTTGCTCTCTGTGGCAAGGAACAGCTAAAGAACACAGTGAGTTCTTTCCAGAACCAACTTCTGAGAAATCAGTGAGTGATAATGATGCCACTTCAGAAAAGAAAATACTCAAGAAGAACACTGAATTGAAAACTTTCCCCAGACCTAATTTATATATATTCACAGTGATCTGAGAATCTCAGAATGATACTTACCTTGCAACTGGACTGTGGGGAGGAGGAGGACATTAAGAGCTTCCTTTATAGCTCTGACATGCACCAAAGCACACATGGGTTGGTGAACACCCCAGGATGCCACCACAGCCCTCCTAACACGTGGACTTCCCTGCCCCTGTGCTCCTCAGTCTTCAAATGGCCACAAGCACCAAAGTGCATGACACTCCAGGCTAGCATGGATCAAACACAAACAGAGCCAGTAAACACATACAGACATCTTTCTTCCCTTCTACCCTGGGCACAGCCATACAGACTCACAGCTCTTCTAAGCCAATCCAGTCATGTTTTATTGGAAAAAAATAAAAATCCAGGGTTTTGTTTGTTGTTGTTGTTGCTCTTTTTGAAGTATTACAAGGAAAATGTTGGCAGGCTCATTAGCTACATCCAGTGTTCACTAACACACCTATGAAAAAGAACTGTGGCACTGAACAGCTCTGTTTCTGTTGTTCTTAAAATGACACTTTGGTCTTATCCTAAATAATAGGCTTTTAATAAAAACATCCACCAAAGGCAAACAATTAAACAATACATAAAGCACCAGGGGGCAACCTCGTGGTTTAGTTACAGTCTGGAGCCATTCCAGAGGAGAACATGTGGGTATTTTACAAGGAACAATGCGCTTTTCCAAAGTTATTATAAAACAACAAAATTTTAAATTGGGCCTCATAAGTCCTTCAAATTTGGTACAGGATTTCACGCTCAGCTCTGATAATGGGAGAAATCTTTACATATTAATTTCTTCAAAAGCATGTTTAGAGAACTGTATCAAACATCTTACACAAAAACAAGCACAAACATACATACACACACACACATATATATATATATATATATATTTATGGCAAATGTGTATATATGCCATGTCCATATACATATATGTATCTATATGTAATGCAATTATATGTATATATACATATATGTACGTATATATAGCAAACATTTATAATGCAATGATATTGATATAGGTCACTGCTGTTTTAGAAGACAAAATATTAATTTCTTAAGTTTTAAAAAAACTGACACTAGTAAACTAGCAGGTGAGTCATCCTTCTTGCCTATTAATTAAATATTTTTCATCTGGATTTTACATATAGTTATTTGGTATTTATCAACCGTCATATCCTCAAAAAAACCAAACTAAGTGGAATATATTAACAAACTTTGGCAGACTTCAGGTCTCTGAAAAATTCAGAATGTAATCAAACAATTTTTAACTAAATCAGTAAAATATGACACACACCAGATTTTATTATTTCTGACCCCGCCTTTTTCACCTGCTATAAATTATACTATATTGGTGTAATTATATTTATTGGCGAGAAAGGCATCACTGAATAATTTTTGCAATGTTATTTTCAATCTAGAAATCCTGCACTATAAAAGGGAATTAACAGTATCAGAAACTTGCACAAAGGAGAGAACTTGGATACATAGCAAAGTCAGAAGACTGATGTGGTAACTTTAATGTCTAAGAGACTTTCTCTGAAACTGAAAGCAGAGGGTCAAGTGACCAACTTTCTTTCAGCTACAAAACTTTTAAATTATAAATTCGTGTCCTCTCCATTCTTGCTCTGGATTGCAAATAAACTCCTCTTCACTATTTTGCCTTTGACTGTTGTTCAAGTAAAAATGTTCATTTGTTTCTGAAATTCAGTTTGTTATAGTAACTCCAATATGGCTTTAATTTCAAGTAGTTATGAACCAACAAAAAATACACATCCTAGGTAAAACAGTATTTTGTTTTCAAGTACAGCAATATGTATCTTTCCTTAATAGGTCAGATAATGTATAGATGTTATTTTCTTGATGGACTTTTCCACAATTGTCTTGGTATACAAAGTATCTCCAAATTGAAATGTAGATGGATTTAAAATTCTGCTAAGATCATACCTCTTCTCTTACTTTTTAAATTGCAAAATATAACAGCACTACATCATGGATATATATGCAAAATATAATGGAAGTATAATAGGAAGAAGGTTATTTTGCTAAGTCTTTCCCATTAGAAGTTATGTAGTTCATAAACCCACTGCCCTCCATATGGCTTTACAACAGCAATGCTGCTCTTTAGAGTAGAAGATGTTTAGACAACCAGTCCCAAGACTGTGGTGCCCACAAGAAAGATGGGCAGATTTGTAACAGATACAAGGCAAAGTCCTCACCCTTCTAGAAGAGTGCCAGAGGAGTTTAAATGTCTGCATAAATGAGAACAGATGTTGATTTACAAGTTTCATCTACATGACATCAAATCATTGGGATGAAATATGGAAAACTGAGTCTATCATCCAGATGTCTGATGTCATGCAAAGACTTGGACTATTTTCTGAAAGTCCTGCCTACCAGGAAATGGTGTAAACTTCAGCCCTGAACCTCAAAAGCAGTATCTGAACAGATTTTCTGTTGAACAGAAGCTTCCCTAAGATGACTCCTCTACCTCAAAGGTTAGTAAGTGAATAAGTGAATTTTTATTAGTGACCATTACATTTACCTCATTCTCAAAAAAGAGACTATAAATTTATATTTATGGTATATTAAAAATTCTATCTCTTCTTTCATATTTGTATCTCAATAAATTTAGTTATAGCAAACTTTAGGTATAAAATCATGGAAATGAAGGGGTATTATTCAGTTTTAAGTAAACACATCTAAGAACCCAAAGGCATTGAAATTTGATTAATAAACAGCCGTCCCATGAGAATAAATGACTTCTATTTGGTTTTATCTTAGCAGTAAATGAAGCATAATCTTAAAATATTCACTAAAATTGTGAAAAAGTAGGACTCCAGAGTTTCTTAATTATACTTATATAATAATTAAATGCACGACAATTCCATTTTTATAAAATGATATAATTTAAGTTAATGAATTGATCTGAGTTGCTCAACAGACCAAAAGATCTGCTATTTCTGGCCTAAAAAGCTCCACAATATTTCATGGAAAGCTTTCATCTCTTGATATCTCTGAGTATTACACATAAGTTGGAAGGATCTGTGCAAGGCAAGAGTTTTATAATCCATTGTTCCGTCTTGAAAATAAAAACAAGTAATTCCTAGTCACGCAAATTGCTTTCTTTCTTAGAACAGCTAGGGAAAAGATTTAATTTAACATAGCTACTCTTTTAATTAGTCCTTATTATTTGGAAAACTGTACCATTGCTACACAAATTCCTGGAAATTTTTGGCTTTAAAATTTCTAAGTCAGAAGGGAAAAATGTTGTCTTAAAATTTTTACAGTGGATCTGACCTTTTAAAATAATAATAAAAACTATGTTACAGCATTTGAACTATTTTAAATAGTTCTTCACTGCAGATAATATAATTCACCTTTCAAAAACTTCAAGCACTTCAAGATATTTCCTGGACTTTTTACCTGAGCTCTATACTGTCTAATAATATCATACCTCTTTGATGCTCAGTTCAAAAATGAAGTTTGCAAGTTTCCTAAGGAAGACAGGTGTGCATAAGATCAATTTACTCCCAGGGTCAAAGAGCAGAATTCTAAGGGTATCTAGAGACACACACCTATAGAAATTGTAATTTTTTTGATGAAAATTGGTACAATATGTTGCACAGATGAAAGAGAAAAAAATGTTCTTAAACTATACTTGTTGCTGAAACTAAAGAACAGATAGAACTGACAGCTTTCTAAAATTTATTCTTATGGATCTTTTTCTTTTGACCTGTTCTGATAAAAATTCTCAAAACATCTCTACATGCTGAATATAAAGAAAAGAATCTGGGCAATGAATAAAACTGTTGATCACACAAGCAATAAATTCATAATGCATTGCTCTTCATTAAAATAAAATATCAATAGATGAAAATCATTTGTTCCCAAGATTGATTGACAAGTTCGGATTTGAAGCCCATATCTTCTTTACTAGCCAAGTCTTTTAGAAAGAGAAAATGTGGGCCTGATTTGTGAGCTATGATAAATGGTCTGGGAAAGATGGTAGTAGGGCCAATTTGATATGTACAGTATTTCATATTGGCAAATTGCTTCAAGAAATTCCACCCTCTTTCCCAAAATGTCTTCAACATCCTTGGGAAAATACACACTATCATGAGCATAATATATTTGGTTGTCACTAACAATTGAGAATCCATTTCAAGACTGGGAAGCATCAACCACAGCTCTTATAGACAAAATAAGACCCCAAATCATTTTGCAGTATTGAGTATGATTTTTAGATGACAACAAATCATTCTTTATTTCAAAATTGGATCTAAAAATTCATTTATCAATCTACATTCCATTAAAATTTAATTTGGTATTTCTCAGGTTCAATTACATGCCCATTTCAAAAAATCTTAAATCTTAAATGTATACATAAAAAGAAAACATTTATTTTAACAAAGAGGGAAAAATATATTTCCCATTGTAAATAGTTTGGTTATCAAAAGGAAGAAAAAATATACGGGTTTCATTTGATAGGCTCCCTTATTACGTCAGATGAGGTAGAAAGGCAGAAAGGGGAGTGGCTTGGGAGTTATTATATGATACAACGGTAATAAAAATCTAGGACTTATTTTCAATTTTAAAATACTATTGCCAATTTAGATGTCCAAATCAAATGTTGGATCGACTAAAATGCATTTGCAAAGACTTTCCCACTACATTATTGTTTTGTCACTCCTACTCTTGATAGAGGAACTATAGTTTATAGCTTAGGGCCAAAGGAGTACTGTCTCCACATTCACATTTGTTGCCACTGAGTCCCTGCTCATCATTTACCAGTTGTGTGACATCAGGAAACCACTGAAACTCAAAAGGGGTTTGGTATCCTCATGTAGCAATTGTGAGCACTTAGCTCAACAACTTGTAAAGATGAAAAGAAATGAGCAACTAGCAAATATTAAGTCTTCAGTGAATGGTCTATATTACTATGCTATTATTATCATTATGTTATTACTTTTATAATGATATTACTTCCCATTCTCTTAGCATTAAATTATATTAAAATATAATAAACAGAATAATAACCATAAAAATATTTACTTAGTTGTCATTACAATAGAAGAGAACATATTTATTATGATCTCATCTCATTTCTTCTTCTTTTTTTAAAGATTTTATTTATTTAAGCCATCTCTACACCCAGTGTGGGGCGTGAATTCACAACCCCAAGATCAAGAGTCCCATGCTCTACCAACTGAGCCGGCCAAGCACCCCTCATCTCATTTCTCAGACAAAATTTAGCAACCTCTTTTTCAACCTCTTGCATATGACAAGAATATTAGAAGCCAGTGCTCTAAAATTAATTAGAATAGTGATGATATGTTTGTTAAAATAACAAAGAGAGAAAATAAAATGTTGTACTTACTTAATGTGCCCTGACCAAAATTACTTCCAATCATTCCATGGTAAACTAGACCTTCTGACTAGCTACGAAACACTTGCTCTACGAATATGACAATAAAGGGCTCAATTCTTTGCGTTCAAGTTAAATGTATGTTCTTTATTTTTGCCACAAGTGGAATATGAATCATGGAAAACCATGGTTCCTATTTTAAAGATGCTGCACCTAGAGCAGAATCCAGTTTGATAAACTGACAATAATTATGCTATCTAGTCAAGTTTCTAGTCAGTCTTGTTTTAATGGATTTTCAATTTGCTTTTATCATTAAAGCAAACAGGTGTGAACCAAAGCCAGGAGAAAAAGATACAGGCTGTATCAAGTGATTGGACTGCTTTGATGATGTAACAAATACACAAATTTTTAAACATTCTACTTGGTTATGTGGTCAAAGTATTTTAGCAAAAGCTACATCTGCAAGTACAAATATTTTGATTAGAGATACTTCATAAGTCAACAAAGAAAAAATAGTTTATAAAAAAGTAACAACAAGAATTTTGACTAGATATTTATTTTCTAGATTAGAAAACTCACTCAAATCTCCTTTTTTAGTTGGCATACTAACAGTCCCAGTGAAATAGAGTCATTCAGAGTTTTCCCCTGAGGTGAATATTCCTGGATAACTGATATTTATAAATCCTTTGCCTTTTGGAAATCTTCACCATTAACACATATTAATTATGGTACTATAGACTATAACACATTGGCTTGGAGAGTTGTTATTTTTTTAAAGATTTTATTAATTTATTTGAGAGAGAGAGAGAGAGAGCACGCACACGCTTGCATGCAGGAGCTGGGGGGAGGGGCAGAGGAAGAGGGAGAAGCAGACTCCCTGCTGAACAAGGAGCCCCAAAGTGCTGCTGCTAAATCCCAGATTCTAGGATCATGACCTATGCTGTAAGCCAAACGCAGACACTTAACCAACTGAGACACCCAGGTGCCCCAAGAGTTGTTATTTTTTAAATAACAACTTGTTTGAATCTAAGGAACTCATACCAACAGTTTTTTTCCACTCTTTTTTTTTTTTTGAAGATTTTATTTACTTATTTGACAGAGATAGCAAGAGCAGGAACACAAGCAGGAGGAGTGGAAGAGGGAGAAGCAGGCTTCCCACCGAGCAGGGAGCCCAATGTGGGGCTCGATCCCAGGACCCTGGGATCATGACCTGAGCTGAAGGTGGTTGCTTAACGACTGAGCTACCCACGTGCCCCTATTCCACTCTTTTAAATAGTTCTCATTGTGCGCCCAATGAGTCATTTATTATTTCAACAAAACCTTCTGAATTTAAGGGGCTTGTACTTTATTTTTGAAATTAAAAAGCCACAAAGGGGTTGTCATTCATTCATTTGTTGGATAAAATAGGCAAATTTCAAGAACTGCTAGTATCTTACCACACTGGAAGTTGCTACTCATTTTTTTAAACACTCAGAGATGTTGCCCTCATTAGATTTAATTAGAAGCATGAGATATTGTCTCCTGTCCACTACAAACTATTTAAATGGTTTTATATAAATAATCACTCTAACATTTGCAGAACTCTTAAAGAATTAATCTTTAGAAAAATATGGTGTAACCAGTGCTCATCTAGTCACTACAGATGAGAATAATTGATATATATATATATATATATATATGGTTTTTTAGAGAGAGAGAGAGTGTGTGTGTGTGAGCAGGGGGAGGAGTAGAGGGAGAGGGAAGGAGGGAGAAACTTAAACAGGCTCCACACTCATCATGGAGCCTGATGTGGGGCTCCATCTCAGGACCCTGAGATCATGACCTGAGCCGAAATCAAGAGTCAGATGCTTAACTGACTGAGCCACTCAGGTGCCCCTGGAAACAATATTTTGAAGTGATTGAAACAGAGAGTGCTTAGCAGGCATTCAATATATTTACTGAATGGAAGAGAAGACACCTGACAATATTATAAGCAAATGAATGGGTGTTCAATTTTCCTTGTAAAGTATACTCCTTGAAGGGCCAAGAGATAGTTAGGTTTCAGACTTCTGCTAGGTTCACTTAATACCAGGGGTTTCCAATGCTTCTACTGTAGCCAGTATCATTCCTTCTCTCTTTGACTCATTCATTTATTCTTTGATTTATTCAGCCAATATTACTGAATAGCTCTTCTTTGCCATGCTGTGTACTAAACATTTGTGACTTAGATCGGGGGTGAAGGTCTTATATTTTGGTAAAAGTTTACTGTGCTTTATCACTCTTCAATCTTTTAAGTCATGAATAGTAGAAAAGAGCAGCAATGTGGTGTGACAGATTTTAGAGCCATAAACTGAGTTCACACCATGGTCCTTACAATTAGAAGTTCTGTGGCTTATACAAACCACTTAAGAATTAGTCATAATTTTAATAAAATTTCTAATCTAGGACCTGGCATGTAAGACCTCAATCAAAACAGCCATAATTATTTTATAAAATGGTAGCCTTGGAATACATTTTAGTTCCACATAAAAGATATTTTACATTATTGAACATTTTAAAAACTAATGAAAAGTCTTAAATATATCCTTCAATAATTTTAGGGATAAACAGTAACTACATGGAAGAAATAACTAATTATGTGAACTAATTTAGATATTCTATTAAATTTTTTAAATTATCTTTAAAGCTTACAGCAAACACGAAAACGTTTTGTTTGCCTGCAAAATTCTTTTTGCTATAGAAGAAATACATAATAGAAGCCACAAGAATAATATATGTGACAAATGTAGGTTGGTAAAATAAGCAGCCATCTTAAATCCCCCTATAGCTTTACAGAGAGAAGCCTTCCCTTCAAAGATACTTATCACAGTCCAGAAACAATTAAAAATTAAGAAAAAAGAAAAGGCATCATTAATTTTTTCCTCCATCTCCATATTGTGCACCCACAAAAGATGCCAAAAAGATCTTCAGTTTTAGTACTGGGAAACAAGGGCTATATTACTAAGTATATGCTTATAAGGTAATACTACATCAAAAATTATTTTGGAGTATATCTCACTAAAGCCCCAGATTAGAAAGGATTTTATATATTCCGATTCTTTGCCAACAAAAGAGTTTATGGAGTATGATCTCTATTCCTGCCAGGCAATCCCACCCTTATGCTCTTAAGCCAACAGAGCAAGATCATTTCATGACTCCATGCTTTTCATAGTATTCTCTCTTTCTATTATGAGTTCGCCCCACTCCAATTCCTTTACCCCTTGAAACTCCTGCTCATCCTTGAAAGCACAGGTCGAACAATACTTGATAAAGCCTTTCCTGAAACCCTGCAGGAAGAGTTCATCAATTTTATCCTCTCTTATGTCTAAGCACATCCATTCTCTAGAACAGTGGGTTATCACTTCTTTTATGATGCTTGAAAGCAAGTCAGCTCAAAATTCCAAGGGCTCATCACTGTGCCTGGCATATAATATGTTTCTATGAATGTTTTTGAATGGATGACTTACTTTCTTGATTCCTCTATAACAAGTTCACAAGTACTTCTAGTCATACAAGTTGAATGGCAAACACAGTATAGTTCAAAATTAACAATTATTATGGTTTAAATCTGGTTCTTAAATAATTATAAATATTAAAAGCTACAGTTTTACATTTCTGCAATCTAGCTAAATAATATTGCCTCCTCTATTTAAGCTTAGACATGGTGACTGCACTGGGAACTACAGAAAAGTTTGCTAATATAGGGTCCACATTCAGGCAAAGAGAAGGTGCCATTCTTGAGGACATTAAGTCACTTTCAGGAGCACTTGATTCACTTACCATTTCATTCAAAAAACAGTAACATATACTTAATATCTGTTTTCACATTATCTAATTATTTAATGAAATTGTTGTGTTCAAAGGGGTTCTTTGTAAACATTCTTACCACCCATCATTCACTTTGTGATGTGAGAACAAGTAGTACAAAATATAAATTCTCCTTCCCTGCTGGGTATGCATAATCCATTTTTAAGTAAAGCCATGTACCCCAAATAGTATTATGATAATAAAAAACTAAGAATTTGGTATTATAGATCAGTGGTATATAATCATTTGTTATAGTAAGGTTGAGAATTTAATGTGTGTATCATGCAAGTTATCAAGTTAACTTGGTAAACAAATGAATTCATATGTGATATAATACTAAAGTCTATTATCCCATTAGAGTTCCTTTAAGATATTAATAATGTTTCTGAAGTTGCAAATTTAGGTAAACAGAATTTATAATAATGAAACTCCTAAAGTTTCTTAATGCAATTTTTTAGTTTTATTGTAAATTAACCTAAAATATCTTCATAAACAACATAAGTCTTTAAGCAAATAAACTTATTTCAGCTATTTTTTTCTATAAATAGTATAGATATTTGAATATATGTATTTTTTTAAATAAAAACCTGGAATGTGTGTAGAATTTTCCTTAGTATCCTAAAACAAAACCAAATATATTTACTTTTAATGTATTTTCTTGAAAATAGTGATGACTTTTAATGTATTTTCTTGAAAATAGTGATTTTCTGTCATTTTTCCTGGGCCTATCTTCAAATGAAAAATGACTCTCACATGAAAAATTGAAGAATGCATTGTATATAGGACAGCAGAAACTCACCCAAACTTCACTTATTGAAAAATTTGCCTACTATTTCCTTAAGTTTCAAATACATTAGCAATGGAATATCCCCCCTTGGGAACTTATAAGTGATAAATTTAAAAATAATGCTTCTAAGATCTCTTATGTAGTTGTTTTTGCTTTCAACTAAACAAAACACCCCCGAAATCACGCATTACCAATAGGTTAAAATCTCCTAAAATCTTGCAAGTGGGTACATATTAACACAATCTGATAGTTCTCCATAAAACAGTCCTTTCCAAGGACTAAACATACTTTTTTAACTCTAGAGAATAAAAATGACTTTTTTAACAAAACCTCAATATTCAAAAAGAAAGCTTTTGATTCGTTGCATTTCTTGCTTAATTTTAAAAGTTCTTTGTTTAGAAGGACAAAGTAGAATACACTATGTATATATAAATATACATTTCAATTACTGCCTACATTTTGTAGAGAACTGAAAACATAATTAATCAGTTGATGTTTTAATGTGAGACGTAAAATATTTTATGCAAGAGAAAAGTCATTTACTCTACCACGAAATGAGATTGTCTAGGCCAACATTCCAAAAGTAAGCTAGCTCTGCAGAACCAAGAATGCTGAGTGGTGCTATGTGCAAAAGGGAATCTGTAGTCTAGTGAAGTTTGGGAAATGCCTGTTCAACAAAGTTAAGTAGGTAATGAAGGCCTTATCAGAGCATCTAATATGCTAATATCCATTCTAAATCACAACATATGTTAGAATAGGCACAAATTTCCAGCACTACTTAATAAATCTTTTTTCCTTATCTTTTTTGCAGAGAGGGGGTAACATGCCTGGGTCACTGGCCAATATACCTGTACAACTACAACTAGGTCTTGATGTACCTTTTTTCTTACACATATTCTTTATGTGGCTTTGTAGCTATATCCAGGTCCCCTAAACAAAACATTTTTTGGAGCTTTAATGGAATGGCTCCTTTAGCCACTTTCCCTTGTTTAAAACTTATATTTCTCTTTTACATTTGGTGTTGTTTCAATAGACATTTCTAATTTGCCACTTTCAGAAAAAGAAGTACCAACCTGAATGCTTCAAGGTACTCTATATCTCCCATCGGGGGATCAAGGCCACCTGTCCAGGCAATATTTATATTGTATCCTTCTCCAAGGCCTGTTCCAACCTAGGAAGAAAAAAAAAAAAACAACACAACACAGTGGGTAGAGGAGGATGCAGGGAAGAAAGCAAAAAGTGAGGAAAACAAACACATGTGAGCTCTTGAAATAAACATCAAACAACGTGTCAAATCAGCCCAACTTTGCTTGACAACCAGTGCTCTGGGTTATGCACTTGTTCTGCACTGGTTCTTGGTCCCATGGGACAATTCAGTAATCTCGTGTAATTTAAAACACCAGAAAAGGACAAGAAAATTAGGGGTAATCATGCAATGCAATTACCTGAAAGATAAAAATAAAAGTGGGGCTCTAAAGAAATAAACCGAACCTCATTTGGGGCTCCACTGCCAGGGAAAAAGTTCCCTTCATCATAGCGATGGAGTGAAATATACAGGATGCTGGGGTCAGCATAAAAGGCCTGCTGTGTACCATTTCCATGGTGAACATCCTACAGGGAAAAGAAAACAGATGACAAATACAGTCATGTTAACTCTGCGTGGAGACAACTTTTCTTATTTCTAGTTCCCTTTTTTCCCCACCCTCCTTCTCATTTTCTGTCTTCTCACTATGTCCCTCCTTCTTTCTCCTTTCAGCTTGCTTCCACACCACCCCCTTTACTTCCTGAACTTTCAGGCAAATTACCCTTTAATGCACTCATTTTTTAAACTGGCTTCTAAAAATCAGGAAACCACAGCGAACATGCCCTGGAGACTCCAGATGAGCAGTCATTGAGAAAGCCCAGTCCTTTGGTACAATTAGATATTTATACACCGGCCCTTTGTACTCTTTGCTTCAGTGATGGAATCTCGCATCCTGTTTTATGGAGGAATTTTATGACTTATTAACTGCCAACAGTTCATAACCCCTCAGGCTTAATTAACTAGCCTCATTGGCCTCTGAAGAAAGACTAATGTTTAAACTACAAACAAGTATTTTGCAGAAGGATCTATGGCTTACAGAGCATTTTCGCAATTCTTGACAGAACACTGAACATACGTGTATGCACTGATTTGCCAAGTCCCACCATTAAGGTCAAAGGCTTTGCAGCCAGCTGAGTAAATTGGCCTTCTTGGAGCATTCAGTTCAGTTAGCAATCCCTCACCAGTTAGAATCACTTCAAAAGAGACGCCAGATGCAAAAAGGACTTCATACTTTATTTTGGTAAAATCGTGACAGCAAGAGTAGAAGACACAGGAGCATGAGCTCATCAGCTATTAAATCTTTTGGGCCACGCAAAAAGATGGCACAGAGCTTCATGCAATCTTGTCCAATCTGCCTAATTTTGGTATTATATCATGGCTCTCTTCCCTAGCCTCCTTCCTTTTCTTTTTTTCCCCCCACACCATACTATCCCTTCCTACAAAAAAAAAAAAACCAAAAACAAAAACAAAAAAAACCCCTGTATCATTAAAATGAATGAAAAAATTCTTAGGACATCTGTATATGATAATGATTGAACTCTTAACAGTTATTTGCTGGTTCTGTAGTTTTATGATATAGACGTATGCTGGAATTGATGAAAGAAATGGGAAAAATAAAACTAATAGCATTTTAAAAAACGTCTTCACTGGAGGACCTCAAGTGTTAAGAATCTCAATTAATATGCTTCCTAGTATCTCCTGAACAAAATAAAATAAAAAGCTCTCAAAAGTGAATAATCTACATATTTGTATTCAAAATAATATTACTGCTACATGTGTAACATATATAATTTCAAGTTTTTTTAAAACAAGTTTTAGTCACTTGTAACTATAGACTTACATTGTACTTTATTTTATATCAGTAAAAATCCTATTGGTTTCAACAATGATTCCTACAACTTTGCATCAGGCATTACATTAAACAGCTTGTATGGATTACTAACAAGTATATGACATATATGATATTATCTCTAATTTAAAAGATAAGTAAACTGAGATTCAGAGAGTTTCAGTAATTTACCAAGACTATACAGAGGAAAAGTTGCAAGAGTGGGTCTTGAATCCATTTCTTACTCCCAACTCATAACCATCATATATTAACTTATACTTAATATTCATTACCTCTTTGATCCTCTTAGCAAATCTGTGAAGTAAGAGTGGTGGTCATCATTGCTCCTTATTGAGGTTTATATAACTTGTCTTCACTTCAACCTCTAACCCAGAACTCCCTCACTAAATACCACTAAAGCCTCCCTTTGTTGGATTCTGAAAGCCTGTACTGAACTTGCTATCCACAGTGTAGACATACACTAATCATCTCCTCCTCTTAAACACATATCCAAAAATCAATTAAGGAATCATAATATATTGGGGAAGGTATGCATCCAGAAATTTGTTTTGGCTCAAGGCATACACACTGGGGGGGAAAATAGCTTACTGAAAATATACTAATCCCTGGATTTCTGAATGTTTAAAAAAAAAAAAAAGGAAGGCAGAGATAGCAAAACTATTTTCCTTTATCTGAACAAAAATGAAACTAACCCACATTGTCTTTTGAGTTGCTACTGGATACCTAGAGGATGGACAAACAAGATACTATGAAAAACAACAATGAAGGAATGTCTGCATTTTTACTACATGATAGATTTTTTACTACATGACAGATTTCTTACAGCACTGTAAGAAAAATCTGCTCTGGCCCTAAATGGGTCTACACTTTGAAAACCAGAAAAATAATGCCTTGATTACTTTTGTTTCTTTAGTGATGTTGTAAAGGTTTACTTAAAAAGGTCAAATAAAAGATGATAAATTGTCTCAGATATAAAATCATTGGTCTTGAAAAATGTGTTGGGTACTTACTGCATACATTTCTGAATAAGAAATATAGTCTTGCCCACAGTCTAATAAGGGTTCAACAAACATTAGTCATTAAAATACACAAACCCATTCTAAAAATACTTGGATAATTCTTGATTTCATGTTCACATTCACAAAGTATTTAGGAATAAAGGTAAATCCAAATATACCTTTAGTTTTGGGCAACAATTTATAATGTAATCTTGAGAATACTTTTTCAGCTTTCTCTGCTGCAAAATATTCATAAAAAGTACTTACTATTCAGGTATGATCTGAGGATTTTCTCTCCATAGCAACAAATATATACTAGACTAATGTAAGAAAATTATTGGTGACTGTGAGGAATTATTATTATTATTTTTTTTTATATATACACATTTTGTAGTTACTT
>NC_138380.1:50820510-50861813 GCF_054177405.1 Leptonychotes weddellii
TCTACCCCTCCGATTTCCCCCGCTTCATTCTTCCCCTCCCGCTACCTTCTTCTTCTTTTTTTTTTCTTAACATATATTGCATTATTTGTTTCAGAGGTACAGATCTGAGATTCAACAGTCTTGCACAATTCACAGCGCTTACCAGAGCACATACGCTCCCCAGTGTCTATCACCCAGTCACCCCATCCCTCCCACCCCACCCCCCACTCCAACAACACTCAGTTTGTTTCCTGCGATTAAGAATTGACTGTGAGGAATTATTAAAGTAATGAGATGAACTGAATAATTAAATGACTCAAAATAGACCTTATTTCTAAAATTTACTGGGAAATGCTGAAAAATAATTTTAGTATTCTTACTGGTTAAAAATATACTGTGAAAATTTATTTTCTATAAGAATTTAGAACCAATATGTTCTCTTATAATGTTAAAATAGCTTTAACTAAATCATCTATTTGATCAGCTAATATTAACACTTATAATTATTTAGTACAGGCACCTGTGACAATTCTTTTATTAAATTTGGTGCTTAACTAAAAATGGATTTACCCCAAATCTAGGACACTTGAAGTGACTTTTTAATGAATTAAGTCTAAAATGTATTATTTTCAACTTAAAGTCACATTGCATAAAAGCTACCTGAGTCATGCATGCAAATCCTACTTTGGGGGATGCTTCATGCCCCAAACACAATGAACAGTCTTTTGTGAGTTGAAAAGCAAGTGCACCTGCTCCCTCTCCTCACCAATCTGAATGTCTCTGGAATCTCCCCAGATGGAGAACTGGAATGAATAAGCTCCACATATCAACTAGAATCATTCCTGCCCCAAATACTCAATGCCTCTGAATTTGGCTGTGGCCCCAAATAGGAGGTGAATTAGCTCCTTTTTTTGGCTATTTACTAGGCATATAAAAATGCTGAAACTAGTTGTGGACAATGGAGTAGCTTTGCCCTCTGTTGGCCCAAGAATTTGTGGAGCTAGTTCACACTGATTAGCTAAAGTTAGTGACTTCGGGTATGCAGGAATGAAATTCTTTTGCCATTGAAGAACCTTCACTTCTCCTTTGCTAACTTGCAGAAGAGACCTGTCAGCCAGGGAGAACGGATGTTTCTGCGCCACGTGGCACTTTAAAACTTCCTTCTCAGCAGCTGGAAGAAACAAGGGAATTTCCTCAAAGTATCCCTGCAGCTGCAGAATTTGGGAGACTTGAAAGTAAGAATATGCAGGCTGGTGGTGATCTCAGAGGCAACCCTTTGGACAGAACTTCCTATATTTGGAGGATTTGAAACAAAAACTTCTCCTCTACTACAGCCTGCTGGGAAATCAGTATCCTTAATGATTGGATAACAGAGCAAATTTACAATCAAAGGCCAGTAAGCTTACAGGACACTCCTTGGAGCTCCCAATCAACTTATTTTGTAAATCATATTGAATTATCTAGAGCAGTCTTATATTAATATATAAGATTATAAACATTATATATTTAATATAGATATATATTATATATAAATAAAAACAAAACTTTACAGACAAATCCTGTGGGGTATCTATCACAAGCAAGACATTTTAGCTTTCAAGTCTATTGTATAATTCATTACTTTAGAGTTTGGATATCCCAAATGTGCTTTCCAAGAGACTCTTAACAATTATTATCTTCACAGAACCATAAAATTATAGCAGAGGAGATTCCTTAGAAAGTAATACTAAAAGATTTCTAAGGATAGGACAGTTTACCAATCTCCTTCCTGCATAATTTTGACAAATTTAGAAAGCTTAGAAAAATTTTCCCACAATCCTTGGTCTTCATCTGCTATCCTTTCTTCAAGTTCTTGGCTTATCTTTCTAGCAGAAGTTATAGTACTAGAATTATATTAAATTACTTTTTAAATTTACTATCTTATATATCATGCAAATCTATAATTATCAATTAATGAAAATGTCATTTTGTATGTACATGGGAATAGAGGTACTGATGTTCTCATTTTTGTAAAATTTTAAGACCTTTAAGACCTTGCTGTTGTAGTATATCTAGGTCTTCAACACATTTTTTTAATGGTGAACTATGACCTATAGTGAAACTCAAGCATATTTGGAAAATACATGGAAAGTTCTTAGCACCAAGTGCTTGTGGGGAGGTGACGATACAGTATGTGGAAAACATCCATTCCTACCAAGCATTAGAAATGGTTATCAGTCTTTCATTCCTTTTATCTTCTTTTCAACTCAACTAAGTATTTCTTCACATGGCTTTGTTCGTGCTTTCTAAAACCCTTTAGTTTACTTGCTTAACTGAATCAGAGGACTGGATGGTGAGGCCATGACTTCCCAATAAGATTTAATTATGAGTGCAGATATGAACAAGATTTAGACTATTAAGCCTTGCACTTCAAAAAAACCTTTAACATATTTTGCCTTTAAATCTTTTATCACCTGCAAAAATTAATTAAGTGCAGATGTAGCAGGTTCGCTTTGGATGCCAGGGTTCATTTCCTGTCTATGCTTTGTCAGACAACCTATTACACCTCCTCGTGAACTAGAGGCAAACCGAAAACGGGGCTCATAAATCACCAGTCAGCTCTCTTTCGCCCTTTCCTGGGTTGGCCTTTTTGTATGGGGCAGATCTCCAGCTCATTATTCATGAACATACTATAGACAACATGCCAAGTGTCATCTGCATTTAAACAAACCATTTGTTAAGCAAATTATAACTCTATTGTGTAAGAATGCATCATGTTAAAATGCAAGACTAATCTAATGCCTCTGACTTTTAATCACTCAAGGTTTCTGCCGGGAGTCATCCCAAACTGGCATACATGATCTCGGATCTTTTCAGAAAGAATGACATGCTGACTTGTTTTAATAATACCACTGCTGCACAACAAACAACATGATTGCTAACCAGGGGAAGTGGCCAATTGGTTACCAAAGCAACAGCATTCTTTCCAGCACATCTGACTATTTAAAGTCTATATTCTGCAGGGAAAAGTAAATTCAGGTTCTGTTGGGTTATTTTAACTGTGGAAGTATCAATTCATTTAAGGATCATAAAAGTTGCCCTGATCTGCGCCTTCTTCTCATTAAATTGCAGTTAACACCAAGAAAGTGAAACGTGAATGTTTATGGTTTCAGAACTGCAATCCTGAATTTAATGAGTTTCCACATTCAAAGGAAACGCACCCTTCAGTTGTTTGCAAGTGCTAAAAGCAGGACAACCTAACACAGAAATACAAATACACTCCCTTTTATCTAGAGTCACTGAAATGCAGCTCTGGCCAGGAATACATACCAGATCTACAATCAATATCTTGCTTATATTTAGTTGGTCTCTCAAGTATTTGGCGGTAATTGCAACTGAATTAAAAAAGCAGAACCCCCTGCGGAATAGAGAAGAACAGAGAAATAAGAAAGCAAATCAGCCAGGAAAACCATTATAAATAATGTTCAGAGCATTTTTTAAAATGCTATATGATCTCTGAAGCCATAAATCTGCTTCTGGGAGTACCTTGCAAGATTTTTCAGTCCATCTGCTAACAATTAGAGGCTTCAGAGACATGCACGGGGCAGGTGACCGCCAGGAACCGTGGCGCTTGGAGATGGGCAACAGTCCCTGGTACTTACATGGCTGTGGATTCTTCAGCATGATGGCCTGGAGGCCTGACAACAGCAAACCCATTCTGTAAAAACAAGACAGGCTTTCAATGATCAGATATGGGAGGATTGCTTGCATCTTCATGTACTACAGAGCATCAGGCATACAGGAAAAGATTCAAGTCTCTAAGAGGCTTCGGAGCTTGTTTTCTTGACCCCATTGCCATTTCAGAGAATGAACAGAAACAATATATATGATCACATTTTATCAGATCATGTCTCAGAAAGAAGGCTCCTACACAGCAAGGGGAAGAATAGAGATTCGGGAGTTATACCTAGCTGGCAAATATGCATATCATCTGTTATACTAGCATGATTCATTTTCAAGAACAAGTTCTTATTTTATGAAAACAACATCCTACAGAGGAAGAAGAAATTCACTTTGGTGCAGGTTTGGGTCAAAATTTGGAAAGACCAGGGAAGATCCAAAGTGAAAATTCTTTAGCTGGATTCTCTTAATGGTTATTTCCACTCCATTGTCAGCAAAATGATAAATTTATACTCACACACTCACATACACACAAAAGAAACCCAGAAAGGTGAAAAAGAGAACAATGGAAAGCCCATATATCTTCCAGTCTATAAATTTAGCTTGGATGGCTGCCAAGACTTGCAACTTTATTGGATTCCCTAAGTCAATTTCTAGCCCACGTTCTGGAATTTTATAAAGAATTCCAGGGCTGAGTAGCAATCAGATCTATCCATGATCAAGGAATGCCTTAACCTCCAGATTAGTTGGAATGCATCACGGAAAGCTGAAGTAACTCCAGCATGAAGGCAAGGAACTATAAATCCTTACAAAGCCAGCATGCTCAGAAAAGTTGGGTTGCTTGACATGAAAAAAAATCATTCATCAGATGGTTCACACCACCTTTCACTTAACTATGATTCAAGTAACATACTCAAAAGATATTTCTTTAATATAGAAACCTAAAACTTTTGAAATAATTTTAATATACCCCACGGATATTTTTTTCCACATCTTCCTACAAGCAGAAAGATAATATCAAGAAAAATAATCTATTCCCTAGGACTTTAAATATACATAAATTTTTCTAGAATGTTATGGTAACCAACATATAATGATTAATTTGCTAAACATTTTGATCAGCATATACATAATGATAATCTCAGAAGCAAATCAGAAGTCAAATAACACAATATCAATTTTAAATGCAGAAATGGTATTAACATATTTCCTATAACAGTTCTTAAGATACTATCTCTCTGGCAATAAAAGACTAGTATGAGAGAAACTATTTAATGAACTACACAAGACTAAAGAAATTTTAAGATTGTAGAGTGAGACTTTAGTGTGCTATAGGAATTCTGAGGATAGATTATTAAGTAAAGGTTATGATAGGTGCAATATAACTTATTGGGAAGACAACAGGATGAAAATAACAAATATAATACAAGGCAATATAATTAGCATGTAATGAATTTCTGTAATTGGAGTCACAATACTAATGATCTTTTACAATTCAGTTAAAACCAATACACTTTTTTTTTTTTTAAAAAACTATGTTTTACAGGTAAAGGGCATGGATAGACAATACAAAGAAGAAAAAATTCCAGTGATCAATAACTAGAAGAAAAAACATTCAATGAAATTAGTAATCAAACAAAAGTAGATGAAAATCCTAATGGAAAAACATTTATCCACCCAGGAAATTGGATTTTGTTTTTCAATACTCTATGCTAACAATGCAGTGGTACTTTATACACTCACAAATGC
The DNA here is from genome assembly GCF_054177405.1 of Leptonychotes weddellii. Lineage (NCBI taxonomy): Eukaryota > Metazoa > Chordata > Mammalia > Carnivora > Phocidae > Leptonychotes > Leptonychotes weddellii. The sequence goes on from NC_138380.1 coordinate 50,825,899, forward strand.
TGCCTAGAAGAAGATAATCTATTATTGCCTTCCTGGAAAATAATCCATCTCTATATATTTAGAGCCTTTAAAAAACATTTACTCTTAGAATTACTAAAGGGGCGCCTGGGTGGCTCAGTTGGTTAAGCGACTGCCTTCGGCTCAGGTCATGATCCTGGAGTCCCGGGATCGAGTCCTGCATCGGGCTCCCTGCTCGGCAGGGAGTCTGCTTCTCCCTCTGACCCTCCTCCCTCTCATGCTCTCTGTATCTCATTCTCTCTGTCTCAAATAAATAAATAAAATCTTTAAAAAAAAAAAAAGAATTACTAAAGGATTTTTGCCCTAAAGGTGTTATTAACTTTGTAGATGAGGATTTATATAAAAGATGTTTTATTTACAATAGGAAAATGGAAATTATGTAAGTTAGCTAATATTAAGAGAATGTTTAAGTGAATTATGGTATATCTATACCATGCAATATTAGACAGCCATTAAAATTTTGTTATTATAAATACTGAGTGGAATAAAAAGATATCAACTCTGGAAGTATTGGTGTTAAAAATAACAGACACAGTATGATATATCTGAGTGATGGTATTATATAGTTATTTTAAATTTATAATTTCATATCTTTTGAAAATGGTTTTACAATAAACATTAATTACTTCATAATGAAAAAATATAAAACAAAGAGACAGTTGAGAGATACATTTGAATTGTCTTACAGGAAGAGCTGTGGTCATAAAGGTAGAGAAAAGTTTTAAAGGGCAGGAGGGAAAAGTATGAATAAATGACTCAGAAGAAAGAACTTTAGAAAGTGTTATTTATGAATATTACACTGCATATTAACTGGAATTTAAATGAAAACTTAAAAAATAAAGAACTATATACCAAAATATCAACCTGAATAGAAATCATGTTAACAAACAACATGGAAATAAAATCACATAAATAATTATATAAGCTAGATTATAAAGATAAAAAAAATCAAATAGAATTTGATTTTTATTTTCCTCTTCTCTCTTAAAGCCAAATTCCTTGAGAAAAGAGTCTGCCTTTCACTTTATAATCTTCCACAGTAACCACCACCATTCTGCTAAACTGCTTGATCTGGGGTTGAAAATTATCTTCTTGCAATAACAAACATTTTCTCAGTCATTATTATCCACCCAAAGCTTCCATTGTGCTCTCATTAATGGCAAACACCCCTACATTTTCCTTGTCTTTTCTGAGTGCCCCCCTTTCCTTAGCCAAAGCCTAGCAGGGCTGCTTCTTCCACAATCTTCTCAAGTGGTAGCTGCTTCCTCTCTCACACCACGCAAGCCTGCATTCAGGAAAAGACAGAACTGGTATACTCCTAGTGTCTCGCTGCTGTTTTGAAAGCATAAAACCCAATGCACCCACCCTTCACAATACGTTCTTGTAAGAAAGGATTAGATCACACACAGAGAGAAAAGATAAACACAGTAAGATGACTGAGACTGAGCCCTGGGGCAGTCTAGCTCCTTTTGCCTCCTGTTAGTGTAGAGGAAATGTTAGTCCTCTATTTTACCACCTGCAATGAGGATCCCATCCCCTCCTACTTCTCTACCATCATTTACATTTTTCTAACATATTAAAATTCCAAATTTTATATATATATATTTCATTCAGATTTAAATAAGCTCACGTTTCCACCATCTTGAAAATAAAAATGTTTTGGGGCGCCTGGGTGGCTCAGTTGGTTAAGCGACTGCCTTCGGCTCAGGTCATGATCCTGGAGTCCCAGGATCGAGTCCCGCATCGGGCTCCCCACTCGGCAAGGAGTCTGCTTCTCCCTCTGACCCTCCCCCGTCTCATGCTCTCTCTCTCTATCTCATTCTCTCTCTCAAATAAATAAATAAATAAAATCTTAAAAAAAAAAAAAGAAAAGAAAAATGTTTTATATATATATATATACCAAAATAATACAAATAGACATATGTACAATATACCTCCATCCTTAATCCCACTGATCCCTCCAACTGCTACACTTTTCTTCCCTTTTAGCAAGCAAAATTCTTGAAATGGTGGTCTACCTTGCTGTCTCCTTTCTCCTTTTCCTCACCTCTGCCTCAATTACCTATCTCTAATTTATCTTCTACTTCCTTAGTCCACTAAGGAAGTTTTTACTAAGGTTACCAATGGCCTCCATGTCACTAATTCCAAAGATATTTTTATGTTCTCACTCTACGGGGCCCCTTGTCAACTTTAAACACTACTGGCTACATCTTCCTTTTTTTTTTTAATTTTTTATTGTTATGTTAATCACCATACATTACATCATTAGTTTTTGATGTAGCACTCCATGATTCATTGTTTGCGTATAACACCCAGTGCTCCATGCAGAATGTGCCCTCTTTAATACCCATCACCAGGCTAACCCATCCTCCCACCCCCTCCCCTCTAGAACCCTCATTTTGTTTCTCAGAGTCCATCGTCTCTCATGGTTCGTCTCCCCCTTCTTTTGGCTTCTGTGATTTCACGCTCCCCTGGTTTATTTACCTCTCCACTTCCTAATCAGTCTCCCTTGAATGCTCCTACTCCTCATCTTGCTAGTTAAATATTAAAATTACTCATGGCCCAGTCTTAGACTTCTCTTCTCCTCTTTCCACCCTTACTTCCAAGGCAATGCCATCACTCTTGTGGAATCAATTACCACCCATCATCAGATACTTCACAGATCTCTATTTCTAGGATAAGCCCCGCCACTGAGCACCAGACCATAATATTAGCCCACCAATCAATATCTTCACTTAAATATTCACTTGGAAGTTCACTTCAAATTCAGTATATCCAAGATCAATCTTCTGATCTTCTCCCAGCCTTCTCTAACTTATCAATGATTCATCCAGTGGCTCAAGTCAGAGACCAATGAGTTATCCTTAATGGCTCCCTCTCCCTAGCCTTCCCCCATTTCATTTTAATTCATGACCAATTCCTGTTGATTTTGATTCTAAATATCACTCAAATCTATGTACTTAAATCTACATCTATTCCTTGAGCATTTTGCCTTTTGAATTTCTGCCTTTCTCTCCATCATTCCTCCAGTAATTATTCTTAGTGATTTCAGTATCCATACATACAGACACTCCCTTCAATATCTTGATTTCTCAGTTCTCTGACTCCTTGTCTTCAATGACTCTGTCTTCCATTTACATTCATACTCCTAGACCTTGCCATTACCAGTGAGAAATCTACTCCATAATCTTAATGTCAAACATCCTACTCTCCTACTATCCTATTTTCCAATTAACGCCTCAACTGCACCAAGACTTCCAATCCACTGACCTTATTTAACTTTTGCTATCCATCATCCATCCCTATCACCATGTTCACTTCCCTCCTTATCTGGTTAGACTTCAGGGTCCATCACTGTATTCACTTCCTTGCATATACTTTCAGATATCTTGTCCTTTTTTCCCTCCAATATACTCCCCTAGTATATTAGTCTGCTCAACTACTATAACAAAGTACCAGAGGCTGGGTGACTTAAACAACAGAAATTTATTTCTCTAGTTCTGGAGGCTGGAAGTTGAGATTAAGATCTGGCAGGGTTGGGTTTGTGTTGAAAGCACTCTTCCGAACTTACAGATGTCCACCTTTTCCCTAGGGTCCTTATATGGCCTCTCCTCTGAGTGTACAAACACAGGGCAGGCAGAGAGAGAATTCTAGTATCTCTTCCTCTTCTTACAAGAGCACTAGTCCTATCAGATTAGAGTCCTACCCCTATGACTTCATGTCACCTTTATCACCTCCTCACAGACCAAGGGTCTTCAAATACAGTCATATTAGGAGTTAGGGCTTCAACATTATACATTTTGGGGGTATAAACAAACATACAGTACATAAGTACTTCTAGTCACTTTGTCCCTTTCTTCCTTCAACACACTCCTGATAAAATTACAAAACTAATTAAATATAACTCACATCTGCTCTGTTCCTGCAACTAAGCCTAGATAAAAGCTACATAACTGGTCTTCCTTTAAAGTCATGATTACAAACCTCAGATAGGCTCTCCAGGATGCCCAGCAATCATACTACATTCCTTAGCCAATTAACTCTCTATTTTATGAGTATTCCTACCTTCTTCTTTTTCTTCAAATCTCCATTAACCCCTGATCATTCTTTACCCTTTGCTGATGACCTAGCTTCTTATTTCACTTAAAAAATAGAAGCAATTAGAATAAAATTTCTTCATCCTTCCATAATCAAATCTAATCATCTACTCCCACTAGTCCCTGATCCTAAGAGCAATTAATTCCCCTGTGCACTTAATCCCACTGCCTCTTACCTATTCAAAAACAGCTTACCTACACTTTTCCCTTTCCCTCTGGTATCATCATTTGTTTCCTATATTGGATTGTTGTCTTTAAAGTAAAAAACACATATATGTCTTTCCTCTTAATAGAAACAAAATAAACAAGGCAAAATGACAAATAAGAGCATTATACTATAATACCTATCAGGTAATATATAATACATAAAATAATGCAAATAAAAATACAATAATAAACTCTAATATTTTATTACTGATTTAATCCTAACAACATCTGAGATAACATCATTATCCTCATTTCATGAATGATGAAATTGAAGTGTAGAAAGATTAAAGAACTTGCTTAAGGTTCATACCAGCAAGTGACATGGCTGGGATTCTATCCCTGATGGTCTAGGACCTGAAAGCAAGCATTTAAGACTAGCCACATTGTACAACCTGGCCTTTGCTTACCTTTTCAGCTTCATCTTGCACCACCATCCGCTTTCCTTTCTCCACTCCAGCCACAGTGGCCTTTTGGTTCCTCCAGCGTACCTGTTTCCCCTAGCCACAGGCCTCTGCACATGCTCCTACTTCAGAATGGAATGTCTTCCATTTACATACCCTCTCCCTTTACCTGGATAACACCTCCTCATCTGCACATTTCAGCTCTAATATCACCTGCAGAGAAACCATCCCTGAGACCCAGCAGATCAGCATCAAGATCCTCTGTAATATGCACTTAGAGCTATCTGCCAACCCTTGTTTCTAAGAACTCATCTTAGTTTATAAGGACATACCTCATAGTGTGATTATTTGTTTTTTTTATTTTTTATTACTATGACTTACATAATTAATGTCACATCCATACTCCCCATAGTAGGGTCACCCCTTTATGACTTGGCTCACCATTTTATCATCTAGACTTACATTATGCCTGGCACATAGCCAGTGGTCAGTAAAGAATGATAAAATAAATTTGTGAAGAGATACTACTCTGGCTCTTATCTCTCTGGCAATTTCTTTGATTTGCTCCTGGCTGTAAGTTCTTCATTATCTCAAAGGTCCCAACTTTTGCATCTCAGCTTTTTGTGGGAGTTTGCCTATTAGACTTGAGAGCATCTTCTTTCTTAGAAACACATAAAATATTTTGTTCCTTACAATTAATGGAGACTTTGATTTGATGAACTATAGTGGGAAAGTGTTTTAAAATGAAATTATTATTCTTACAGAAATGTCTTTCACACTGGCTTCTGAATGGAATTTGTTTTGTATTTTTCTGAACCCTTTATTGTCTGGCATAAAGGTTTATTGTATGGGACACCACCTGAACTAGCGTTTTCCTCAGCTCAAGAATCTATAGTCTTCAATGAATATTTTTCAATGAGCCTTTTTAATAATCAATTTACTATATATTCAAAAAACTCAATAATCTACTAGCTTATATAAGAAAACCTATATACAACAAAGGACTCAGAGGCTCAGTTTATTATTTTCTCATTTAATGCTAACAATAATCATTTTCATTTCATGAAAAAATATTTTTTTCTCAAACCTTGAAGTTTGTATGATGTTTTCACTTCATCGTATTTTTGAGCATCTCAGAATGTAGTAGTAAAACCTATTCATCCATATAATTTTGAATTTCTTTTTACTTTACTTCATGAAAAAACTCCCTGCTTTATATTTTATTCAAAGTTATGAAGACTAAGTAGTTAATCTAAGCAAACAAATTCGGAAGTACTTTTCTGTGCCTTTATATCAATTTAAGGGTGATGTAATTTTGTCTTAATAATCTGATTTTTAAAATCCATTTTCAAGTTTTAAATTCTCTTCAGTCATGAACATTACTAATCATAGAGCTTTGGCAGTATTTTAGCATCACTAACAGTAACAATGTTTCCAGAGTGTTCTCACATCCATATTTTTGTTGTGGTTGTTGTTGTCTAGATCAGTATTATGGATGTTTCTCCTTGGTTAAAGAGGAGAAAGATGTGTTCTCTGATATCATCATATGGGAAAATGCAGGAGACTATTTGCTTCCCATATATAGCCATGGAAAGGGAATATAGGTCATTGTTTCTATGTAAAAATGGATTTGAATGAGAGGGAAAGGAATCCAATCATTTTAGACTATAGTCTATTTTTGTAAATGATGGAATTTTCTTTTTCTGGTCAAAATTATCAAAATGTAAAACTTTATGTATTCTTTATATGCATAGTAAAACCCTCCCCAAGCGAGTAAAGGGCAGGGAGTAAGCAAATCACTAGAACCATTTTAAAGTTCTTTTTTTTTTTTTTTTTTACCTCACCTAAACAAAGTTCAAATTTCTCTACATAAGCTCAGTTAGCCACGGCACATATGGAACTGAAAATCTGGAGTGTAAAACAATCTGATCATTTTATTTGTTGCACTCATTAAGACAGTCTCATGGACAGGAGAAATGTGTATTTCATTTTGCTAACATCCCCAAGTACGTATTCAATGGATAGTAAGAACCATTACTAATTCCAACCTATGTAGAGTAATTTAGGTTTCAGAAATCATGGAAAATAAAGGCCTAATCAACACTGACGAGAGTAATGTAGAAAGTCAAGAACACACTGTATGATAGAATTAGCCAATATATACAAAATCCAAAAGAGAAAAGCAAAGATTATTTATACACTTTCAAAAATATTAAGCAATGATCTGGAACTTAAACCACCTGTAATAGTCAGTAGTCCTGTTAGCAACTTAATAATTTTGATTTATTCTTTATAAAAATATAACTGCAGTACATAGTACAGAAATTCTCTGTGATATTAATAAATTGACAAGAGACTGTGTTTCTTTGTTAAAAGTAGTTAATCAGACATTAGATCTTTACTTAATCTTTAACTCTATTTTGGGACACTATAAGAACAAAATCAAAGAAATCTGTCCTGCTTAGAAAAATGTTTTACGTATAACTGCCTACTATTCAAAGACTAATTGAGCATGTCAAACCAGCTGATTGAATTCTGTTTTTAAATTTTCTCTTTTAGTGCACTGCTAATTTAGAACTCAGTAATTACCTCCCAATGTCTAAATATTACCACTAAAGTGTTTCTAAATGTACTTAAGTATCAATCCTTAGTGAAATACTATGTATCAAAACCAAGCACAGCATGGAAAAACTCTACAGCATGTATTTCCAAGTAAAGATGTGATGGTTGAATTATTGCTTCTAATACATTTGCAGAATTGGAAATTTATATGGAGTAGTTTATGTGCTTGAAATATTTCACCGGAAGCCAAAATCCCAGCTACCCCAGATCCATACTGATGCGTTATCAATTTTGAAAATGACTTTAAGAAACATTCATTTACATAAATACTTTTTAAATAGTTGAAAATATTTTAATCTACTTTGATATTCAATAATAACTATAATCATCAAATATGTCGGTGAATAAGGTATTTGGCACTAGTAAAAAGAAGTGCTGAAAGCAACCAGAATCTGAAATTTACATGTCTATGCTAGGCTAGCACAACTTAATCTCCCAACAAATCCGTATGCTCATAAGTGCCCTCTTTAACATCTCAAGGAATGTGCTTGCCAAGTGTACAAGTCTATGACAGATAGATAAGAGTAATAAAAATAAAGCATGCATTAGCTGGTTTGACACACTTTAAAATTATTTATAGTAATAAATTTGGGATTCTTTATATTAAGTTGCACAGGGGAAGAAGTCAGAAACATGGTAAAGATATAATGCTTTTTTAAGACTTCACTGGGTAGAAGATCCTAATGCTTTCCTATTATAGTAAATTTTTGTTTTTTAAAAATCATCACTTGAAGTGATTATGTTATCTGTTGGATCCTGTTCTAGTTGTTGTATGGGTTGGCTTTCTTTCTCCTTTTCTTCCTTTCCCTCCCTCCCTCCCTTCCTCCCTCTTCTACCTTCCTTCCTTCCTTTCTCATTTCTCCTTTCTTTGCTTTTTGTTGGTGGAGTGGGGTAAAAATATTTGTTGTAACAGGATTTCAAATATAAATAATACTACTCATCTTGTTACATTTAACACTTTATAAGTATTACCTTCCCTCTGATTTAGGTAAAGTGGAATAAGGCATAAATGTCCATCAAAATTTTCTAGCACCTATGATGGTTCATATGAACTTGTAGACTCTCCCCTCCCCCTCATCCAAAATGGTGCTGGTTCCAATCAACATAGTGGTATGAGAGTCCATTCTTTCAGCTAAAGAAGCTGAAAATTGTTCAATGGAAATTGTTCACATTATCTTTGTTGATATCACTGGATGTTAAAATTTGGGGGGTGGGGAGATCAGACATGAAAGTTGAATGAGTACTCCTTCCCTCCTACCACTTACTCCCCAGCAATGGATTTAGGGATTTAGATTATCAGAAACTAACTCAGGAGCAGAGAAAGAAAAACAGATAGTCATTCCTCCTGCCTTTCTTCCCCCACTTCTATTTATCTTGTAGGAGCTTGTGAAACAATTGGCTCAGATTCTGCTTTTCAGGAATGGCTCAGGCATAGGAGTGTTAAGAAGATGTTAAATACCTGCAATCTCAAGTTGACCATTACGGATATGATACAGCTTATCATTTGTTCGATATGCCTAATACCAGCCCCCACTCAAAGCTCCTAATCAACAGTAACTGTGAACCTTTTGTGTATTCTGAGGTCTTCCTCTTTAGCTAACTAATAATATCTGTGATGAAAAATAGTTCCACATGATTTACAGCACGGCAACAATAATGTGAGTAGAAAATTCCCCTCCGCAGCTTTACTTTTTTTGGAATAAAATTTTATTTAGAAATAAAAAGAAAGGCATGAAGTCTTCTAAACATTGTAAATAGTTGGTTTGTCCTATCATGCCTGTCTTTATGAGAAAGAGAGGATCAAATTATGTCATCTCAGAGACCTACTACTGACAAATGCTAGACTTTATCTACTTGTACTCAATTCTACAAGTCTTTGAGAAGCATTGTATAATACCTTAATTGTTAATTTTATATATAAAACATTAAATATAGTTTTGTGATTCTTTCTGAAGGGAAGGGATTGAATAGGAATGTAAGAATAAAATACTATATTGCAGAATACTTGAACACTAAGTCAAGAGGTATCTCCTAATAATATCTAAACCACTTATAAAATTTGACATTGAAATTAATATATCAAGGTCAGTCTTCTGGGTTGCCTTTAACTGCAATTCACTGGTATGAATAATATTTTGAAATATGCCAATATAGTCCTCAAAACCAGTTAACTTCAGCCTTAAAAAGGACTTTCTAAAAAGACAGTTTGCTTTAGAATCAATGCTATTAATCTACAGCCTCTGAGGAAAGGAAATTTCACAAAGAAAGTTTGTCTCTTACATACTAGAATCTGGGAGGTTAAAGGAGGTAGGGAGATTTGCCAAGAAAACAATAAGGGACATGTGGGAATACCATTTTGTTTCTTTGAGTGAGCTCAAGGGAGCCAGGAAAACAGGAGCCCAGCCTTAGCAGTGTAACTGAATGGTGGACCCCAAAGCATATGTGCAGCTGCCAGCCCTACTCCCTGAAGAATCCACAAGGAAGAAGCTTGATGACAGCACTGAAAAACAGTTCTTAGGAAGCCTGGCATCTGTGGCCCATAATGCCTACAGCCTTGAGCCTGGCAAAGATGTAGCTATAGATAGGAATAAACATAGTCATGAAAAAACAGTCTCCTGGTAGAAAAGAGACAGGGCATTTGATGGTGCTTATATTACACATAATTTAAGTTGAGCCCTGTATGAAAATCGTAACAATGGATCCACTATGAAGAAGTTGCTGTTGGGAGGTGGGGGGATCATCAGGAGAAACTTGGTAAGGCAATATTAACCCACTAAAAGCTATTTGTTTAGTTTATCAATCAGTGGTTTCAGCTGACACAAGGTCCAACAACTTAATTCCCTGAACTTTTTGAAACAGGACTAGTTTTTGGACCAAATTGACCAAAAAAACCAGGTACTTTTCATTATGTAAATAGAGCCTCAGTATGAAAAACTTCTGAGAAAAGGGAATTAGGGCAAAAGAGTGTTTGGCTTAGTTTTATTTTTAAGAACCGGGAAAAAAATTTTTTTTTTTTTTAAGATTTTATTTATTTATTTGAGAGAGAGAATGAGATAGAGAGCATGAGAGGGGGGAGGGTCAGAGAGAGAAGCAGACTCCCTGCTGAGCAGGGAGCCCGACGTGGGACTCGATCCCAGGACTCCAGGATCATGACCTGAGCCGAAGGCAGTCGCTTAACCAACTGAGCCACCCAGGCGCCCAAAATTTTTTTTTTTTTTTTTTTTAAGACAGATGATCATAGCCTTCTGTGAGGATAATGGTATAATAATATGACATTATAATAATAGTAATTATTATAGGATATTATACTAATAGTAAGACAATAGTAATGACCAAGACCTGAGAAGAGATGATGGGGGGAAAAGACTGTATCAAAAAATGCCTCATGGTTAAGATCACTTTTGTCATTATACTTACATCTTACTACAGTAGATTTTCATTCAATCAATGGTGGTTCTAATATTCTTGGTACCTTTTGGTACATACATATATTTATTCAATTAAATACATGAAATTTCAAAAATTTTAAGAGTAGCAATGTACATTTTATAACTACTACCTAACTGGATTTTTAGGTAGATGATTTTTAAATTTGGTCATATTATTCTTACTCTAATTGTAAATTTTCTTCTTTCATTAAATTCTAATTCTCCACAACCATACACTATAACAAGAACAGATACCAGCAATTAAATTTGTAATTTCAATCAAAGGTAGACAATTGAATAAGAATTTCAACCAAAGGGACACCTCGGTGGCTCAGTTGGTCAAGTGTCTGCCTTTGGCTCAGGTCATGATCCCAGGGTCCTGGTATGGAGTCCCATGTCAGGCTCCCTGCTCAGCGGGGAGCCTGCCTCTCCCTCTACCCCAGCTCCTGCTCTTTTGCTCTCTCTTTCTTTCTCTCTCAAATAAATAAATAAAATCTTAAAAAAAAAGAATTTCAACCAAAGAAATTAAATTATGTAGCATTATGTACATAACAGCACTGTGTGGAAAAAACACCTAATCAAATGACCAGACTTCATTTTACAAGTATGTGTGTGTATGAAATTTATTGCCATATAAAATTACAAAGGTGTAAAATACTTATGTTCTCTAAGTGTGTATGCTATGTGTGATTTGGACACTGCTATCAAAAAGCAAAACAATGCCTTTTGCAGAGATTGAAACAAGGAGGAAAGTTAGCATCTGCATTATGCATAAATCAGCAGGTATCAAATTTAATACTACCAGAGATAAAAAATGAACAAATTAGTTGGAAGATTTTTTTCTCATTACATATTATTTTTGCTATATTTTAAATATTGAAGTGAAAATATCACAGCGTAAAATGTTGTAAGTAAATGCAAAATAGCCTAAATTTATTTCAGGAATCATTCTTTCTAAGTCATTTTTAAAATAACTTTAGGACTCTGACTAAAAGTGTAAATAGGTGTCAGGGACTGAGAAAAGCTCAGCAAGGTTTAGAGGGGAGAGAGATGTAGATAGTTAGTCTGAGGGCAGATGCAGCAATTTTTAGTCAGTATGAGCTAAACCACATACAAGTAATGAAATCTGGACAGTCCAAAGCCAAGAAACAGATGGAAAGGCTGGAAATAGGCAGATCCAATTACCATGGAGCAGGCAGTTAAAACTACAAACTAGAAATTGAAATATTAGCCATCAGAAAAGCAGATGGGTAAAATAAAAACCTAGAAAGAAGCAGGTTGTGCAGTGGGAACACCATAGGCAGTCCAACTAGGCAACAAGTTCCTGAGTAAACAATCTGAGTAATCAGTAGCCTTACCTTTTACTTAATCTAAGGGTTTAAGTATTTGCATGTCATTTTTCAAAGGTATAAATCAGTCCATAAGTTGACTAATTTAAAAGTTTTCAGAAAAGTTGAAGCACTAGGTATGAAAGGCAATGAGAAGGTCAAGAACAAGGCAGTTTCCCATAAAAGTAAACATGTAACTGCCAAGGTTTCTCCCTTTCTTTGATGTTTACATACCCATTCACAGTGGATGTGCTGAAGAGTGTATTAATAACATGTTTGTTATTTCCTTCATTTAAAGTTGAAGAATCAAGTAGAGAAATAAGTTAATGTGCCCCTGTTCTAATTACTGACATATATCCTTTATGAGAATGAGATATAAAAATTGAACCAGGAGAGAATTTCAATGTACTCTCAAAAATGTATTTGTTTTGGAGAGCCAAACCTGATTAGGAGGAAAAAGGATGTATAAAAGGATGTCCTGCAAAAGCAATAATAAATCATTGAACAAACCAAAAAACATACTGTTCTTTCTTTCTTTTTTTTTTTTTTTTTAAGAGAGAGAGCACAAGGGGCAGGGGGTACCTGGAGATGGAGAGGGAGAAAGAATCTTAAGCAGACTCCACACCCAGTCCAGAGCCCGATGTGGGTATTGATCTCAGAACCCTGAGATCATGACCTGAGCTGAAATCAGGAGTTGGATGCTTAATCAACTGAGCCACTCAGGCATCCCATAGAACATACTTTTCTTTAAATCACGGAAGAGCTTTGGACACAAAGAGATTTTAAAAGAATTAAATCCTAGAGAAAATAAGCCCTTTCTAGTCTCCACTGATTTTTAAACACAATGTCTAGTATATAATCAAATATCACAAGACATGCAAAGAAGCAATATTATATGAGACTCTTAAGTAAAAAATAAGATAATAGAAATATACCCACAAGTGACTCAGATATTAGAATTATCAAAAAAAGGTTTAAAAATAATCATAATAGATATGTTAAAGAATCTATAGGAAAAGATCATGAAGAGAAATATAATGGTGAAGGGGAGAATTTCAAAAGTGATCTGGAAGCTGTAAAAAAGAATGAAAGGGAAATCTTAAAAGTGAGTAATACACTGTGTGAAATGAAAAATTATTTTAATGGGATTAATGGCAGCTTGGACACAACAGAAGATAAAAACAACAAACTTGAAAACAGGTCAAGAGAAATTATCCAAATAGGAGTACAGAGAAGAGAAAAAGACTAAACAAGATCAACACACCCTCTAAGACCAGTGGGACAGTGTGAAATGTTAAAATTGATAAAATAAAGATATAATTGGACTCTAAGAATCAGAGGATATAGAGAATGTGGTAAATAAAGTATTTTAAGAAATATTACCTAAAAGCTCTCCAAATTTCATCAAAAAGAGCAAGCCACTGACACAATAAACTCAATGAACTCAAGCAAGATAAAAACAGAGAAAACCATACCTAATCACAAAACTACTAAAAAAGAGAAAAATAAAAAGTCCTAAAGACAGAGAGAAAAAAGATGTATTAAATCATTAAATAGAGAGCTTAATCATCAAAGTGATAGCTGATTTCTCATCATCAATTTAAAAAAAGGAAAAAATAACACTGGAAGGATATCTTTAAAGCATAAAATATTAATTAACAAAATATTTTATATCAAATGAAAATATCATCCAAGGATTAAAGGAAAAGAAAAACATTTTCTTATAAACAAAAGATGAATCTGTTGCCAGTAGAACTGCAATACAAGGAATGTTGAAGGAAATTCCTCAGACTGAAAGGAAATGATACCAGATGGAAGTCTACATCTGCCCACATGAATACCAGAGCACCAGAGCACCAGAAAGATTAAATAGTCAGGCAAATATAAAAGATATTTTAAAAATTATCTTTATATTATGTATGTATACACACATACACCAGAAAGATTAAATAGGCAGGCAAATATAAAAGATGTTTTAAAAATTATATTAGGTATGTATATACATATTCATTCTCTCTGACACACATACACACACACACACACACATAGAAACATACACTTTAAAAAGTTTTCAACTATTGAAGCAATAGAAATGGTAATTTGTTATGGAGATCTATAATATTTGTAAAAGCAAAATATCTGATAAAATAATACAAAGGGTAGGAGGAGATAAAGAGAATCACAATGTTATAAATCTCAGTAAGTATAAAATGATTCAAGTCACATAGGGCATATTTTCCTCTCGTAGAATTAAATTCTACATCAATTAGAGAAAGATATACACAAAAATCCCCAATTAGACACTAACTAACACTCTTAGAAAGTACATTTCAGGTGCTCTCCTCATAAGAAAAAAAAGGGTCTGAGCAGATGAATTACTAGTAATGACAATGAATCAGTAATCAAAAACCTCCCAAAAAACAAAAGTTCAGGACCAGATGCCTCACAGATGAATTCTACTAAACATTTAAATAAGAGTGAATACCTATTCTTCTCAAACTATTCCAAAAAACAGAACAGGAAGAAAAACTTCCAAATTCATTCTATGGGGCGTGCATTATCCAGATACTAAAACCAAACAAAGTCACTACAAAAAAAGAAAACTACAAGCCAATATCTCTGATGAACACTGATGTAAAAATCCTCAACAAAATATGAAGAAACTGATGAAATAATATATTAAAAACCATTCACTACAATCAAGTAGGATTTATTGCAGGGATGCAAGAGTGGTCCAATATTTGCAAATCAATCAATGTGATACATCAAATTAAAAAGAAAAAGGATAAAAATCTTATGATCATCTCAAGAGATGCAGAAAAAGCATTTGACAAAATAGGACATTTATTCATGATAAATACTCTCAAAAGAGTAGGTTAGAGGGTACATACTGCAACATAATAAAGGTCATATAAGACAAACCCACAGCTAACATCGTACTCAATGGTGAAAAACTGAGAGCTTTTCCTCTAAGATTAGGAACAAGACAAGAATGTCCACTCTCACAACTTTTATGCAACAGAGTCTTGAAATTCCTAGCCACAGCAATCACCCAAGAAAAAGAAATAAAAGGCATCCAAACTGGTAAGGAAGAAGTAAAACCCTCACTATTTGCAGATGACATGATATACTGTGTTAAAAAAAAAAAAAAAAAAGAAAGAAAAGCAAGCCTAAGTACTCCACCAAAAATTCATTAGAACTGATAAATGAATTCAGTAAAGTCGCAGGATACAAAATTAATATACAGAAATCTGTTGCATTTTTCTATACTAATAATGAAGTAGAGAGAAATTTAAAAAACAACCTCATTTATAATTGCACCAAAAAGAATAATATGCCCAGCAATAAACTTTACAAAGGAAGACCTATACTCTGAAAACAATAAAACATTGAGGAAAGAAACCAAAGAGGACACAAATGGAAAGATATTCCATAATTACGAAATGTAAGAATATTGTTGAAATGTCCATTTACCTAAAGCAATCTACAGATTCAATGCAATCCCTATCAAAGTACCAACAGTGTTTTTCAGAACTAGAATAATACTAAAATTTATACAGAACCACAAAAAGACTCTGAATAGCCAAAGCAAACTTGAGAAAGAACAAACCTGGAGGAGTCACAATGCCAGATTTCAAGATATACTACAAAGCTGTAGTAATCAAAACAGTATGGAACTGGCACAAAAGTCGACACACAAAACAGTATGGACCTGGCACAAAAGTCGACACATAGAACAGAAAAGAGAGCCCAGAAATAAACTCATGCTTAAACAGTCAATTAATCTACTGTAAAGGAGACAGGAATATACAATAAGGAAAGGACAGTCCCTTCACTAAGTGGTGCTGGGAAAACTAGAAAAGCTATATGCAGAAGGATGAAACTGAACCACTTTCTTACACCATGTACAAAAATCAACTCAAAATGGATTGAAGACCTAAATATGAGACATGAAATCACAGAACTTATAGAAGATAACATAGGCAATAATTTCTTTGTCTTCAGCCTTAGCAACATTTTTCTAGATGTGTCTCCTTGGGCAAGGGAAACAAAAGCAAAAAATAAACTATTGAGACCACACCAAAATAAAAAGCTTTTGCACAGCCAGAGAAACCATCAACAAAATTACAAGGCAATCAACCTAATGAATGGAAGAAGATATTTGTAAATGATATATCTGATAAGGGGTTAAGATCCAAAATATATAAAGAACTTATACAACTCAACATCCAAAAATCAAATAACCCAATTAAAAATAGGCAGAAGACCTGATTAGACATTTCTCCAAAGAAGACATGCAAATGGCCAACAGACACATGAAAAGATGCTCAACATCAAGAATCATGAGGGAAATGCATATCAAAACCACAGTGAGATATCACCTTACACCTGTCAAAATGGCTAGAATCAAAACGAAATAACAAGTGCTGGTGAGGATGTGGAGAAAAAGGAATGCTCATGGTTTGCTGGTGGGAATGTAAATTGGTGCAGCCACTGTGGAAATTAGTAGGGAGGTTCCTCAAAAAATCAAAAAAAGAAATATCAAATGATCCAGTAATTCCACTACTGGATATTTACACAAAGAAAACAAAAACATGAATTTGAAAAGATATGTGCACCTCTATGATTATGGCAGCATTATTTACAATAGCCAAGCTATGGAAGCAACCCAAATGTCCACTGATAGATGAAAGGATAAAACACGATGTGGAATAAAGATACAATGGAATATTACTCAGCCATTAAAAAGAATGAGATCTTGCTATTTGTGACAATATGGGTGGACCTAGACGGTATTATGCTAAGTGAAGTAAGTCAGAGAGAGAAAGACAAATACCATATGATTTTACTTACATGTAGAATCTTAAAGACAAAACAAAGAAACCAACCAACAAACAAAAAACGAGACTTTTAAATACAGAGAACACTGGTAGGGGAGTAGGTAAACTAGATAAAGGAGTACAAACTTCCAGTTATAAAATAAATCAGTCATGGAAATGAAAAGTACAGCATAGGCAATACAGTCAATAATGTAATAATGTGGTTCAGTGTCAGCAGATGAATACACTTAGTGAGCACTGAGTAATGTACAGAATCGTTGAATCAATATGCTGTGCATCTGAAACTAATTACAACATTGTATGCTAATTGTACTTCAATAAAGTAGGGGGAAAATATGAGGAAATGGACATATTAATTAGCTGGATTTGTAGTAAAAATTTCATTATGTATATCAAGTCCTCGTGTCTTCACCTTAAATGTATACAATTTTTATTAAAAATAATAAGAAATAAATTTATAGCACTAACTGTCCAGATTGGAAAAAAAAAGAAAAATTTTGTGAAAGTAAGTAAAAGAAATCTCATTTAAAATGGATTTGGGAAGCCCTGAAGGGGGTGCTCTCAGACACTACCACTAGCCCTAAGAAGCATAACTCACATTCAGAAAGGAAGCAGCTTACTTTACATACCCGGCAGGAGGAAGAATTTCTCCTTGCTCCACAACAGCCCAGCCAATGAGAACACAGCGAAAAGCCCCTCCCAGCTACCTCCTTTCCCCTATAAAAACAAGCCCCTCTCTTCTCTAGATTTGCTCCTAGTTTGCCATAGTTCCACTATCCCAAATCTCTGCTAATCCTGAATAAATGAATTTTGCTGGTAAAATAACTGGCTCTTTTGTTTTTTAAGGTCAATGGTCTCAAGTCTAGGACCTCAGCTTCCCCCTTAAAAAAACTAAAACAAACAAAAATGAAGATCAAATGAAACCCAATGTAAGTAGAAGAAAAGAAAATAGTAACAATGAAATCAATGAAAGAGAAAACAAAGCAAAAAATATATATGAATTAAACCAAAGGCTGGTTCTTTGAGAAGATTGATAAAATTGATAAACTTCCAGCGAGGTTGAACAGGAAAAAAAGAACATACAAATTATCATTCTCAGGAACAAGAGGTGACAAAATTATAGATTCTACAGATAAAATAGTAATTACTTTGGAGAATAATTTTTCATTTTCTCATAAAGCTATACAAACATTTAATCTACAACCAAATTATTTCTCTCCTAGGCATTTACCCATGATAAATAAAAACATATATCCAAAAACAGACTTGGAAAAGTATCTTTACAGCAACTTTATTCATAGTAGTCCAAAACTGAAATGAATTAACAAATTGCATTATATTCATAAAATAGAATATTACTCAGAAATAAAGGTTAACAAGCTAAACGATATATGGATATATGGAATAGCATAGATGTATCTCAAAAACATTATGTAAGTGAAATAAGCCACACAGAAAAGTCTACACACAGTATACTGCCTTATGTATAAAGCTCTACAACAGGAAAAATTAGGTAGCTATGAGACTAATCACATCAGCGTTTGCCTGTACTGGAGAGCAACGACCAAGGCATGAGAAACTTTCTGATTCAAACATTTTATAACTTGTGGTGGTAACAAGTTATATATATCATACCCTTGAAAATCTGTACATTCTATTCAATGTACATTATATCTTGATTAAATCATATTATCTATTTTTTTTAAATGTCAATGATTACTAAACAGTTCACAATCATATACAGTGAGACTATTAAAGAAGGAATCTGTTTTGAATTTTCAGTTCCTGTTTGTGGTAAGCAGAAGTCCCCCAAACGATGTTCATGTTCTAATCCCCAAAATCTTTGAATGTTACCTTAAATGACAAAAGACACTGCAGCTACGATTACGATCAAAGACTTTGACATGGAAAAGGCACCCAGCATTATACAGGTGGTCCCATTCAAATCATATGCATTCTTAAAAGGTGAGGCTCTCTCCCACCCATGGTCACAGAGAGATGCAATGATAGAAAAATGACAGCTTGAGAAGGGTTCTATGTAGGGGCTACGTGCAAAGAACAGAGAAAGGCCTCTAGGCACTAAGGACAGGCCCCAGCTGACAGCTAGCCAGAAAATAGAGACCTCACTGCTCCAACAGCATGGAAATGAATTCTGCCAGCATCTGATTAAGCCAGGTTAACTGTACAGGTCTCACTGGGCTAAAATCAAGGTGTCAGCAGGGCTGCAGTGTGACCTGTATACTTCTTCTGATCTTTAAGGCTGAAAATAACAAATGTGTGTTGACTTAGGCCACTAAATCTGTGGTAATTTGTTACAGTAATAACAGGAACTAACACACAAAGGAAAAAGCATTATTTTTGTCCCAGTACTAACCTTTCTTTAGTCTTTGTCTGATATAGTCCACAGCTTTTCAGCTTTAGAAAGTTTCATCTTTTTAGATATTAAAAAGTCCAGCTTAGTCTAATTAAACTCTTTAATGTCACATATAATTTAAGCTTTCCTCCACTGACCTGCTGACCCACAGAATCAGGGACCAGTAGTGGATTCAGTGTGTACTGAAGGAGAAGGCTATATAATTTGTAGTTTATTTGTTTTCCTTTCTTGCGCCACTACTTTCACATCTAGCTTATGGATCCCCCAGCTCTGGAGAGTGGGAGAATAAAAAGGATAAAGGCTATGAGTTAGCAGAGCAATTTGGAGATCTCTTTTGGTTCTTTGAAAGCCCTCTGTCATGGCAAGAATCCAAATGCTTGTCCTTCTTTTACTGGGAACATTCACAGGTTCCTCAGAGTTACTGTCAATGACCTCCATCATGCAGGGTTCACTAATGGAGGAATTGTACTCAGCTGACCTGCCAAGCCTCGTCAGCTCCTCCTCACATCTCCAGTCTCATTCTACTGGACAAGGTAGTGAAGGAGATGGGAGATTTGCCCTGGAAGGCAGACCTCTTTGGTGAGATCCTTGCAAAAATGATTCAAATCTGGCTTTCATCCAAAGTGTCCACTACACCACAAGCAGAAAAAACCCTTGCCCCACCAACAGTGCCAAATATCACTGCAGCTGCTCACCCATCTTTCTTCAATCTGCCCACATGGCAGTTTCAGCCAGCTCTCCACTTCACATTCTCCAGGAGACAAACTTACGCATTCTTCTATCCTTACCCAGCTTCCAAACTCCTGATACCTATGTCAGGCTCTCTAGTGAACTTCCCCATGCCCCACCCTGGTAGTAGTGTAGAGTGATCCTACAAATTTCTATAATTCAACATACATCAAGCCAAGGACTAAAAAGCCACTTCTTCCATTTGTAGACATAAGTGATTTCCTTTGACTCCTTCCCCATCTCTTACACATTCAGCTTAGGCTGGGGGAAGCCCAGGAAGGGAAAAGAGCAGAGCAGTCAAAATACTTACAGTCCTTTTATTTTATTTAAGATTTTATTTACGTATTCATTCATTCATTCATTCATTTATTTATAGTGTGAGTAGGGGTAGGGGCAGAGGCAGAGGGAGAGAGAATCTCAAGCAGATTTCGCGCTGAGTGCAGAACTCAACATGGGGTTCGATCTCATGATCCTGAGATTATGACCTGAGCCGAAATCAAGAGTCAGATGCTTAACCAACTGAGCCACCAGGTGCCCCACCTACAGTCCTTTTTTAAAGAATCTTCCGTTAACCACATCTCTGTTATCTAGTTTTTTGTTATATAAATAACCGCAAGCCTATTTGACTATATCTTAAAAAACTCATTGAAGTGGTTCTATCATATGTAATTAATAACCATTGTCCTCAGCTTGGGAACTTGGACAAAATTGCAGTCAACACAAATACTGCATTCCATACTTTATTTGTTGAATGATTTCAGGATGGAGAGTATGTATTTCAAGAAAGGCCAAATTGGTGGCAAACTGAAGTGGCAATGAAGCTTTCCTTATCTATAATCAGTATTTAATATAGTCGCTATCCTTATCCTGAAGCCCGTTAGAAACATACTTTTAGTTTTTAAAGATTCTATTTATTTATTTGACTACTTATGTATACAGATATATGTGTATGCTGTATAATATGTGTGTGGGTACACACTATTATTTTTCCTATGACCATCTCTCTAACATCATCTCCTGCGAGGACCTCTGCAGATAACTCAGATCCAGACACACAGGCCTTCTTACAGTTCCATAAACAAGTTAAAACTTATTTACTCCACCTGACAAGAGAGATTCTATATTTGCTTTTTTCTTTGTATGGAATATTCTTTCCCCACATCTCTACATGATTCTTCCCTATTTCATTCAGCTCATATCTCTCCCTGTCAGTAAGGTGTTCCTGAAAACCTAAGCTATCAGAGCCAGCCCTTTCCTTCAGGCTCCCTCTAAATCTCTTTCATGTTTTATTTTTTTATCCAAAGATATATTTTCACCTGAATTTGTGTCAATGTGTATTTGTTTATCTATTTATCCTTGCTCTCCCTGATAGAACCTAATTTCCCTGTCTTGGTATTTTCAGTATTTACAGTAGTTCCTAGCACATAATAGGTGCTTAGAACATATTTATTTGATAAATTAATGATTAGTAATTAAAATCAGCAACTTTCAGTCTGATGAAGCTGACTTATCACAAAGTATCATCATGGAGTTGCATTAAATGTCACTTTTGCTAATATATATTTTAAACAATTTGAGTCAGCAAAATCCACTACTGGATCCATGGTAAGCAAAATATAGACTATCAAAGCCAAAAAGAAGACATTAAAAACAATCAGAGAGAAAAAGACACAATATCTACAAGAACTGCAACTGACTGGCAATTGATATTTTCCGTATCAAAATTGGAAACCGGAAAAGCATGGAGGATCTTCAAAGTGCTGAGAGAAACGGTTACCCCTAACCCTGAACTACCTTTCAAGAATGAGGGCAAAAACATATCATAGATAAACAAAAAGTGAGAAATCATCACTAAAGAAAATTCTAAAAACAGGTACTGGAATAAAGAAAACAACTCCAGAATGGAGGTTTCAGATACAAAGATAAATGCAGAAAAAAGTAAAATGGTAACTATGTGGGCAAGTATAAAAAAACACTAATGGTTTCAAACAATATAATGTCTCATTAGTGATATTTTTTTAAAAAAAAGCTAAAATACTGAACTATAATAGCATATATAGTTAGGACAGGATAATTGCCTTTAAAACATTCTAAAGTACTTGTACTGTTAGTGAGGAGAATGGAGAGAATAAATAAGTTTAGGATTTATTAAATAGGTTAAAATTTAAAAGACAATAGATAATGTGTGTATTTAAAGAAAACTAGAGGTTATATAGAATGAGAGAAAAACTCAATTGAAAACAAAGCAAGGGGTGAGTGAAGGCAAGGGGACAAATAATAGGTCAAAGAGAAAAAAATGAAATACAAGGACAGAAATACATGTGTATACTACTAATGATGTTAAGTAAAAATGAACTGAGTTCCCCAGTTAAAATACACAGTCAGATTACAAAACAAAATCCAGCGATGAGCTATTTATAGGAAACATACCTAGTATATATACATAAAAAAGAGAAAGTTTACAAGTCAAGGGATAGTAAGTGATAAACGAAGCAAATGCTCGGGGGGAAAAAGCTAGTAATGCTATATTACATTGTACAAGTATAACTGAGAACAAAAAACCTTACTTGAGATAATTGTTAAATATTAATAAAAGGTCTAAGAAGGATAGAACAGTATTAACTTGTCTGTATCTATACATAGACAACTATAAGGTGACACTTCATACCCACAAGATTGGCAAACATTTAAAAATCTGAAAATGTCAAATGTAGACAAGAGTGAGAACCCTGGTAGTCTGAAATTGGCACAATGACTTTGGTATTTGTTTTCTATGTGTTACCTTTTTTTGTTCTTTGATTCGTCCACTACTGCTTCTTTTAAGTTAAATACTCTATAGTGTACCATTTTAATTTCTATGTTACTATTCTTACATATTTTCTTTTATATTCTTTAATATATTTTTTGAGTTGTTTTCTTGCTGGTTGCCCAGTGGATTATAATTAACATTTAACAATCTAGTTTGGACATGAACCAAATTTCAGTAGTATCAAAAAACTTTGGTTTGGGGTACCTGGGTGGCTCAGCTGGTTAAGTGTCCAACTCTTGATTTCGGCTGGTCCTGAGATCAACATCAGGCCCTGTACTCATCAGGGAGTCTGCTTCTCTCCCTCTCCCCCTCCCCCTGCTCTCACTCTCTCTCCAAATAAATAAATAAATCTTTAAAAAAAACCTATGTTTTTAAATGTGTATGTTGTTATATAGCTCCATTTCTCATGCTCTCCTTTGGGCTGGTATTATCATACAAATTACATCTTTATACACTGTGTGCCCACCAACACAGATTCATGGTTATTGTTTTATGCAGTTGTCTTTTAAATCTGCGAGGAGAAAAAGAGTTAAAAAAAAAATACAAATATACTATCATTTATACTTATTTACATATTTACTTTTACTGGTGTTCATTATTCATGTGGATTCATATGTTTCTTTGCATGTCTCATAATTTTATGTTAAAAACTGGGCATTTTAAACAATGTAATATGGCAATTCTGGAAATCAGATTTTCATCCCTCCCCAGGGCTTGTCACTGTGGTTTTTTTGGGGGGATTTTCTTTTTCTTTTTTTTTTTTTTAAGATTTATTTATTTATTTGACAGAGAGAAAGAGAGCGCACACAAGCAGGGGGAGCGACAGGCAGAGGGAGAAGCAGGCTCCTGCTGAGCAGAGAGCCGAAGGCAGACACTTAACCAACTGAGCCACCCAAGAGCCCCAGACTTATTTTCTTTATTGGAATAAAGTTTTACTACATATAAAATAACAATGTATACACAGATTATATGTCACTGTTGTTTTGCTTATTACCTTTCCTGAACTAATTCTATAAAGTCCATATTCTATCTTGAGTGAAGCACTGAAGCCTCTGCTTGGTTAATTTAGTGGTCAGTAAATGACTGGACAGAAATTTCCTGAAATGCTTGGCACCAATAGTCCCAAGCCCTTTTTAAGAGGGTGTGTGTGTGTGTGTGTGTGTGTGTGTCTGTGTGTTGAACACATTTTTAATATTCAGCCAGGTGGTTGACAATTCTACCTTGGCCTTCATTCCTCTTTGAACAGAGTCTGAAAATCACCCTGAGATGAGAGCTGAGGGTCTTCTCAGGTCTTTCCTGAATGTGAACACAGTCCTATCACTCATGTGGCCTTCTGGATTCTTAGGTATCTGATGGGGCTCTTCATAGCCCTTAGCATATCTCATTCCCCAGTTTTTCCTTTGAAGCTTTGGGTTAGTCTATTGTTTTCTCCACTGTTATCTACCACTTCAGGTAGCCATGAAGTTAACCAACTGCCTTTAATTTTTCAACAACTGCTTCCAGGGAAAAGCCTTTTCATGTCAGGTGAACTCCAAGTCACATTAAGTAAAGACAGCCTTGCAAGCAGGGTCTGGTACTGAAGCACCAGACAGGCCAAATAATGACAATTCTCAGAGAATGAGGCTTTGAAGAAGCTCCAGGCCCATTTTGCCCCCTCTGGAGACTGCCAAGTTACTGGTTTTCACCGAAAAATGCAGGCTGTTATTTGTTAAGGCTACTGTGGAGCTGGAAAGAGTAAGATGAGAATAGGGTGAATTAAACTACCACAAAGCTCACTGTTCTTACCAAGATTCAGCTGGTTTTGTTTTGAACACATGCTTCCTGAGTTGTTGGACAATTTTGGTTGATTTCCAGAATTCTTAAAAAATTTATCCTGACAAATTCTGCCAGTTTTGTCAATGATTTTATGGAGGAAAGATTTCAGAGGTTTAAACTGCCATTTTTTTGCTGATGTCATTGTGGCAAATAACTCTGGAATTCGACTTTACATTACTTACTGAAACTTACTATGTTTCTAGCCTAGGAGCTTGCCATTTCACTCTTAGTAATGCCATTGTGAAATAGCAGGCATATTAAAGACTATACATAGCATATTATTCAGAAGAGCAAAAACCCAGAAATCAAAATGTCCAACAGAATAAACAAATTATGATGTACAAGGGAATACTTCTCCACAATGAAAATGAATCACAACCATATAAATTCATATGGGTAAATCCTCATTACATGATTTTAAGTGAAGGGAAAGAAATCTGAGGAATAATATATTTTATAATAAGATTCCATTCTTATAAAGGTCACAACAGGGGCGCCTGGGTGGCTCAGTTGGTTAAGCGACTGCCTTCGGCTCAGGTCATGATCCTGGAGTCCTGGGATCGAGTCCCGCATCGGGCTCCCTGCTCGGCGGGGAGTCTGCTTCTCCCTCTGACCCTATCCCCTCTCATGCTCTCTCTATCTCATTGTCTCTCTCAAATAAATAAATAAAATCTTTAAAATAAATAAATAAATAAATACAGGTCACAACATATGGTTAAAACTAAAGAAAGGAAAAGAAATAATTTTAAAAATATAATAGATTAATGATTATTTCTGAGTCAGAAAGAAAAAAGGTAAGTACTGAGAGAACTTTAATAGCGTTAGCAAAGTATTATTTCTTAAGTTGGATGAAAGGCTCATAGGTGTATAGTTTATCATTATAGTTTGTAAGTTATTAGTGTAACTTGTCTTTTTGTATGTACTAAATATTTTATAGTAATAAAAAGAGAGGATCTAGACTATTTGAGATGGCTTTAACCTTTTTTTCCCCTTACATATTTGTGCTATTTCTATAGGAAATTCCTTATAGAGTAGCTGAAAAAGAACAAAGGGTTATGAGATTTACAGGCTCTGCAGTTATTAAACTGTACAGGATCTTAAAAAGTTACTTGATGTCTCTGAGCTGGTTTCCTATTGGTGGTACTTCCTTCAAAGGCCATTGTGAGAATTATGACAAATTACATGTAAACTGCCCAGCCAGGAGTAGGTACTCAATGAATAGTAGGTCTTATTAGCAACAAGACATTACAATATCTATTTAAACATTAAAGAAATCCATCCATCATTCAGATAATCAAGTGGGGTGTTTTTTTTTTGACAAAAATTTCCACAAACAACTAAAGCAATTTTTATTTTTATGATGATATTATAGCATTGCTAAAATAGCATCAAAATGAATCCTCATAGTAAAGCCTGATAAGTGTTGAATCATTTTTTTCCAGCCTTACTGAGGTATAAATGACAAAATCTGTATATACTTAAGGTATACAACATATTTTACACCACTTTTTTGAACCAAGTATTGAACTATTTATAACTTGAAAAAATACTCATCTTTAAGAGATGTATCTATTTCTAGACATAATTTCGTAAATTCCTATAGCAAATAAAACCATTTTGAGAAGTATTCTTCCAATTACAGTTTCCAGTACACCTAACATTTCAGCATTTTCAGAATATTTGTGTTCCTTAGTACTAGACTTTGAGAAATGGCCAATTTGGGCATCTATTGATTACAGAAATTTCCACTTATGTGAGTGTTTTATACATGAAAATACACATGTATATATTGTTAAAAGCCTAGAAAACTTTAAAGTCCCCATAATTTCCACTGAACTCCAATGAGCATGTCATTTCCACTGAACTCCAGTGAGCATGTCATTTCCACTGAACTCCAGTGAGCATGTCATTTCCACTGAACTTCAGTGAGCATGTCATTTCCACTGAACTCCAGTGAGCATGTCAAATGTGGTATAAAATATCATGTTGAATACCTTAAATATACACAAGTATACCTTAAGTATATACAAGTATAAGCATCAAGCAATAGATATATCTCTAAAAGATGAGTATTTTTTCAAGTTATAAATAGTGCAATACTTGGTTCAAAAAAGTGGTGTAAAATATGTTGTATACCTTAAGTATATACAAGTATAAGCATCAAGCAAAAATTCCAGGTAATCAAATTTGTCCTCAGCATTTTCCTTTCTCATACACACTTCTTATCTCCTAGGTCCTCATTCTCTAAGAGTTCAGTGACCTAACCTCCAGCTGTCTCTCACTTCTAAGTTTAGCACTCCATCCAGGACCACCCTATTTGAAATAAAGCTCTTTTTTTTTTTTATTATGTTATGTTAATCACCATACATTACATCATTAGTTTTTTGTTTTTTTAAAGATTTTATTTACTTATTTGACAGAGAGATAGCGAGAGCAGGAACACAAGCAGGGGGAGCGAGGGAAAGGGAGAAGCAGGCTCCCCGCGGAGCAGGTAGCCCGATGTGGGCTCGGTCCCAGGACCCCGGGATCATGACCTGAGCTGAAGGCAGACGCTTAACGACTGAGCCACCGGGCGCCCACATCATTAGTTTTTGATGTAGTGTTCCATGATTCATTGTTTGCATATAACACCCAGTGCTCCATGCAGTACGTGCCCTCTTTAATACCCAAGCTCTTAATTATTCTGTTTTCCAGGCAAAATTAGTGCGGTCTCACAAAATACAGAATTATAATATGCCAATGTTGTCTCATGAGGTTGTATTGATTTACTAGCACAATGGGGTAGAACATGTAAGAACTGAAAGTAGATGCTGAAAACCAAAAATGAAACACTGAAGTTTTCTTTTTACATCTCTCATCAGAGGCTAACTTACCAGTATCCTCAAATTAGCTTCCCTGTTTTCTTCATAGATCTGAATGAAGCGATGACTCCAAGACCATGAGTGTTAATGGTCCTGGCCAGCAAGTGTACCAGCCCTGTCACATTGGAGTCTGGGACAGGTAGACACTGAGTGACATTTTTGGTTAGCTGGAGGTCCTTAAACATGGTTCTCTGTATGAGTTATTCACTGTGGCTGCAAATCATTTGTCACTGCTACCTTTCCCATATGGCATTCCCATAGGCCTTCCCAAACTATTTGCAACCAAGGGGCCCAGTCTCTTGACCTGTCAGCACTGGTGCCTTTGTTATGGTCCTGACTGTCTTGGACTTTTACTTGGGTTTAACAATCAGAAAGATAAACCAGATGCAGTATCTCAAATA
The DNA here is from genome assembly GCF_054177405.1 of Leptonychotes weddellii. Lineage (NCBI taxonomy): Eukaryota > Metazoa > Chordata > Mammalia > Carnivora > Phocidae > Leptonychotes > Leptonychotes weddellii. The sequence continues at coordinate 50,853,830 of NC_138380.1, forward strand.
TTCACCAAAATAAGTTGAAATTAGTTTTAAAATATCTACTATTTGGTATGCCATAGTATGTATTTGAGAATCAGATCTATTTGCAAATAGCTCAGAATATCAGCACCAGGGGTGCCTGGGTGGCTCAATCGTTAAGTGTCTGCCTTCGGCTCAGGTCATGATCTCAGGGCCTTGGGATGGAGCCCCACATTGGGCTCCCTGCTCCACAGGAAACCTCCTTCTCCCTCTCCCACTCCCCCTGCTTGTGTTCCCTCTCTGTGTCTGTCAAAAAAATAAATAAAATCTTTAAAAAAGAAAAAGAATATCAGTACCATGTACAACCTTCAACATTATAAATTCCACCCTGGTGATTTTGCAGAACAAGAAACTGAAGCCCAGAGAAGTTAAGTGATTTGCCACCAATGACATAACATTTAAGTAGCAGAGTTTGGACCAAGATTTCTTGATTTTTAGGCTGGCTCTTTTTCTCTATTCTTCTCTCTCTTTTTAACAATACCTGATGATTTGTCAACCAAGGGGGGAAAAGGGTTTGCATGAATTCTTGTTCGTAACATAAATAGCCAATGTTAGTACAGCTGGTGGTCACCATGTCCATGCTCTATGTTGTTGACCCTTTGTTTGTAACTGGCTATTTTAAATAACTACCTCCTAAAAAAACAATTAGGCTTCTGTTCAATACTCTTCGTATATACATTTGGCAATTCTGCATTCTGTGAAGTTAACAACAATGATGATTTTGAGTGTAATATGTGGACATTCTACTTGAGAATGTTTCTGAATCACTGATTAAACTCCCACAAAGTCATGACAATTAGAAATTGTGCATGCTAACATAATCATTTTGTTATTAAGTGGCTCTGTGCCAGCATTATCTTTTTAAAATTATAATACTGTGGCTTAGCTGTTATATTTTTTTAATTCTTTGAAAATAAGACCTTCAAAGATCATTCTTTTAAAATGTCAATTTATTCCAGTGTTACAAATGACGTTCTCAAACAGGAATAATTATTGCCAAAAGTGCTACTGGCAGACAGCCAAAACCTCTCCATAAGGCTGATTCCTTTCCTCTTTCCAGTAGTTCATTACCAAAAGTAAAGACTGAGTAGTATGCACCACATTAATGACCCCATAAATCCCTTGAGATGAGCAATTAATGTCCTGATGTTGATCAAGTCAACTACACATAAGGTGTGCATATATATATTTTAAATACAGCTCACCTTTTCAAAACTCTATTTCTATTGGTTCTGACTTCTCAAAGAGTTAAAGTAAAGGCTTCTGGGAAGACAATATATTGTAAAGTGTACCTTCCTACCCTGCATTTTTTTTTTATCACAAATGGAACAGTCATGGGCTGTTAAGCAACTTGGTTAAGCAACTGCCTTCGGCTCAGGTCATGATCCTTGAGTCCCAGAATCGAGTCCCGCATTGGGCTCCCTGCTTGGCGGGGAGTTTGCTTCTCCCTCTGGCCCTCCCCCTTCTCCTGTGCTCTCTCTCTCTCATTCTGTCTCAAATAAATAAATAAAATCTAAAAAACAAAACCAAGTGGAACAGTCAGGTGTAACTGAATCAAAATTCACGAGATAAAATGAAAAATAATCCTAATTAGATTTTACTTTAGATTAACAAAATTTGTGGTGCCTGTTGTTCACATTATATTTCCCTTGTCCCTACAATTGCTAAAAATACCAAATCAAACACCACCCAGATTTCCTTATGAAGTGTGTGAACTAGTGCATTAAAAAGTCATGTTAGCACCAACAAAGTTTATAGGGGCAACTGCATTCAAGACGCACATGGCATACCTTTAAATAGCGCTGTTAAAATACCAAATAAAATGTCAACGTCTGTCAGGTCTCTGGCTTTTATAAATTGTTTAGACTGGGAAACGTTGGGGTTTGGACATTGTTCTTTTCATATGATGTAGAAAAGAAGAGACCGTAAAAAGAAAAGAACAATAAAGCGTAGATCATTTTTGAAGTTCTTTCATGGAAAAACATACCCTGGATCATTACCCTTCTAATCAACAATTTCCTTCTTCCTCCCAGTTCTTCCCGTCTGGTATTTACCTTTCTCCCCTCCCCCACCCCTCCCCTCTCTCTGGGTGGTATTCTGAGCTTATACATACTATTCAGTAATCATATTTTTTAAATTGCTTAAAAAGAGAATCCCAGGAGGACATGACAGACATGTATATACTGGGTATTTTTAACCTGGACCATAGCTTTACTCACCATTTCTGTGCTCTTAAAAACACACCAGAGTGCCCTGACCGCAGTTTCCCCAAGGAGAGGAAGGCCTTGTGAGCAAGATCAGCTACTACCTACCTACACACTAGTTATTATCACACCTTAGTGGCCATCTTCCTGCCCTCTTCCCTCCACCCCTTTCCTTTTATTAGCACACCACACTCCCCACAATTCCCAAACAACAACATCACTGTTTCAGCTTCTTCTCTGGATTTCCCACACTTAATGCAACCCAGACCTCACCTTCAGCTCTCCTGAGGCCACTTTGGAAGCCAGCTCGATGACACAGCCAACAGCCATGCGTGCAGCACCGGACGAGTGCAGCTCATTCCAAATGGTGTCACTGTCCACCTGAGCAAACAGTCAGCACAGCGCGAAGAGAGAGAGAGGGAAAACAAGAAGGAGAACGAATAGATGAAAAAGGAAGGGCGGGGGAGGGGAGAAAGGAAGGGAGAAAAAGCAAATTTGTGAGGAAGGGCTGGCAGGGTAACAGCCTAGGTACAATAACATTAGTCTTCCGTCCCAGCCAGTTGAAAAGACCTTCTGGACACAGCTTTGCTTATGCTTTTTCTCTATACTGACTTCTCCAATGGAAACACATTCCTGCCATGCCTCACTGCCATTCCCTGTTTAGATTTCTCATTACAAACAGCATTACATAGGCCGGATCTGGCTTAGTTACAGGCCTGCTAGAAACCAGGCCCCAGTAGTAGATAGAGTAAAAGCTAAGAGCACTTAGCTATACATAAAAATCGGATTTGCAAGTGCTAGAGGGGAAAAATTCAAATACCTTTCTGGCTGCAGGTTTACAGGGAGCCAAAGACAATTATTAGGCAAGTAGTAGCAGCAGTCAGTGAGTAGGAAGTAGCAACCACAGTTCAGGTTCTCTACCTACATGGAAGGAGTGTGTGGTCCTCACACTTAAAAACATTCACCAAATTCAACTGCAAGGAGTAATTTGATTTTCAAAGTAGAAGCTTAAAATTTCTAACATTTAGTACAGTTTAGCGGCTGGTCTTAATGTAGACTGGTATTATTAAAATTGGATAGGCCATTAAAAATACATGGTTGCTTCTATAAGAGAACATTCTTATGAAAACAAAGCATAAACCAATATTTTTTATTTACCTTTATAAAACACTATTTACTCTCTTTCGTGCATGCAGTAAGATAAAATGTAACAAGGACAGGAAAATGTAATAACAGTGGTCTATACTGATCATATGTTACATATTTTTATGTATAAAATATTTCTTAATATAAAAAAACAGAATCAAATGGTAGAAGTCTCTAAAGTTACAACACATAAATTACCTGAAGCACTAGGAAACGTAATAAAAAATTTGTGACTGTGCAAATAGCAAGACTTCTCAAATGTTGTATAAGAAAGGAAATCCCACACAAAATAAAGCTGTTTTTTTTTTTAAAGAATTAAGTTAAAGAGGCCTAGTGACATGGAACAAATACAATAACAATTATACATATTCACAATGCACTAAACAGTTTCCTAAGCATTTTAACATGCCTTTTCTCATGAGATCCTTACCAACTTAAACTCTGTCAAGATCAATGAATAAATAATAAATGAAAACAGTAAATAAATACATAAATAAATAGAAAATTAAGATCTTTTCAACAACAGCATAGTGGTGAAGAGAGACGTTTCTGAATCGTATTGTCAGGGTGAAGTTACAGCTTCACTGCTAAAACCTGAATGATGGTAGGCAATTAATTAATTAATGTCTCTCTGCTTTGGTTCCCTTATCTATGACACAGCAACTTTTTAAAGTACCATCTGTGTATGATTTTGGTAAGAATTAAATGAAAAAGTGATAAGCAAATCTTAGTTACTACTATTTAGGCTACTATTACACCCATTTTATAATGCCTAACACAGAGTAGAGGCCTTATAAGTGTTTACTGAATGAGCACACTGTGGCTTAGAGAGGCTACTCAGCTGGCCCAAGGACCTTCATAAAGAACCCTGACTGACATCACATGTCTTTCTACCACAGTCCTGAAATAACTCTCACTTTCTAAGAACATTAAGCCCTTGAAATAGTCAACATCATCATGGTCAACACTACCAGCTAAAAAATAATCATCAAATGGACAATAGGACCTAATCATCTGCCTTCCAAATTAAGTTTTATGTTTACTGAACAATATAAGCACTTATTTGAGCTTCATATAGATATATCCTTGAGGAAGATGGTTGCTCAAATTGAAAAATGAACACCAATATTTACATTGTACTGCATAGTTTTTAGCCAATTTTCAACTATTGCAAAGCTATAGGTGCCATAGAAAGTCCTCATTAATCAGATTTAAAATTATTGGGAAGGCAAGCAAACATAAATCAATAAATCCCAAAGACTTAATGGGTGAGTCAAAACCACATATAATTCCAAACCCCTTTTTATTTGACTTTGGAATACACTGTAAGTTTTTTCTTAAAAAAAAAAAAATCAGAAAAATTTCTTCCAAAAAGCTATAAACATACACTTGATTAGAAAAATATTCCAACACCTAGGAACAACATCTCTTTAACCATAATACTAAGGGGCATTAGATAGCCACAAATAACTCAAATTCACCTTTTTGTCTATATCTTTCTATCTTCCTGGAAGTATTCTTATAGAGGTAATACTCTGTGTCTATGCCATCAATTTTGGTGTGTGAACCTCTACTAATCAAGATACTTATGTTTTTAAATTCAGCTAACATTTGTTAGGTACCTACTATATAACAGATGCTAAGAGTTATAGTATATGGGAGTTATTTTTATCATAAAGATATGATTATTGATTGAAAGAATGCTGGGCACACAGATGCTCAATGGAATGGATACTTGAGATTTTGACTACATCCAAAGTTCAGGCTTATCCCTAAATAGGTGCTCTTTAGGAATCTATGAAATTTATCATCCATTTATTTACTTATATTTAAACATAAAAAACATTTAAGTAACTTTCAACCAGTTTTATGTTTAGTTTGTAACTATATGGTAATAATAGTCAAGATTTTGCATATAATCTATTCATAAACAGGTAATTGTATGTAATTCTGAATTTATTAACAGATGTTGTCTTAGCTCAGCTGCCATAACAAAATACCATAGACTGAGTGGCTTAAATAACAGGATTTTATTTCTCCTAGTTCAGGAGGTTAGGAAGTCCAAGAAGGTGTCAGCCAATTTGGTTTCTGGTTGAAATTCTGGTTCAGTTCTCATCCTGACTTGCAGATGTCTACCTTCTCACTACGTCCTCACATGGCCTTTCCTCAGTGAGTGCATGTGGAGAGAGACAGATCCCACTCTCTTCCTCTTCTTATAAGCCCACCATTCCTATTAAATTAGGATATTACCTGTATGACCTTAATTACCTTAATTACCTTCTAAAAGCCCTATTAAATTTAAATCACATCAGGGATTAGGGCTTCAACATATGAATTCGGGGGGAAACAATTCAGTCCATAGCAAGATTATATCCGAAAAACGTTTATAAGTCAATTTATAAACATATTTTCCTAAGATATTGTGTTCAAAGGGCCATTAGCTACCAAAATTAGTTACTAAAAGTTACCCACATGTATTTGCCATGTTATAGTTTAATAAGAGCTCCAATGGTAAGAAAGCATGCATGGCTCATGAACTCTCCTGACTATAAACTCTGTCATAGAAGAGACTCCCAAATCCACTTCCTACTATTCTCAATGGCAAAAAGTATTTCTTCTCCTGTTATGTCCCTCTTATTGGTTGGAGAGATTGCCAAAACCTTTCCCTATATTAGTGATAGTGTCAAGAATGTCACTGTCATATGAAAGCTCTGATTTTAACTGCTGCAAGAATTTCTGACAGTAGAAAAAACTCTAGGTAAGAGAGGATGGTTGACTCCACTAATTGTTGGTGGTTCTTGGCATGGAATGGGATACTGAGTGGCTGGAAAAGAAGGAAAAAGAGCAAGAAGGATTAGATTTAGATGGATATATGTAAACGGGATTAAGGAGCTAAAATGGCAATACGATGATGGTGAAAGTTGGGACCAGAAGAACTGTAAGACAGGTGCTCTAGCATTTGAAAGTTGAAGGTAGAAAGATTAGGAGAGTGACACAGAGTTGGCTCTGGATATGGAAAATAATTGTAAACAATGTAAATTGTTTAGATTAAGCCAGGAAAGGGGAAAGAAATGGTAGTGGAGCAGAAAGCCATTCTGCTGACTACACTAGCTGGTTATTAAGATCTTGCTAAAGTTGTTAAGACATGCAAAGCAAATTTTTAAAACCAAACTAGTATAATTTGAAAAAAATCAACGTGCTTGTATCTTTTTTCTTTCCATACACCACATTCACTTCTCCTTAGCCTGTCCACCAATTTATTCTTCAGCCTGATACGTGTGTGTGCACAGCCATGCACACATGTACCTGTAAATTAGGAGGCAATGGTACACAGACTAAAAGGGAGATTAAGATTGATACAAAAGAAATGTGAAGAAACTGACATTCAAAATAGAATTTTGCATCAGTACACATAAAAATCTAGATTTTGTGATCAAGTAGGATTTTTTTTTCCCAAATTCCTTTATATATCAAGAACTAAGCCAGTGGTCTCAGATTATAGTCTTACATTAGTGATAGCATCAAGACAATGCTACCACTGCCTTTCTGATAGTCAGCAAAGAGACTCTTTCTACCTATGACAACCAGGCCTAGAGCTCATAGATTTAGCCTTTAGATAGGATACAATAAGAGGAAGAAAAAGCCAAAAGCCGTCCCTTCAGGTCCGGAGAGACTGGAGAAAGGCAAACCAAAGGCGCAGCAGAAGCACCCCACCTGAGAACCCTGCCAGGCTTCATCTTGCAGAGAAATCAGGAGAAAATCAGCTGCTTCTAATGCTAGGCAATCAGGAACAAGACGCACCAGAGAAATTGCCACAGAAGCCTGACTATCCAGAGGAGAGCATGAGTGTCAAAGGACCTCATCAGGTCTCCATCCCTCCTTCAGATACCCAAAAGCCATCTGGAAGAAGAAGCTGAAAGACTGAGCAATTACCTAAAAAGACTGCATCCAATAGTAAGTTGATCTTGAAGTTGATCTTGAAGAGATGGATATATTAGTAATTGTGGAGAAGATCAGTGTAATTAGGAAAAATAGAGCATATTTATCACACATATGAATAAACATGACTAATTCTAATTTTGTGTCCCATTTTTAAGGTCAGGAATTTACTCTGCTGGATGATAGGGAAAAGGTCTAACCAGGATACTGCACAGAAGTCCCAAAGGATATGCTGTATACATGGCTAGTGCCATATAACTGTATTTTAGAATTAATGCGGCAATATACAACTTACTGCCCCCCTCAGAATTCATCTGGAATTTTTACCAAGCTTTTGCTTACAGAGTATTCTGAAAAACAGTATGTTTTCAACTTCCAAATATTTCTGTATAAATGTACAAAACATGAAGGCAGTTTTAGTAGTCTGCTGAGGAACTGTCCAAAGAGGCTTTGTTTTATTGCCAGAATTAAAATCTATCAATTCGAAAATAGTCCCCCAAAAGGTCAACTCACTTATAAACATGTAGAAGGGTCTGGACCTAACATGTGTCCAAAACTGTGGTTCAGAAATGTTAGATAAGGCTGTCCCATAAGAAGTCTTTCTGTTAGGAATGAAGCAAATGTGGTGAGATAGGATGGAAATATACTCTAGGATAGAGAATTATGCAAGCTTGGCCCAT
>NC_138380.1:50861913-50881269 GCF_054177405.1 Leptonychotes weddellii
ACTGGCAATATGAAAACTCCAGGATAATCAAGCAGAGGCCAGTGGGACTTATCAATAGGAAGGAAGGAAGGAAGGAAAGGAGGAGAGGGAGGGAGGGAAGGGAGGGAGGGAGGGAAGGAGGGAGGGAGGGAGGAAGGAAGGAAAGAAGGGAGGGAGGGTGGGAGGGACAGAGAGAGAGAGAGAAAGAAAGAGAGAGAGAGAGAGAGAAAGAAAGAAAGAAAGAAAGAAAGAAAGAAAGAAAGAAAGAAAGAAAGAAAGAAAGAAAAAGGGAAAAGGAAAGGGAAGGGAAGAAAGAAAGGAAAAAAGAACAAGAGAGAGGAAAAAAAGTCCAGCAATTTATAAGCACAGAGCAATTATTCATACTAGTCTCCTAAAATAGTTAGGAAGATGCTGTCTCTATGGAGGCATAGAGGTAGAAAAGAGAGTAAGGGCCCAAAAAGGACCAGTTACGTAACTACTTATAAAAACTTAGCCACTAGGTAATACTATTCACATCTGAAAGAAGAACATCATGTTGTAATCTCTATATCTATAAAAGATAAAAAGGAGGACTGCTGAATCAAACCTGATCTATGAAACATGAATGGCGGAAACAATTCATTCACTCGAGTCATAGCAGAATGCAATTCAGGAAATACACAGAGGAAGTGATAGAAACCTAATAAGGACATTTCAGTTTTTTATTTTTATTGTATATTCCCTTACTTTATAAAGCTCTGATCTTTATTATTTATAAATAACAATGACAATAATAATAATGATCTCATAATTATAGAGTACTTATTAAGATCCAGGCACTATGCCTAGATACAATTCTTACAACAACCATTGGCATAGATGCTATTATTAAGCACTTCTGTAATGAAATTCAGAAAGGTTATTTAGCTAGTAATTAGTGCAGCTGGAATGAGAACTTGGAAAAAAAAGAGTATAAACTTTTAATCCATATTGATTTTTTTATGCTAGTAAAATAAAAATCTAAATAAACTAAATAAAAAACAAAAAGATTCTAATTTTATTTATAGAATCAAAGATCTTCCTACTGAAATATATCAGCTAAGACCTGATAACACCAATATTTTATCTTTAAAGGTATTGAAATTCTACCATATAAAATTGCTAAAATATTCAAAAAATTCAAATACCGCAAGTTATATCTAGAGTAGTTGGGTACTTTCTAATTTGTTTGCCATTATACTAAAGCAGTAGTTCTCAGTGGGGGTGCTTTTGCCCACCACCTCCCCCCACTCAGGGGCCATTTGGGAATTTCTGGAGACATTTTTGGTTGTCAAGACTGAAGGACCAGGTAAGCTTCTAGCTTCTGTTGGGTAGAAGCCAGGAATGCTGCTAAACATCTTACAGTGCAACAGGACAGTACATGAAAGAAGTATCTTGCCCAAAATGTCAATGCCAAGGTTGAGAAATCCTGCCCTAGAAACACTGAGACCCTATATATAACAGTGCTACCTTCTTCATATTGGCTGCTAGAAATCTCAAAGTAAAATTTGTGGTCCTTGTCTAGTAAAAATAGTAGCTATTATAACACACGCTTTATATGCTAATCTCAGTCCTACCTCATTGTATTTTCACTTTTGCATAATGACACCTACTTTGAATACACACACACACACACACACACTTCATGTTTGTTTTGAAAGCTGCTCTAAATCCTTTACGGAATATAGCAAGAATAAAAGGAAAGTATAAAGAAAGAATAAGAAGCAAAAAGAGCAGAGAGAGAATGCAGAGAAGAGGAGAGAGAGGGAACAGGGAGGAAATTGCTTTATATTTTCATTGTTAACTTTTTAAAGTTGTGTTTTCTCTCTTGCCTTTTCTTGGGAATAAACCAAGAATGATTTTTATCAACATTGTTCTTTTCCTGAATTTATCCAAATAATTTTGTCTCCTGAATAGAATCGACACTAATATAAACTTATACTAAAGGGTTGTTCTGTCCTTTTCAGTTTCTTCAGTTTCAAAAATGGTAGTGACAGCCAAGAAAAAACTTTCACAGATCTTCCCACCTTTTGCTTCAATCTCAACTTTTTTTTCCCTAATACATCAAAGAAAGGGATGGCAATTTCTTTTAATTATTTCAAAAAAGAAATAATTACATAATATCAGTGGCAAAATAAAAGATCAAAGACATCATAAGATTATTGGCATCTATACCAATAAGAAAATAGAAACAGACAAGTTCTACCTATTAAAAGTCAAGTCCTTGAGAAATGTTTGTTGATGAGAATGTTGGGTTTGTCCCTGCATACAGTAAGGCTGCTATGATTCATTTTGTTTAGTGGAAATATCTAAGTGCTATTTGTGAATACATTCACACTTCCAAGTGTTCACTTCCTTCCAAGTGTTCATTTCCTTTGAAACAGATTCTGAGTATCTGAGAGCTGGGTATACTATTTCAAAAACCAGTGCTTTCACAGTTTCTTTTACTCCAGTCTGCATTAGGAGCATGAATTAAAATGACTAAAATCCACAGTCAGGATTTTGCAAGAAATCAAGAATGCTTCCTGAGTGCCACTCCCTCTCCTTATTCAGAAGCCTCTGTGCATGTGCATATCCTTCCGATAACCACTTAATTGCTTTCAGTTTTCTCCTTTTTTTAAAAAATTGTTTACTCTGAGAATGACCACATAAAAATGGACAGCAAAATAAAAGTGTGACACACAGTGCACGAAATAATCAGAGTTCTAAGTAAGCTAACTCTCTGAAAGCTTTGTCACTGAATATTATACATTGCCAATGTAATTTATGGTTTTAAAAACAGCAATAATAGCAAGCTTCTCCCAAAATACTTTTCAGACCTGCAGCAGCTATAATTTAAATATTAACTAAGGGGTATTGGTAACCCTTTATATAGACAAATAGAATCCATGAACAGGAAAAAGTACAAAAAAATAGCTTAGAGAGGTTTACATACAGAAGTGGTGCAAATTCGGGCTCTAGTAGTAGCCACATGTTCAAAAGACTCCAGAGGTCAGAGTGGAAATGTAGATGTAATGTAATGTAAGGTAAATGAGAGGCATGCCCTTGGTGTAATTTTCCAATCTTAAAGATTGAGAAGAATTCCATTTTTAAAAACTCCCCAGCCAGGCTAAAAGATTATCTATGTACTAAATATGGCTCCTGGGCTATCAGTACATAACTTTTGCTGTCCAGGGTGACTTGCTTCTACAAAATGTTTGAAAATTCTAAAGTAGGAGGTGGAGAGTATAACTAAGGGGGTATGTTTATAAAGGATTCTAGCTTTGCCTGAGGATAAGGGTAGAGCAATGATGCTCAGGTTAACATTTCAAGTAAATGCTACAAATATTCACAGCACTACAAAAAGTTTCATTGCACATTAAAATTTGTTACTTGAGAAACTACACAGTGGTGAAATATATAATTAATTCAGCAATGTTTTTAAATTAATTTGAAGCTTATTAATTGCAGTAATGCCTATGGGCATTTAAAAATGTAGCCTCTTATTTCTGACACATCTACCCTAATAAAAAATGCTGAATAAATAATTAATTAGTTAACCATGGGGAAGGGGGTTGGAGCTAAGGTCACAAGGCAGGCAAGTAACCTGAGCTGTCTAATACAGGGGTAAATGGATTCTTGTAAAGAGGAAAGAGAAAATAAAGCAGAAGAAATATTAAATACATAATGAATGAGAACTTCTCAAAAACAGTGAAACCATAGATCCAAAAGATTCAGACCATAACTAGAAAAAAAAATGCCATCAATTCAACTATACAAACATATAAAACCACACCTAGCACATCACAAACTGCTAAAAACTAAAAATCTTGAAGGCAGCCAGAGAAAAGACAGATCACATAAAATCTTGAACTAAGGAATTTTGGCAGATTTCTTAGCAGAAACTATTTAAGCTAGAAAACAATGGAATGACAACTTCAAAGTTTTCAAAGGAAAAAAAAGGTCTATCAGAATTCCATACTAACAAAAATATCTTCAAAAAAATATCTTTAAAAGGTGAAATAAAGATTTTTCAGAAAAATAACTGCTGAAGTATTATACTTCCATCAGACCTGAGTTACAGAAAATGGTAAAGAAAATCGCTGAGGAAATGAAAAGTGCTAAAAATGATAATAATGAAGGCTTTCACATAAAAGAGACCTTTTTTCCTTATTTTTATTCCTTTAAAATACTGACTATCTAAAGCAAAAATAATAAAAATTTTATTGAGGGGTTTAGGATATATGTAAAAATCAGATGTATCACAACAAAGTATGTAGAATGGAAGGAGAGAACACAAACTGCTACAGGATTTTTGTATTATATATGAAGTAGTATATATTACCCGAAGGCTGACTTTGATATGTATTAATAGGTATAAATGCTAGAGAAAATACTAAAAATATAGATAAAAAACTAATAAACCGATAGTGGAAATAAAAGATATAATTTTTAAAAATATTCAATCCAAAGGAAAGCAGTAAAAGAAAAACAAGCAAAAACCAGATGTAACAAATATAAAACAAATAACAAGATGGTCAATTTAAATTCAACCATAGCAAAAACCACTGGTCTAGAATACTGCTACTCAGTTTGGTCCATGGAACCATGGTGGTCCCATTCTACAACAAGATAAACAAAAGCAAGCATTTAGCAACTTCTACAGCAATTGTTTAGAATAATTTTATATCTGTTCAATCCAATGAGTTTTTATTTTATACTTTTGTATCTCATTTTTAGTAATTCTTTTTTATTGCATTTTACAAAAGCATTGCTCTATGACAGGAAATAAAAAGTAAGCAAGCAAAATCTTGTCCTTTACCACATAATAATTTGAGGAGCATTGATTTCATAAAGAAAGGACTTTCCTCCCAAATTGTACACAAGAACTCTATTTGAGTAAGAGAGGTAGAAAGAAAAGGTGAAACTAGAGGTAAAATTAGAAATGTGTATTAGGTGGGGTGCCTGGGTGGCTCAGACGGTTGAGCAACTGACACTTGATATTAGCTCAGGTCATGATCTCACGGTCATGGAATCAAGTCCCACGTAGGGCTCGGTCAGTGGGGAGTCTACTGGAGAAAATTTTCTCTCTCCCTCTCCCTTTCCCCTCCTCCAACTTGTGCATGTGCGCATGCATGCATGCTCTCTCTCTAAAATAAATAAATCTTAAAAAAAAAATGTGTTAGTTTTTTTCTTTTAATTACTGCCTTTTTTTTTTTTAGATTTTACTTATTTATTTGAGAGGGAGCGCGGCCACACAGGAGGTGGGAGAAAAATAGAGGCGGAGGTACAGGGAGAGAAAGAATCTCAAGCAGACTCCCCTCTGACTGCAAACCCGACACAGAGCTCAAGCTCTCGACCCTGAGATCATGACCTGAGCCAAAACTAAGAGTTGGATGCTTAACCGACTAAGTCACCCAGGCACCCCATGGAAGTAGTTTTATTAATAAATTAGCCTGCATAAGATAAGTCATACACCAAGAGAGAATGACCAACAGTAAGACCTTAAAAACTACCACTTACAAATTGTTCAAACTTGGACAAGCTTATTAACCATACTCTAAATAAAAATGGAGATGATACCACCTTCTTCACAGGATTATACTGCCTTTGTCATAGGATTATTATTAGCATTAGTCAATGCATGCAAAGTGCTTAATATAGTGCAACACAATAGTGAAAGCAGTAAGCTCTCAGTAAATGTTCACTAAGAAAAAAAATCCCAGAGTTTTGGTTCCAACATTACTTTCTATTCTGCAGCACATCAAAAACAAAAATCATCTGTGATATTGCTGGAAGCCAGAAACTACTTCTAATCAGAAAGCTACATTTTTTTTTTTTTTTTTTTAGCTGCATATGGATCTAGTTCAACTGGAGTTTCCTGAATGAATGTTCGCCTTTTCCAAGCACATCCAGCATAGCTCAATCATTGGCACCCAAAACAAAGCTAATGCTCTGAAAAGCCGCACATGATAGAAATTAAGCTACCTGTACTGAAAGTGGATGTGAAAGTATTTAAAAGGGAAAGAGAATGACTTAGAAGAAAAGGAATTTAGGCACAGTCTCCTTTGTATAATCTAAACGCAGCTTGTTGATTCTTTTCGGAAATATTCCCAGAATTAAATATAATACTAATTTACCCATTAACAGAACAGGTTTCATATGCACTGTGCATGGTTAATGTTGTACATGATTCTTCCACGGATGCCTTGAATATTTCACCCTCAAAGTTGGGAACTAAAACTCCTCAGCCAATACTAAGCAGTTGAGTAAGCAGCTGCTGCTATGCTATGCTGCTGCTTGGGCCACGGGGCATTTCTGAATAATTGAGTTTAAGCTTAAATAATGATCAGATGCCCCTATAAACCTCCTGAGAGACACCAGACTCAACAAAGAAACAGGTTTTCATCACAGTACTGATTCTGTGCCATTTTAGGCACATTGTATAAAAGTTAAAACCATGAAAGAAATTAAGCATCTTTTTAACTTTTGCATTACAGCAGGTAAATGTATATCATTTAAATTGATCATCCATTGTGGATCAGCTATTTCTGTAGACAGTATCCTGATTCGGTAACTTAGAAATTATCTAATATTTTTAAATCACTGAAATCATTTCAGTTTGATTTAATTTCTAAGAAACTTTAGTTTTAATTTTTCCACATAGCTTATTCTGTTTTAAGCTCTATACAGTATGTATAATGGCATCTGCAAGCCAAATGTCTTGTTTGTTTTAGGAAATAGAATACCTTTTTTCACTTAAGAGGTATTTGAGAATTTCAGTATTTTTCTATCCTCAAGCCTCTATTCTTATGGTCTAGAGCTGAAGATTCCAGTACATATTTTCTTTCCAGGAAGAGTAAAAGTGGGGGTGGGAGTAGGAAAGATTCAGAGAGAGAAAAGCCTAGTTTGTTAGTGAATTCAGTGGAAGAGATAATAAAGTCAAATTTATTACCCAAAGAAAGCATAAAGTAAGTATCTCTGGTCAGTATCTAAAGAAAGATGTAGGGGATGGATTGGAGCACCAAGTAAGTGCTGGACACTGTGTTAAACATTTTAAAAACATTACCTAATTCATTCCCCATGATAGCCTCATAAAGGTATTTTTAGTCGCTTTTACAAAAGAGGAAACTCAGCTTCAGAGAGCTTAAGTAACTCGAACAGTTACACAGTTGATAAGGCACAGAACTGGGATTTCAATCAAAGTCAACCATAGATACGGATATTGTTAGGGATGGAATTGTGCTCCCCCAAATGCAAATGATAAAGACCTAACCTCAAAGTGACCATATTTATACATAGGGACTTTAACGAGGTAGCATGACCAGTATCCTTGTAAGTAGAGGAAGAGACACCAGTGCTGTGCACACACACAGAAAAAGTCATGTGAGGACACTGAAAAACTGGCCATCTGCAAACCAAGGAGAGAGGCCTAAGGAGAAACGAATCCTGCCTACAACTTGATCTTGAACTTCTAATCTCTAGAACTATAAAAATATATATATATATATTTAAAACAACATAGAGTTGACCAAATCTTCATTGCTGTCAGGGATAGGATAAAGGCACATATTTTTCTAGCCTGGGCATTAGCATCTCAAGAAGAAAGGGGGAATGATTATTTAAAAAGTTAATCAGGTTTTTTAAGTACATGTTTTTGTTTTGTTTGTTTTGTATGTGTTTGTTTTTTTTTCTGTTCTCTCTGGATTTCTTTGCAGTATAAGCTAGTTATATGATGTTCCAAATGCAGGATGACTGTGAAGCTTGGAAAGCAATCAATTTTGATTTCCTGGGCATACCTGAGCTATTGTTTAGGAACACCTTATATTTATATAGCTGCTAGTAAACAACAATTTGTTGTTTAAGTTACCCAGTCAGAGATATCTTTTTACGGCAGGCTGAGCAGACAAATACAGATATGAACTTAAAAAAAAATTTTCTATATTGTGTGTTCTATAGATATTTTCTTAATGATATATGATGAGAGCTGGTGTTAAGTGCCATGAGTGCAGGGCTATGGGTATCTTCAGGGTCTGACACATAATAGATCCTTAATAAATGTCAAGAAAATCAATTAATGAATGAAAAAAGGTTAATTTTATGTAATATATTTATTGACAGGGTTTGACTGTGGCTAAAAAATCTAAAATGTGAAAATCCACTCCCCACTGAAGTCTTGCATTACATCACTAATTTAGTGAAGAACATTTCTCTATTCTTCAGTTAGCACCACACCTAGATTTATAGCTTTCATTTGCTAGCAATAGGAGCCTCCTTTCTCTGGCTTGACAACCAGCAACATCTGGGGTACTCCTAGTGCCCCAGACCTATGTTGTCATGGTTCACCCCTCTCCTCATAGAATTTCCATTTTTTATAATTGCCCATATCCCTGCAAATCTTTTTTTTTTTATTTGAGAGAGAAAGAGAGGATCTCAAGCAGACTCCCTGCTGAATGTGGAGCCTGATTTAGGGCTCAGTCCAACAGCCCTGAGATCATGACCTGAGCCAAAATCAAGAGCTGAACACTCAACCAACTGAGCCACCCAGGCAACCCTATCCCTATAAGTCTTAACCAGATCTTCAATGTCAAGCTAATTGAAGCCTACTATCTGATTTATCCAGAAAAATTGATTTTTTAAAAAGTTGATTTAAATTTGGATAAAGTATTACCACATAGTAATGCTGTATTTGATCCCCAAAGGGGATGACAAACTATGTTTAATTAATCACCTCTACTTCAGAGGTAAATAAATGGAAGCCCAGAAAAATTAAATGATTTGCCCATCCACAGTCACATAGGATCTTGTCACTCAAAGTGTGGTCCATGGATCAGCAACACTGACATCATATGTATGGGTGTTTATAAGAGAGGCAGAATCTTAGGCCCCATCCAGTTCTATTGAATTAGAATCTATATCTTAGAGAAACACTTTTGAAGCAGTGACAATGTGGAGATTTGAATCCAAATATTCCAATATCTAAATCAAGTTTTTCTGCCCATGTGCCTCATCACAAGGGCTTCTAAAAACAATCCCCGCTCCGGGCGCCTGGGTGGCTCAGTCGTTAAGCATCTTCCTTAGGCTGAGGTCATGATCCCAGGGTCCTGGGATCGAGCCCCGCATTGGGCTCCCTGCTCAGCAGGAAGTCTGTTTCTCCCTCTTCCACTCCTCCTGCTTGTGTTCCCTCTCCTGCTGTGTCTCTCTGTCAAATAAATAAAATCTTAAAAAAAAAAAAATCCCTGCTCTCACCTTACTAGTCACCCTAAAGTGCCATGATTCTAATGGGAGAACACTAGTTGGGTTGTATGATGTCAGATAAGACCTGAAGGTTTCAGGGCTTTGAAGAAGCTTTTAGATCACACCCTTGAGGTAGCAGCTTATTTATTCTTTGCAAAACAAGACCTAATTAGGGCCACTCATCAGGGTGGCAGTAGTGTCCACTCTCTACACACAGTTGCCACAGATAACCTACATCATTACATTTGATCCTCACAATAATGCAGTAAGAGAGGCCTGACTGTCCCCATTTTAAAGATGAAGAGGGGCGTCTGGGTGGCTCAGTTGGTTAAGCATCCAACTCTAGATTTTGGCTCAGGTCATGATCTCAGGGTCATGAGATCGAGCCCCATGTCGGCTCTGTGCTCAGAGTGGAGCCTGCTTAAAAGATTCTCTCTCCCTCTCCTTCTGCTCCTCCCCCTCCATTCATGCATGCTTTCTCTCTTCCAAATAGAAAGAAAGAAAGAGAGAGAGAGAAAGAACGAACGAATGAACTGACTTCAGATAAACAATAATTACTAAAAGAGAGACTGCTTTGCTGATTTCTCTGACTCCAGGTCTGGACAGAAGGACATATCTCCTAAAATCATAAAACCACTCAGGGTGAGTTCTGCCGTTATTTAGGTAGCAATACTTCAAAAACTCTCAAGAGCCTTCTATAACTCTAGGTGACTGTCACTTTTTCCTCTCATATGATAATGTTGACAGTCATATTTCTGGGCTGAGGACCTATGGTATTCTTTATTCTTTGGTTGGCTCTGCAGCCTTTAACAATGGGTGTTCTCCCTTCTCCATGTGATACAACATGCCAGTTCTTTGAATGTATATATTCATTTCATGTTGGATATTCTGCTGAAATCTTGAGACTTTTGAAATGGAGCTGGGATGGATTTATGATGACAATGGGTGGGGAACCCACATGCTTCCTCTCTTTTGTTCCACAATGGGAGGAACACATGAATGACAGCCCATTCCTTTGGGATCACTTGTAGGTTATAATGCCCACACCTTAGCTTCTTTAGTCATGGTGAGATGAAAAAGAACCAGAGTGGCTATAGGGAGGACCTTCAGATTCCAAGTAAAACCATGGATATGATGAATGAATACTGTGACTGATATTCCATATGGAAAGAAGGCGTGAACTATTAATGGAGCAGCTGGAAGAGACAAGGGGCATGCCATGTACATTAATGCTCTACCACAAACCCCCTTCCAGTATGATCAACTGCTTTCTGGCAGCCCTACTGACCTTGCATGTACAATTTCTAAGTCACCCTCCATCTTCAGAAAAATATCCCTTTGCTATTTATGTGCCAGTGATAAGAATAAGTACAGGAACATATTTGTTGTGGCAAAATGCTACATCTTGAGACTCTAAGGATTCTTAAGATACTAGTGGAATCAAGGATTTGCTAATAATATATGAATTCTTGTGGGTTATGTGGTCATTCAAGGAATCTAAGAGTCCTTATTGTTGTTATTCACAGTAATCTGGTCAGTCCTATCAAGACTGAGTTAGAAATAGAGCCAAGTAATACCATCTCAGTATTTTCTTACTACTTCATTTAATCTGATGAACATACTGTGGAAAGGGTATTTCATAATGTTCTAATCCTTGTAATCACTAGACAGTGCATATTAGATCCCTGTTCCTACCAAGACAGCTTAATTAACTCTGACCCAGTAGGTGTGTGAAATGAGAGTCTCTCTAACTCTTCCAACAGTAGTTTGGTCCAATGGCAGAGCTTTTTCACTGTCTAGTTCGAATTAAAATGCTGTGTAGAGGTTCATAATTTTTTGCCCCAAATTAATGATGTCTGAGTGCATGGATTTAATACTTCATAGGAATTACAATAAAAAGAATGCTCTTGGCAAAAGAAACAATTGTGCTTTCTTATGGCTAGGATTATTCTCATTTGGGAAATGAGTGCTGATAATCATATGAGATTGACATTATGGTGAGTTGTGCGTGCATAGTACTGTGGTTAAGAGCTCGGGAATCAAGAGATCTCTACTTCACCACCTACTAATTGTGTGACTTGAACAAGTTAGTCCCCTCTCTGAGCCTCAGTTTCCTTTTCTGCAGAATAGGAAACCTCAGTTACACCTTTAGTAACAAGACTTCTGGGAATGCTGTGAGGATTAAAAGACGTGAGGCAGGTTATCATTGAGAGCTGCATGTAAAGAATGGCTACTCTCTGATGTGAGACTGAATTAGTCCAGTTCTATGAGAATCAATAGGTATGTTTGAAAGGGTTCTCTGTCCCTGCTGAGGCCAGAACATCTCGCCTAATAGATCATCCCTTCATTAAGTCAACCTTCTGGGTCAAAGTTAAGGGTTATAATTTTAGTTAATGTTTAGAGTACAGCCCTATATAACTTAGCTGAAATTTTTTATCGATTCATCCCATTTAATAATGAAGACACTGAGTATCACAAACAGAAAGTTAATAGAAAAACAGCCCTGGATTTCAGACTCCAAAGTTTGTGTTCCTTGTGCTATATACATGCAACACACAATTCGTCATGAACAAATAGAGAAGTCATCATACTCTGCTTCATGCACTAATCTAATGGGATCAATAAATCAGTTACCCTGAATCTAGCAGCTCAGATATAAATCAGCAAGGACCAGCTAGAGACAACTGAGGACACAATATAATAGTGTCTACTAAAGAAGCAGCTAAAATGTACGTGAAAAACCACTGGGAAATATAATGCAAATGTCAGGGCATTTGCAATATACTTGAAAATGGACAGGTGTTAGAGTATTGTATCTAATTTGCAGCTGCACAATTTAAATGGGAAACTATATCCAAATAACCCCAAAGCACATAATGCTGCTAAGATCTGGAGCTACCCAGATGTCTCACAGCCACAGCTTGGATAATTGTGCCCCCACTTTCAAGCTCCTCCATACCTCCAAGGTCAGATCTTAAGAGAGATTTCAGAATCTCAAGGTGTGACTATAAATCCACCATACCTCAATCCAGGAGTCAAAAAGGAGGCCAGGAATTCTGTGTGTTCTAGACAGAACAACCCTACCCCCCAAGATGGTCACATTTTCATAGGCAGGAGTGAAGATGGGGACCCAGTACTCTGAGCAGTCTGGACAAGCCTACTCTGGTGCCCCCTATTATCCCTCCTTAAGTTAATCACCTCAAGAAGCCAGGACGCCCAGATCATCCCTCACTCATCAATGCCAAGCTCCAAAAGGTAACACTTCCCATTAGCCACCATTTCTGTCCCCAGATTCCATACCATATTCTTTCCTTGCTTTCTTCTCTACATAATATTCATCATTACGAACACATATTTGAACTAATGGGTATTTGTTTATCTGTCTTCCCCACAAGAATATAAGTTCCACCAGGATAGAATTTTTCTTCTGTTTTACTCATTGCTGTACTTACAGTTCCTGGCTTATAATAAGCAATCAATAAAGATTTATTATGTTAACAACTGAATAAATGAGTGAATGAATTCTGCCCCAAGTTGAGGTAGCCTCCAGAAGCTGTAAGTATTTTAAGCCTAAAGCCAATTAGTATTGGGTATTTGATTTCTTTCATACTTGCTTTTAATAGAATAGTTCGCTGACGCTGGATAATGCACTCACTAGCTCTCAAAATGAAGATATGATGCCTCTGTCAAAGAAAGCTGAGAAAGGAAGCCTGTCTTGTACAAATATTTAATTAGAAAAATAACTTTGGATCTCGTTCAATGAAAAGACCAGATATTTTGCCTTCAGTCCATATCACCATGGACTGCCAGGTCCTTCTCACCAAAGTTGATGAATATAAAGGGAGGAAGATTAACACAGAGTAAAGTGGTATCCATAATAAGGGATATGAGTGAGAACTGAAAAGAAAATAAAAAATTTAAAAGAAGAATATGCAGCTAGAGTTGCTCCATACTTAGCACATAGGAGTCTCTCAATACCTGTTTATTTAAAATTGAATGAATAATGTTGAAATGTCTAAAGGAGAGGCAATAGGTTAAGGGGGAAAAAAAAGTAATGTCTTTAGCAGCAAAGAATTTCACTATCTTCAGGCCTTATTTTTTATTTCTTTGAATGGAAACACTTCAAAATGGTACAGGATCACTTTAAAGGATATTTACATGTGTCCACAGTAAATATTAATTAGAGACCATATACACTATATTATTTAGAATATAGTAACAAAATAAACTAACCAAGTGATTTTGGATGCATGTCATTTTCAAATATAGCAGTCTTTTAATAGTCTTCATTTAAAAGCTTTGTTGCTAAGATAAGTCACTGATTAGTCTTTCAAGTCCTTAATTTCACTTATTATTTTAATCTTAAAATAAGACCTTGTACAGTAATAACGATGCTGCTTGCCTAGAAGTCAGGAGCTATAGGTTCTACCCAGGAGTTTGGAATGATTAAGTCTGAGGGAATATGCCATGAACTGCTTGTTATGGCTCAAGCATTCAGTAAACTAATGTTAGTTTTGGATTTTGAAAGAAAATGATATAATCTGAAAATGGAGAAATTACGCTTTACTAAACTTTCTCTGTCAAAATACTTAACAAAGACAAATCCAATAATGTTGTATCGATATTCTGTGTTGGATATTAGTTTGTTGTAGGGATGAATATCTGGATCAGAAATTATCCAGGGTAGAAATATGACAAATGAAAATATTAATGCAGTTTTTTCACATCAAAATGAAAAGGTGAGATGGGCCAGGATTTAGCTGCATTCCAAGCTGCACAACATAGAAACTGACCAAAGATTCCTTTTTTCTAAGTAGTTCCGTTTCCTTTATCAACTCTAAAAGTTCATCTAAACTCAGGCCTTATGTTTTCTTGACAGTCAGAAGTGGCAACCAGCAGATGATTGTATATTCAAATTTATTCAAGTACTTTTTAATTTCTCAGCGTTTTTGTTTCATAGAACTATAAATTTCTTGAATTCAAAGCTTAATGTTCATCAAATCCATTTACCTTTAGCAACAGGAGAGTCTACGTTTCAATTTCTTTAGAGAAATCAAATTATAGACCAGAGGAAAATTATAGAACAAGAAATTCCAGAAATGGATATATTTTCTTCTTCTCTGCGTTTGACATTACTTTGGTTGACAGTGTTGCTCATATAGTTTTTATAAGTGTTGTGGTCCTGAGAATGTGAAAAACACATGTATACAGTTTTGATGATGGCATTTTTAAGGTATCTCATGTTGACAACAGAAGAATTTTAATAGCTGTTCTTATATTCACGTGTACTTTAAATAAGAAAATGAAAATGGGGGCGCCTGGGTGGCTCAGTTGGTTAAGCAACTGCCTTCGGCTCAGGTCATGATCCTGGAGTCCCTGGATCGAGTCCCGCATCGGGCTCCCTGCTTGGCGGGGAGTCTGCTTCTCCCTCTGACCCTCCCCCCTCTCATGTGCTCTCTCTCATTCTCTCTGTCTCAAATAAATAAATAAAATCTTTAAAAAAAAAAAAAGAAAATGAAAATGGAATTTCAAAATGTATCCTGTTGTGCTTAGCCATAAAGTAAAAGCAATAGAAAGAATTTAATCACAAATGAGATACTACAGCTAAGTGAATTAGGGAGGAAGTTAAGGTTTTCATTTCTAATTGCCCTCTTTCCTACAATGAACATTAGACACGTAAAGATTATATACAATTTTACATTTAGTAGTAAACACAGAGTTATGTATATATGTTTATTTCTGTGGGGAGTGTCATCTACTTCCCTGCAACTATTATTGAGTATATACAATTAGCATAATCTATGCAATATTAGAAAATTCCTTTGTTATTTAGAAGGGATTTCCTAGCTTGCATAATATTTTGTACTGTATTTTCCACATCTGGGGCAACATGATCTTTTTGTGGAATCCACATCATGAACCAAAACTCTGAAACAATTTCACTAGGGCAGCTTATCAGTTTTACTTTTTACAGGTGCTATGGGGTGTTCCTGCTAGTATCATTTGCATCCAGTTTAAAACCAATGAAAATCCAAATAGGAGAAGAGGAGATGGGGAAAAGACAGATCCCAAATCTTGACGGATCCTCACTGTGCTGGAGGGAAGAGGGCTGTGATGCATCTCTGATAGCAGCAGTGGAGGAAATGAAGCACTGACTGCAAGCCAAGTTTGAGCTGAGCATTAATACAGGGGAAATCGACATTATCCTGATTATTGCATGTAAGAAACAGATGCCACCCCCACCTCTTTCTGCAGATGTAACAACAGACATTGTGCCTGCTCAGGATAACTGGGTGGAAATAGCACATAATGCATATACTTATGATAAAAGGAAGGGGTTACTGACTCAATATCAAAACTTCAGAACATACAAATTTTGGCATAAACATTAGGTTTTTTGTTGTTGTTGCTTTAGGGAAAAAAAATTCCTTACTAATCAGCAATAGCTTAGTGTGACTGTTGAAAACATGGTGTGTTATTATGGCCTAAACAATTAATGCCTGGATATGCACCCCCCATACCCCTCCCACAAACTCATACAAATATGTTCATTCCTTATCATTCTTGAAATTTTATTTAGCTTATTACTACTTAAATAGTCCCAACAACGCTCTTCTTTCTTTTCTGTTCTGGAAGCCCCCTCCTCTGTGTTCTCAAAGCACATTTGTCCAAATCAGCACAATGAACAGGCTATGAGCAACTGAGGAAAGGGGTCTCATTAGTCTTTGCATTCCTGCACCTTATCTAATCACTGGCAAAAAGTCTTCTTTTTCCTGCCCTTCACTCTTCATTTGATGGCAATATGTTATGTCTTCTAAATTACTGATTGTGTTTCAAAGAAAACCACTCTAAATAGCAGGAGAAAAATGTATTAATCAAATATTTCTGTTACACTGAATTTAACTATATGTCCACAGATTTGGTCATAAGATAAATCATTTTCTGATATTATAATACAAAAGAGAAAGTCAGAGAGGTCCTTTAAAAGACTTGCCACCAGAACATTTTTTTCTTTTTTTACTGTTATCGGGAAGACCCAATGTAACGTAACGGGTAAAATTATACAAAGATACAAATGTAGTAGAAAATAGCAGACAATTTTCTTTTGAATGTATGTGTGTGTGTGTATATATATGTAGTATTTACATATATGTAAATTTTATATATCAGAGGGGAGAGCTTACATTTTAAGTTTGACAGAATGAAAGAAAACTTGAGACATTTCATCCAAACCTGCCTCCTATACAGTGAGTATAGTTAGTACATAACTGAAATGTCTGCTGAAAACCTCAGGGCAATTGAAATGAGCCTTAAATTACCTCCCTATAACCACCTAATCCTTCTCCCCATCTCTCCCTTTCCAAATCACAAAAATGACATCTCTAACCTCCACAGTGTGTCAGATTTAGGAGTAATCAAATAGAATACGGGCAGAGTAAAAGTTTGTAATAAAAAGCCAGCCTCGTGTTCACAGACTGACTGAGTTGCTGCTGGAGAAGGTACCTTGATTAAAACTCACAGAGCCTCATTTTTGGCACATCTTTGACCAGTTAGGCGGGCCCAGATTCTGCCCATGCTCAGCAATTCCTCATTCCTCCTAGGGAACTGTTCTGCCTCTTCCACAGCTCCTCCTCCTCCAATTAAGGGTCTGACACTGCCCATTGACCACGTTTATTTTTCTGCCTTTTGGCACCAGGAGCTTGTCTGTTGTAGGATAAAAGTGGAATTCTCTGCTGTCTGCAGGGCTTTCCCCAGGGAACAGAGCATGAAACCCAAACTTATATATAAAATCATATCCTGTTTGCAAACATCATATTCCCTTTGCTTCTCACTAATCTGGTCCTATAAACCCCAGCACAGCTTGAGAGCCCATTCCTCATCTAAACAAATGCCATAAGCTCCTTTATACTTTTACAACCATGTCAAAAAATAATATTGCCTGCCAATAGTGATGTGATTGGAGTTGCCTCCTCCGAGCCATAAAAGAAGTGCAGAGTCTGTTATCAATTTCTCTAAGTGTATCAAGGGAATTATGGGTCGATTCAGTTCCAAGTTATAAATGACAACTCAAAAGCCGCAGAAGCGTTTGAAGCTGGGAGCTGATGACGACATTATCATAAAAGCCTGCTCGTCCTTGCTTTTGTGGTTTTTTTGTGGCCTATCAAGTGAAGAGGGAAAAATAAAGCTGAGAAATGATTTCAAGATTTCTTCACACAGCAGCAGGTCAGATGGCCAGAAAAAAATGATCACTATTTTTAGTGATATACCCTCAGGAGTGAGAACTAAAGTGGTCCTGCACTGGCTTTTATTTCCAGAGTCCCTTAATTATCTATTTCATTAGATGATGGCCAAGTCCTGGGATTTGGTAAAATGCTCTCTGCAACTGAGGCATTTTCTTGTAGTGCAATCACACACTAATGAGAAGTGAGTCTTGCCATAGTAACAAACAAAATGAGAACCAAACAAAAAGTAATTAGAAACCCTTGCGATTGTTGCTCAAAATGTAATTCTGGAAAATACACTTTAAAGCACCTTACATACCATTTGCCCATTGAGCAACTTAACCAACTACTGGCAAATTATCATAAGCAAAGAGTACACTTATCATGATGAGCACTGGGTAATGTTTAGAATTGTTGAATCACTGTATTTTACACCTAAAACTAATATAACACTATATATTAATTATACTGTAATTAAAAAACTTAAAAAATTATCATATGCAATTTTAGGAGAAAACTTAATAAGAAGTAGGGATTTTCTGATTTCATAATGTCCCAGGCAGTCTCCCCAGAAGCCAGTCAATCCATCAGCCTTCAGTAGGTATATATTAAAGCCACCTAGTAGCATGGTGTATATTCTAGGGACTGGAGTTTACTTTAATAATTGGGGAGTATTAAGTATTTTGGAATTTAAACCTATAATATGAGCTGGAAGAGTGCCTTAACACAAGAGCAATTTTGGTGGTTTCCAAGTTCTCTGAAGTGGCCCATGTTGTGAAGTTGGACCACTCTCAGTTCACACTGGCTATCTTTGTATATTTAATATGTCTAGGACTGTCCCAAAGGTAAGGACTGGTACAAATCTAGAGGATTCTCTTAGGACTTATATCAAAACGCAAGATCTGAAGGGCAAGAAGGTTTTTGAATGCCTAAGAACACAATTTGGTTTCTGGAAAAGAAAAAAAAAAAAGGCCAAATCAAACTAGTTCTCTAGAGTACCAACACGGACAAGCTTGTGCGTGCACACACACGCATCATACACATATTCACATTCACTTGGACCTATACAAAACCACCAGAAGGCCTTCAGAAGACCAAGAGGCCAATCTAATAAACAGAAGTGTCCCTCTCCAGCCTTCTCCAGCACTGAAGTCAAACTAATCCAGTCTTCCACCTCCTGCCTCTGCTTGCTGAAGCTAGATTTACCTACTACCATTGCTGCCACCAAGGATAAAGTCAGTGTTTGGGGACATTAGTAAGGACTTATTTTATGATACTGACTGTGCTTTGTATTGGACATACAGGGACAAAAGCAGTACTCATTCTTCATTCCTTGGGCACTTCAAAGAGTTTACTAGAGCAGTTCTAGCTAAAGAATAAGAAGTTACCTTGGTATGGGTTTACAGCAGTTGAATAGACATACTTTGTGTATCAAGGGATAGTGTAGTACAGGCACAATCCAAGTCAGACCTGGGAGGTGGATCCTAAGGAGCTGTCCTCATTTCAGCTCTGGGTCATGAATTAAGTGTAAAGGAGTAGGAATTTGATGACCATCACAGTTTTGATTTTCTCTCCATCATTGTACCCTCTAATTAGCTATTAGTTTTGTTTCATTCTTTGCTTCATTCACAGGTAATCAGCCATTCCCTTTAAAATGAGCACTTGGGATTTTATATAAGAAGCACAAAAGCCAATGAAACCTATTTTAAAAGTCAGTTTATCGGGGCGCCTGGGTGGCTCAGTCGGTTAAGCGACTGCCTTCGGCTCAGGTCATGATTCTGGAGTCCCGGGATCGAGTCCCGCATCGGGCTCCCTGCTCAGCAGGGAGTCTGCTTCTCCCTCTGACCCTCCTCCCTCTCGTGCTCTCTGTCTCTCATTCTCTCTCGCAAATAAATAAATAAAATCTTTAAAAAAAAAAAAA
>NC_138380.1:50881769-50960413 GCF_054177405.1 Leptonychotes weddellii
AACCATGAGAGACTATGGACTCTGAGAAATAAACTGAGGGTTCTAGAGGGGAGGGGGGTAGGAGGATGGGTTAGCGTGGTGATGGGTATTAAAGAGGGCACATTCTGCATGGAGCACTGGGTGTTATGCACAAACAATGAATCATGGAACACTACATCAAAAACTAATGATGTAATGTATGATGATTAACATAACAGTAAAAAATTTAAAAATTAAAAAAAGAGCTAAAACTATGAAAAAAATAAAAAGCACAGTTCTTGGGTCGAAGAAAAAATAATAACTATTTTACAAAGCTCTTATAAACCTCAGTTGTATGTTAACAAACTGTAAAATCCAAGCAGATATTGGTTGTTGTAGTTGCCATTCTTATTTCTAGAGAGGGCAGAATCATAGGTGAAGGAATAGAAAGATTATCCTTGTGAAATCTAGAATCACTAAAACGACAGAATTAACTTAAAATATATGGCATTTCCCTGTATAAAATTTAGTTATAGCAAAATATTACCTAAAATATGACATACACAGTTCTTTCCCTTCAATATTCAAGAAGCCTAAGTGATTTAAATTTCTCAGTCCTTGAAACCTGATCTAGAATTGTGTTGTCCTAACATGACTTAACACTTAGTTCTATAGGATGACAGGTTGCTACTGGTAAGGGTTAACTTTAAATAGATTTCAGGTTAAAGGATGTGTTCTAATCATCCATAAAAATGTAGACATTTTTCTTCATATGTCACTGGATTCAAATAAATTTGTCCTTGAAATGTGGCATAAATATCCTGGGTCGAAAAAGGCTTTGTTAATTACTGAAGACAAAAATGGCCCTAGGGGTTCACAAACAAAATGTGCCACAAGGCAAAGCACTTTGTGAAGTTAATGCTATTTTCATCAGGAATATAATGTACTTGCATACTCCGTGTGACTCTATTGATAACTGAATTCTGCTGCAAAACGGTTAAACCCTCTTGCGTTACCTTTTCTCCAGCTACATAAAAGTCTAGCAAAGCTAGCTTTACGGGAATGTGACCTGTGCAGTCCCACAGAACCCTAGAGTTAGAAGAGCCCCACAGTTGGATTAATTCACTGTGTCACCATCTTGAAATTCTTAATAAGTTTTGAGCACAGCAATTTGCATGTTTACTGGGAATTGAGCCCTATAAATTATTTAGCCAATCCTGAAGTCTAGGATAACTTTTACGGAGACACAGCCTGAATAGATAAATCAAAGGAGATATTTTTGGCAATTTATGTTATTTAAAAGCAGTAAACAAACTCATACTTACCCCAAGTCCACCACAAGGTAATGAAGAAAAAAACTTTTGAGAGACATCACCTACACGTTAAGAAGACATGTAAAAAAGATATCAATTGGGAATATAATTACAATTTAAAAAATTTTAGTGTTTATTAACACATAATATCATGTCACATAGTATTTATCACTTGATTCAGAAGAAAATTAATCAAATTTTATATAGGTACAAACTTAAAGCAAATGAATTATTATTACATGTACAGTCTATTGCCCCACATGAACAAACACATACCTATGATATTTGAGTCTCAAAAAATTTTTAGCTGCCCTACACATCATTTAATATATCACAACATCTCATATATATTTTACTTAAAATAACTCAGCTATTCTCTGAGTGAATCCCTCTAAAGTGATGTTTTGAGCCACAAGTTTTTGAAAAATACTGTCATTTTTTAAATGTTTTAAATATTAAAACATCTACTCAAATACACAGACTTATTCTCAATTTCTACTTCAGATATAACTAAGACAAAGTATACTATAAGCCTCTTCAAAATCCATTTTTAAACAAACAAGTCAGAAAACACTATAATAAGGATAACCCTTTTGGGAAATCTCTATAATGTAAATAGAAATATATCTTCTTTAAAATATATACCAAAGTCTTGCTTGTGACTGTCTTAGAATTGATATTTCATGGAATTTTCAATCATTTTGTTTACCTACACTTTCATTTTCTACATTACCTACCACATTTAATACAGAAAACAAAAATATTCACTCCTATACCTCTCTGCAAGATAATCAAAGGAAAAGGCAATGATCATTTCTATCCCAAATCCTTTGTTGTAATGATGATCAGTGAAATAAAAAATAATGAAAATTGAAAATACGTTTGCGGCAGACTTCACATGACATGTCAGTAAAAGTCTAACTAGATTTTGTTGTCAAAGAACATTTACTTTGTAAACAATAAATTGTTTGAGTTGATTTTTCAAATGCAATTGCTAACAGATGGGAAATGATAAAAATATAAGTGCAAATGAAAAAAATAAGACATCTCATTACATATAAGGGTGGGAAAAAAAGAAAAAAATGAGAAATCAACAGAAAAAAATAAGGAAAAAATAATGGAAAAATGTTAAAACTGGAATAATGACATCAATAAAATACATGAAAAAATTTACAGGTAGCTTGGCGAAGAGCAAAGTTTTCTTAAATGGTTGTTGCTCATAACAATGATATTTCTGTATTCTTGAATATTTTGCAAGGATGTATTTGGTCACAATTAATTTCACATGTTAAAATATATAACACAATTGAATGAATTTCAATTAAATGTGTATGCACCATGACAGATACTAACCCCTCCCCCTCTGTGTTGGGAGGGACTGGGGGAGAAAGAAGGATGTATGGGAGTGAAAAGGGTTAAAGAGAGGGAAAATATCTTAATGCTTAGAAATTTCTATATTTTGTACATACCAACTTTGATCTTTAAGACAGAAGTAAAAAGCCACAAAAATTCAAATGTCATAAAAAAGAAAAAAGAACATAAAAAAACAAATTTCATAAGGAACAAAAAAAGGATGAAAAGTTAAACTTTTTTTTTTTTTTAAAGATTTTATTTATTTATTTGACAGAGACACACAGCAAGAGAGGGAACACAAGCAAGGGGAGTGGGAGAGGGAGAAGCAGGCTTCCCGCGGAGCAGAGAGCCCTACGTGGGGCTCGATCCCAGGACCCTAGGATCATGACCTGAGCCGAAGGCAGACGCTTAATGACTGAGCCATCCAGGCACCCCTTTTTTTTTTTTAAAGTTAAACTTTTTTTTTTTTTTAAAGATTTTATTTATTTACGAGAGAGAGAATGAGAGACAGAGAGCGTGAGAGGGAGGAGGGTCAGAGGGAGAAGCAGACTCCCTGCTGAGCAGGGAGCCCGATGCGGGACTCAATCCCGGGACTCCAGGATCATGACCTGAGCCGAAGGCAGTCGCTTAACCAACTGAGCCACCCAGGCGCCCTAAAGTTAAATTTTTAAAAGAATGAGATTAGTCACTTAGAATTTGAATTAAGGAAACCCATCTAAGTTTCTGGATTCACAAGAAAAACTGAAGTAGTTCAGAGGTATTATCAAAGTTGAATTTAGGGGCACCTGGGTGGCTCAGTTATTTAAGCATCTGCCTTCAGCTTGGATCATGATCCCAGGGTCCTGGGATGGACCTTGCTCAGGCTTCCTGCTCAGTGGGAAGCCTGCTTCTTCCTCTCTCTCTGCCCCTCCCCCCAGTTTGTGCATGCGCTCTCTCCCTCTCAAATAAATCTTCCAAAAAAAAGTTGAATTTTGTGCTTAAAATCAGGATCTAATAATGGCAACATCCCTGTTTATCTTTACTCATGTAGCCTACACACAATATTGAAATTGCTGCACTGATCCCTGAGAGGTACCTATGGAACTCCTCATGTGTATCTAAAGCTAACTCTAAAATCATCAACCATATGAATATTATCCCACATTAAATACTAAAATCTAATGACATATATGGCCAATTTATTTAAATAAAACTGTAAAAACTACTAAGATATGGAAGCAGCCCAAGTGTCCATCGACTAATGAGTAAGGATAAAGATGTGCTATATATATACAATGGAATATTACCCAGCCATAAAAAATAATGAAATCTTGCTATTTGCAACAACATGCCTGGAGCTAGAGAGTATAATGCTAAGCAAAATATGTCAATGATAAAAAAACAAATACCAGGGGCGCCTGGGTGGCTCAGTCGGTTAAGCCGCTGCCTTCGGCCCAGGTCATGATCCCAGAGTCCTGGGATCAAGCCCCGCATCGAGCTCCTTGCTCAGCAGGGAGCCTGCTTCTCCCTTTCCTTCCCACTCTTGTTCTCTCGCTATCTCTCTCTCTCTCTCAAATAAATAAATATAATCTTTAAAAAAAGAAAAAAAAAAAATAAATACCATATGATTTCACTCACATGTAGAATTTGAGAAAAAAGCCTGGGTGACTCAGTCAGTTAAGCTCTGGACTCTTGATTTCGGTTCAGGTCATGATCTCTGGGTCCTGGAATTGAGCCCTGAGTCAAGCTCCACCCTGGGCATGGAGCCTGCTTCAGATTCTCCCTCTCCTTCTGCCCCTCCCCTGCTCACTAGCTCTTGCGTACATGCTTTCTCTCTCTCTCTCAAAAAAAAAGACAAAAACCCACAAAAAACAAAAAAAACGGGCAAAGGTAAATAGAGAGACAAACCACAAAACAGACTCTTAATTATAGAAAACAAACTGATGGTTACCAGGGAGAGGGAGGGAATGGATTAACTAGGTGATGGAGATTAAGGACTGCACTTGCTGTGATGAGCACCTGGTGTTGTACGGACTGCTGAATCACTCTAGCATACACCTGAAACTAATACTAACACTGTATGTTAACTAACTAGAATTAAAATAAAAAGTTAAAAAAAAAAGAATGGGGATGGGTATATTCCAATAAAATTTCATCAATGGACAATGACAAAAAATCCTGTAAAAACTCAACTATTGACACTTGGTGTTTTCATGGCAAACATACATGAAAAAGACCTTTGTCCAGGTTCTAAATTATACATTGGAATTCACTTTTAAATCATCACATTTTAAAATGATAGTTGTCAACTATTTTGAGAAAATCAGTTTTGTCCAAGTGTCAAATTTCATTAAAAAAACCAGTAGTATTGCCATGTTTCATAAGTAAAACAGTTTGGACTTAAGCTTAAGTTTATCTCTCCATTTCTTCTACAGATATGTCCTTTCTCTTAAAATGTGGAATAATGGTTGTTCGAAACATCTCTCAAACACCTATGTGTAAGTTTATCCCAATTAAATTCAAAGTACCTACACCTATGCCTAGGATGATTTATCATTTGAGACCATAGTTAGAATAAAAAAATTAAGGAGATTTTCTACTAAATTAAAAAATTTCAAAATGGACATAGCTTCCTATCTTTAAATACGTGAGTATTTTTACCTCATAAAACCATGAAAGTTAATGTTCAATTTACTTGATCTTTGTGGTAAACTAGGTGGGATTATTAATTCATGTTAAAGTAAGGACATTTATTAAACAGTATCCATAGCAAAATAAGTCCTTTATGTAAAAGATCTGCATGTTCAAAGACTGATTCCTTCAAAAGAAATTAGAAAAAAAACATAGATTATTTATGTTTGGACTGACTTGCCTTTATATTAATATATAACTTTAATTCTACTATACAAATTATTTCTCATCATTGAATTTTACCATGTTTTCTAAAAATTGAGTAATATTTATGTTTCCATTTCTGTCAATTTCTCTCCAAGCTACCACTACCCACCCTGCATGCATGCACATGCTCACATACGCTCACCCATATGCCTTTACTTCATAAATTTAGGGATGCCTGCCACTTGTTTTAAAAAGGCAGAATGGAAGCATTATAATGGGTAACTGTTAATTTCCCTTTATAATTGCTTTATAAGATGCCTGCCTATTACACGTCATATACTTGCTTTTGTGGGGTTTTTTAAAGATTATTTACTTATTTATTTATTTGAGAGAGAGAGAGAGCATGTGAGCACACAAGGTGGGGGAGGGGCAGAGGGAGAAAGAGAGAATCTCAAGCAGACTCCATGCTGAGCGAGGGGCCCGAAAGGGGGCTTGATCATGACCTGAGATGAAACCCAGATTTGGATGCTTAACCAACTGAGCCACCCAGGTGCCCCCATATCCTTGTTTTTGAACTGGTTAGGACCAGTTAACATAATCCATCTAGAAATAGTATTGAATTAGGTGCTAAAGGGTCCAATACTTTGGATCTGACACAATAGGTTTATTTGAAAGAAAGGGACAAGAAAAAGCCCTGAAATACCCTTTTAGTTAAAATATTTAAACATGATCCTTGTGGCATACATTGTCATGTCGTGTATTGTTAATTCATTATAAAATATTAATGAATTTAATATAATTAATTGTTCTAGCTAAAATATGGTTTTGTCACAAACTGTTTTCTGAAATCTGTTGTTTCTATCACTCATATAAGTTTATGTAAAGCTCTGCAACATAAATTTTATTTTAAAATCTGATGGTAAATGTATAAAAATTATATATTAATTAAAAATTATATTTATTAGTTTTCTACTTCTGCCATCTACTTTTTACTATTTAATTCCATAGTTAAGCATTCACTAAATAGATTATACCAAGATTTAAAATGCAGGGTGCCTGGCTGGCTCAGTTGGAAGAGCATGCAACTCTTGATCCTGGATTGTGAGTTTGAG
Organism: Leptonychotes weddellii; assembly: GCF_054177405.1. Classification (NCBI taxonomy): domain Eukaryota; kingdom Metazoa; phylum Chordata; class Mammalia; order Carnivora; family Phocidae; genus Leptonychotes; species Leptonychotes weddellii. The sequence continues at coordinate 50,888,323 of NC_138380.1, forward strand.
CCCCACATTGGGTATAGAGATTACTTAAAAAATAACAAATTAAAAAAAAATGCAATCTTACTATAAAATGCAGTGTTCTAGCATAGTAATAAGGAGTTTTGACTTAAAGTAAGTTGGTACTATGCCCTTTGTTTGTTAAGGTCATAGAAAAAAAGAACTAAAAGACACAAAAGAAATTGGAAAGGTGAAGATAAATTTGCATAAAGAATGTGAAAACCTTTTTTTTCTTTTAGTTTTTTTAAAAATGTGGGCAAACTCAACAATGCATCCATTTCTGTAGGCTGAAACATAGTGAACAAATACTATTCAAATAAAGGTTAATTTAAAAGTAAACATCATGGAACTTGCATTATCATTTTTTCTAATGCAAGATTTTCTTAATCTACATTGGCTTTTATTGTAAACGACTCATTCCACAGAGCAATGCTGTTGGAAAAGCTGATTTTTTGTCACACTGCTTGCCAAGTATTTTGAACTGACAAGAGCATTGACTAATGATAGTGCTGGAATGTGCTGTTCTCAGTAGAATGGAGACCCGTACAGACCTAGGAGTGTCCTGGGGTCCAGCTTCTGTCCATCCAGGGGGTTGGTGCCATACAACAGTGAGTGATGTTCAGAATGAACAAGCTGTATTTCCTCCAGGCTGGCTTTTCGACCTTGAATTCGCTGAAAGAAAACAGCAGAAGCCTACAGTACTCCACTGACAACATTTAGAAGAAAGTAAGACCTAAGTCACATTTAAGATGATTAACAATTAACCGAATTTCATCATGCAGGAATGTGACACTGATTTGCTTAGTAAAGTACCATAACAACATTTGAAAAATGGAGTGTATGTAAGGTTCAGATCCTATGGATTGCTTATGCCTAAATAGGCAACTGACATAAAGCATAGTCTTCTTTGGCATAAAAAATAAATCTATAATTAAAAATTTAATAGTTAACTCCTTTGTAAAAGTATCCGCTAAAAACAAACAGCGGCTAAAACAATAAAAAACAACAACAACAAAAATATGGGCTACTGTTTGGCTGAGAAGTAAATTCATTAAAATCTTATTTTACACTCACCTTTACAAGTTGTTGGAACAAATTCTTTATTATTTCCTAAAGAACGTAAGTACCAATACATTTTAATGTATTTGATTATCACCAAAATGCTGATCACTTCATGTGTGTGCACCTCACAGAACTACTAATCTAGATCAGTATTTCAAAGTGTGTCCTATGGGGTCATAACATTTCAGGAACTGTTCATGAACTGTCCATGATGAGGTCTATATAGAAATTCAGAGTAGATATTTAGAAACTTTTACAGTAATTGGAGAGACTATTTTTATGTCTATTGAATCTAATATAATCTTGGTGCCTTCAATTTTTATTTTATTTTTATAGTAATTCAATGTATTTTATAAAACCACTAGTCTGTGAGAGAATAGAAATTAAACAAAAACAAAAACTGCTGTTTAGCAGAGATAGTCTGACACACTCCAGACTCAGTCAATGTTTTTATGCACATCTTAGGCAGAAACTTGCACTTCAACTAACAAACCATGGTCCTTCAACATAGAAAAAATTATACATTAAGTGAAACCTCAGTTAGTCAATATGCAAAGTATTCTTCCTGGCCACATTTCTCAGTTGGCATACCTATAAGCCCAATAAACATCATGTTGGGGATGCCTGGGTGGCTCAATCAGTTAAACAACTGCCTTCGGCTCAGGTCATGGTCCCAGGGTCCTGGAATGGAGTCCCACATCGGGCTCCCCGCTCAGCAGGAGCCTGCTTCTCCCTCGCTGCTCCCCCTGCTTGTGAGCGCGCGCTCTCTCTCTCTCTCTCTCGTTCTGACAAATAAATAAAATTTTTTAAAAAAATAAAAATAAATAAAAATTAAAAAACATCATGCTGATGTATGGAGTTAATTAGCCATACTTTTGAAAATTGCTGTGCTTCCTAAAATTACCCAGGCAGTATTAACATTTCACTTAAAATATGTGTCACAACAAGGTACTTGTAATGTAATTCCTAGTATTGTATTAGTAGAGAACTACACTGAAATTCAAAGAGAATCTGTTCAGGGAACGTTGTCCTCTCATGTTCCTGACCATGGAATCACCAGCTGACATGGAAACATCAGGAGACAACAACACCTCTCTCAGGACCAGGACAATTCCATACTCAACCTCCCTAGTTTAAGGAGATGTGGTTGCTGTTGATGTTTAAGGGAGTAGGCTGGGAAAATCTCAATATGTGGACACTTCCTAGGAGTTTACTGGGTAGAGGGCAGAGCTGCGCTTGTCACAGAAAATAAATCATCATGTCACAGTGAGAGAAGAATGGTGGGGGACCAGAGGGGTAAGAACAAGGTAGCGGGAATGATGTAAAACAGAAACTTCTTGACACTGTGCTATTATGTGCCAAATAAATAAACAAATGCTTATGGAATTTTCTTTGTCATAGCACTGAAGTTCCCGGTTTTTGACACCCAATTTACATTTCTAGAAAAAATTTTTAAATCCTGTAGAGAAATTATTTCCAGTTAGGAGTTGAATGATGAAATTAAACCAGCTAAGTAATGCTGAAGATAAAGGCAAATTTAATGATGGCCACATGGTCAACCACTGCTCTGATCAATAAATAAACATGTTATTGACATAGGTGGCTTGCTGGTAAACATCAAATTTGGAAGCATTTTTGAAAGACCAGAACAACCAAAGAAAAAGAAGAGCAAATAATGAGATAAAATAAGCAAGAGAAAGTTCAAAGAAATATTAAAGGTTAACATTTTAACTGTGAGATTTCAGCTGGTGGAAAATCCCCCAAGATAAACAGTGGTAACTCCATGGTCTGAGTCATCTAAAATTGGAATGAGCACAGCACTGGAAACCAGACTGTGGTAACCAGTCTTAGTCTGGCAGAATAATGAACAACATGAAATAATAGGGCTTCCAGCTTTCATTTCTGTGAGTCTATGAAATTAAGAGCCACTAACATTTCACATCCCGATACAATGAAACATCTATATCTTAAACAATGTCAGTTCTTTTTTTTTTTTTATTTTTTTTTTTATTTTTTTTGCGAGAGAGAGAATGAGAGAGAGCACGAGAGGGAGGAGGGTCAGAGGGAGAAGCAGACTCCCTGCTAAGCAGGGAGCCCGATGTGGGACTCGATCCCGGGACTCCAGGATCATGACCTGAGCTGAAGGCAGTCGCTCAACCAACTGAGCCACCCAGGCGCCCCTTAAACAATGTCAGTTCTATAGCTAACAATCAAACCCACGTTTTGACTACTATCATAAAGTTTTGTCAATTTTTTTCCCTTTCTCTTTTTCTATAAAGATATTTTTTTCAACTCTAAATTGAATTTTTGCCTCTAGCATAACATTAAATACCATTAATAATAAACATATCTTTATGTTTTCATAAACTAGTCACATATATTTACATACCATACACTTCATACTTGTCCCAACTCCTTTCTCATTGTCCCACAATCCCACTAACATTTATGCTGAATGCTCAATCACACACTTCAAAAATAATCTGCTAACAGGATTTCATTATTGATGGTAGCCCAAATGCTGATAAATCATAAAAGGACACCTGCTGAATCTCAGTTATCCTCTTGTGTAATATCAGTTAACTGACAGTAAGGATAGGACATCTGGTGCAGCCTATTTAGCACTGACTTACTCGGAAAGTATTCTGCTCTAGTTTACACTCTTGTCCTACCTTTCACTATTAAAATGTAAGACAGTTCCTAGGTTTGCACTTTGATTTCTTTCTGCCCTCCTTCTCTGTTCCCTTATGACTCCAAGGAATTATTTCATACTGGTTCTTTTTATTATTATAGAATATATTTCTTAAAAAAATAATTACACTAGGGGCGCCTGGGTGGCTCAGTTGGTTGAGTGACTGCCTTCGGCTCAGGTCATGATCCTGGAGTCCCTGGATCGAGTCCCGCATCGGGCTCCCTGCTCGGCAGGGAGCCTGCTTCTCCCTCTGACCCTCCCCCCTCTCATGTGCTCTCTCTCTCATTCTCTCTGTCTCAAATAAATAAAATCTTTAAAAAAAAAAAAATAAATAAATAAAATAAAATAATTACACTAACTATAATGTAGTACTTATTCTTGATAATCACCTCTGCTTCTATGGATGCTAGACAACAAGACCTACAGAGAGGATGTACATGTTTCTACAGAAAGGGAGCAGTAAAAACCAACTCAGTATGAAAAATGTTTCTACCTGGAGAAATGATCTGGAGAAAGCATGTTCTGAGATTTATATCTCACAGGGGCACTCCTGTGGAAACCTGGTGGATGACTAAGCTGAAAATTCTGAAATAGCAATAGTTTTCCTTCTTAACACATATGATCTCCTGGGGTAGGTCCATTTTGTGTCACTTTTATCAGATGTCTTAAATTTGTCACATTTAACTTTTCCTCTCAAATTGAGGTTCCCAACAGTTCTCATTTCTGCTATTCTCATCAGCAATTTATTATATGTTTATGCTTAAATATAGATATTTTCATTTAAGCCCTTCCCATATTTTCTATTTCCTGTATAGCCTTTATTCTTTCATTTCTCTCTCATGATGCTCTCTTGAGTCAAAGGTCAACAGCATAATGAGTCACAAAATAGGATAAAGTGCTCCGATAATCATAATTTAGGGAGATCCTAATTTCCGTTCTCAGAGATACTCAGCATGCAGGATGTCTATCTAAAGTCATCTATGATTCTGACCAAAAGGATTTTTGAGAATTCTGAGTATATTTGGACACTCAATGCATATAAGGGATGGCATTCTTCTGGGTCTTTCTTACTTGAAATCCAAATACAGGTCCTTAAATACCTTACCAATAGAGGCTTAGGAAAGAAAACTTACAGCTCTTCTTTCATCTTCCTAATAAAGAAACCCTGTGATGTAGGATGTATTCATTATTATATTTTCATTTTCTGTGACTTGCATTCAAGCAGTTCTTCCCTGACAGTAGTAAAGGAACTAACATGCAGAGTGCCTACTCTCAGGGTTAAGTACCTGGGGTATATGATCTTATTTAGTTCAAAGCCCCAAACAGTCTACATTCAGGTTGAAAGTTTGACTGAAGTTATGTGAAGTGACCATATCACTGAGTCTCACAACACACCATGGTTCTTTCCTAAAGAAACAGTCTTTCTGAAATAAAGTCCATTAATGCAACCTGATTATAAAAGGAATGTTCTGAACATGATCTACAAAGTCATACTGTAACAGGATAAAATGCAGCCTACCCACACCCACCCACACACAGAGCACACACACGGTACACATTCATATTTTTTTTCTGCCAAGGACCAGGGGAAAAAGGAAACAGTTCTATTCCTTCCCCTCTTGTGTTCAAAGCCTGGATTGAGGCCAGTGTCCTAATCAGTTCTCATTGGCCCTGGAGGAATCAGAACCTTTTGTAAAATATAATAAAGGGCATAAAATCATGATAAAATGCATGAAAAAGCAGTGCCTTTGGTTAGGGAACTAGAAATAATTTAGCAGAACAGATGGATTGCATTGGTTTGGTATTATTGAGGACATGAAAGGGCTCATTTTGTGGCAGTTCCAAACTAAGAGAAAATGTCCAACTTAAATTTGACAAGTCAAAGTACCTGCCTCTGCTGGGGGAGACCCCATTTTCTTTAATCATTTTCAAAGTGGTGACATATTAGGCAATAATTTCCCCCGAAATATTTCATTTTCTGAAGATATTTCATCCAGTGTCCCTAAATATAGGGATGCTTTTTTATTTTTTTCCTACAAAAATTCATAGGGTTGCAGACTTCAAAAGTTAAAGAATCATAAATGATGTAGGAGTGTCAAAGTTACCTTGTTACAAATTCCATACTTAATATTTAATGGGTCAGTTCACGGCCTGTTCATTTTTCTTGATACACTTCTCTCTCTTAAACAAATTCAAAAATCTGGTCTCATTGCTCATGCCCAAGTGTACCTACTGGAGTTTTCAAATGCTACAACCAATTGTTTCTTTAAATTTTACATAAAGGATAGTTTCAACCCTCCCCGCCACCCACAACTGCGTTCTTTCCTTCCAATATCCCTCGTGGTCTAATAACCTTTTCCTGTCAGAGTTTTTCTTTTAAAGTAAAGGGAGTGAAAGAAGGAAGGAGGTAATTAAGCAGACAGGCAGCCCAAGAGGCTTGTGGTTCTTCTGTCAGTCACACAGAAAGAAAATAAACTGCAAGTAAGGAGCTCTGAGTTCTAGGTTCCGACTCTCACCTATCTTTAACATGTCTATAGCCAGATATGAGGCACATTCCTGGACCTTTGTTTCTCTATTTATAAACATTAGGAGGTTGGACCAAATTACTTTGATGTCCCCCTTTATCCTTAAAATAGTAAGATTCTATGTGAAATAATCTTATACACAAAAACTCAACAAAATATCCCTTATTTTAATTTATATATTTGTCTCAGGGAAGTAAACATAATAGAGCAATAAATTACTATAGTTGAAGCAAGAGAGGAAATCACACTATGAAGCTTTTCAAAAGAATACTAGCTATTTTTTGAAGCCAATTTCTTACATACTTAATCATAATTGAAAAATAAGAGTATTTTTTAGAATTCACATTCCTACCCTCTGATAACTTCAAAATAATGAACACTTTTCCCAATTTTTAAAAGTTTGTGTATGGAACTTCTGAGTTAATGCTACCTTTGTTTCTTAGCCAGTTTCTGTTACTCTCCCATCTCCAAAAATTTGACTCCATTAACCTTTTTGTGTCTACTTCATTAAGCTTATGTTAAGAAGCTCAGTTTCTATTGCAGTGATTTTTAATATTATCTGCACCTTAGAATCAGCTGTGGAAGTTTAAAAGGTATTGTTGCCTGGGTCCTACCTCCAGAGCTTCTGATTAACTTTATCTGGGGACAGCCTGGGCATCCAGACAGTTAGAAACACCCTGTGGATTTTAATGGGCATCCTAGGTCCAGAACTACAGATTAGAGGGAGTTGTCCATTCATTCTGCTCTTAAGTGAATTCAAGATACTGACACTGTACTAACCCACATTTCAAATAAAGAGTAGTTACAATAAATGGTTATCACAGCGAAGGTTGGGAAGTAAAAAAGGTCTCTCTGTTCTTCAAAACGAGTGCCTCTACTTGCTTGTAAAACTGCTTGATTCAATCATTACAATTTATTTAAAAATATTTCAGGGTGCATAGAGCAATTGGAAAAGCACTTCAGAAAAACAGCAAATCCCATTCAATAATAAAGGTCTGAGTGGTAAAAAGTGTATGTACTATATATTTTTTAATGTTTTCTTTTCACTCATTTCAAAACATTATACTCATCAAAAAGTAAAAAATGTTACCCTTTAGTGTAACTGCTCAATTTTAATGATTTCATGTAACTAAATCTCCTACATTATAATTATTTTGTAAACAACTATAAATGAACATTTTAATGGTTTGGGTTAAAGCACTGATTTTTTAAATAGTAATTACATATGAAACAAATTCTGTCACAATAAATATTTTGTATTACTTTAGAACTGCAATTTTCAGATGGTTGAAAAACATGTAACTATTCATTTTTGTTAATAAGCTTTAATGCTGCTGTTTAAAAAAATCCTGTATCACTTTCCAAATGGACTCAGAAGGGCAGCCGGTTTTATTTCCTTTTGTTGGTTGTTTTCCACATTAATTCTTCCTTTTTTGCAGAAATAAAAATCAAAACAAAAAATTCTAAATCATCTTAATTCTGAATGCAGGCTGCACAAGTAATTTTAATGTATTTATCTGCCTCGGTCCACTCTACTATGATTTACAAATGTCTCTCAGAATAATGACATAATGTACCCTGGTTTACTCATCACATCTAGATCATTTGTACTGCTTCCCAAGACTGCCATATCCTTTAGAGACAATTCACAAGACTCCCTTACTGCTTTGTGGTTAGATTCTAAGACACAAACACACACACAAAAAATGTTTTGCAAACTAAACAAAACAGTAAGCTGTTATGTGCTGCCATCTAGTTAGATTACTCTATAAAACAAATGTTTAATTGAATTAACTTGCAGCATTTAGTGCTTTGTAGCACTGATGTCAGAAAACCTGCACATTTCAAAAGTATTTCTCCAAAGAGTATTACATTTCTTTATTTAGATTTGCAAAAGATCTTTTAAAATCACCTGTATGTGCAGGAAAAGAATAGGACCCTAGCCTTGAGTTTCTTAGCATCTTAAGATTTTACATTAAAGCTCCTCTCATTGGAACTGCGGAGGAAGTCCCAGAAGGGGCAACAGTAGCTTGGTTTCAGGTCCCAGAATTGTTTTGTAATTACTTTGTGTTGGCACTTGAATAAAAGAGTTAAACATTTCAGCACAGTATGTTGCTTATGGTTTTTACTTATGAATTAAGCGAAACAAAGTTATTCAATATTAGTTACAAAGAGCCAATGCAAATTCCACATAATATGTAATCCAACAAAAGCATTATAAAATGTTATTATTCTCAAAACAAATGTGAGAGCAAGAAAATGTCTGTGGGTGGCTTGGTGGGGCTGAGAGTCATGAACACTTCTGGAAAAACAACTGCAAGTGCATTTCTAACAGATGATGGGTCATTCTCTACAATTTTTTAAGCACAGAAAAGCACATTCTTTTCTTCAGGGCACACACATTTTAGAAACCTGGCTACCTAATCAAAGGGCTTGTTCTAAAGAGGACAAATGACCCCTACAGATTCATTTCTTACGGTGACCAGAAAGCTGCTGATTCTGCTTTTTGCTCCCAACAGAATCACTAAACTAAATATGAATGATTCAATAGGGGAAAAAATTAAATAGTACTGGCATGAAGGACTACTAACCACCTCAATTTTTAAAAAACAGTGCCACGTCATGCCAAAAGAAGTTAACCCACGTAACCACTGTAATCTAATATAATGAAGACTAATGTTTTCTCTGGCTGCTAATCAGGACTAGTAAGCACAACCAATTTACACTATAGCTTACAAAATAAAAAACAGTATGTTTACTAAATATCCTAATATTCATCTACTCTTAACCAAAGAAAGTGTTATGTTCCAAATGAACTCCTTAGCCATCTAATTTCATATGATATCAGAGTTGGAAAAGATCCTAGGAAATATCCTGCCTAAGAGCCTCATCTTACACATGGGAAAACCAAAGATCAGTAAAGTTAAATGATTTGACAAAAGTATACAGATAATTAATGGCAGTACTAAGGTCAAATCTAACGTTGAACAATAACCCTTGAAGGAATCCATTTTGATTAATTTTTCTACACTGCTAAATAAACTGACACAATACATAAGTCTGATTTGTGGATCAGTCTATTATTTTGAAACAAAGGAGGACTTTAAATGTTTTCAAATTGCCATCTTTTCTATCATATCATTGTTTAATTGCAAAACTGACTATTCTGTTGGTTGAGGGAAGCTGACTTTTCTCTGAACGCCAGTAAAATTGAGACTCCTTACTCTTTACCCAGTGGAATAGTAATCGTAAAATGCATGTGAATAAAAACAGAAAGAGAGCAAGGTCTTCAACATCAGGTCTGGGATATTTTCTCCCTGAACTCTAAGATGTAATATTTCCACTTCTATCTCTTGTTTAGATGGCCCTTCTGATGCTGTCAAGACTATGGAGGCAGCAGGCCAGTCTTTCTCATTTTATTTCTTCCCCAAGCTCAATCAGAAAGAGTCTTTAAAATAACTGTAACATAAACTAGTGACTCAAAACCTGTTGGGATTTTGTAATTATTTATTTATTTATGTGATCATTTGGTTAATGTTTGCTGATCCCACCATACAGTAACCTCCTTGTAGGCAGGGTATGCATCTTGTGGGTATTATATTTCCACCTCCTAACACAGGAGCCTGGGAAAATAAAAATTTTGATATACTGTTTGTTGAATGGATATATCCCTGTTCCTAAAGTGTGATGGCCATATCAGCAGTCTCAGGATTACTCAGACACATGTTAGCAACACAAATTCATAAACCTCACTCCAACAGGACTCCACTACTGTTGAATCTGAAACTCTGAGTCTGGAGCCCAGCAATATGTGTCTTAGCATTCCCAATGATTCTGATATATGCTAACATTTGAGCACCACTATAATCAATAAATGAATACCACTTACCCAGCCTCAGGTTTCTGCTTGCTGGCCAGCTATATGTCCCCAGAACTCGGTTGATTCCTTCATTGAAAGCAAAGGCTAAGCCCTAACTATGGGTGGCTACACAAACCTGGCAGGAAAATAGTGTTCAAAGACAGCAAATCACTCTCTGGATGTTGGGGAAAAACAAACTGACCCAGCTTCTAGGTGTCATATTCTTATTAGATTATATCCTTTTCTACAAAATCTAATAAATCCTCTCTCCTGTGAGACAACTTAGCTGAGTTCTTACTGTTCACAACCAGGTCAGGAATTTGTCTATACTGCTTAGGAAAGAGTGATAACCTAGACAAAAGGGCTGGTACTCACATCCCTGGAGTCTTAGACACATAGATTGTACCCTCTCAGGAATGTATGCTCTAGACATAATCCAGGAACAAACAGAGCTGGACTTTAACTTCCTGATAGTCCTACCTACACAAATTTAGAAAGAAAGGTCTCATTCTCCTTAAGTCCTTCAGCCATCCTGGTAAATATTCATTCATACCCAAGCTGAAATCTAATTTTTTCTCTTGGAGTGAATAAGTCAAGTCCAGTTGGAAGATACTGTCATTGGCCTTGATCTCTATAGAAGGTTCATAAACACTAACCGGAAAATCTATTAGCCTATATAGGAAACTTTTTGCCTCTTTAACTGGTTAATGCACCTGCCATGTACCTAGCCACTTGCCACTTATAGTATACTTCTCTCCTGATTTTTCAACAACTGATTGTATTGAGTTTTTGGTGAATTGCTAAAAGGCTTGATTTATGTTTCTGTGGTTTTGCTCTTCTGCATCACTGAAACTTTCAAAATAATTTGGCTTGAGACAAAAAGGTTAGCATCCTTGAAAGATGGCTAGTAATATATTAATAAATGTGTACATTAGATTTAACTTGTCAAATCAAAAACTTTAAAAGAAAATCCACAACAAACATATATCACTTGTTTTAGTTGCATTTACTAGGGAGAGTACTGGCTAAGGAAGTAGATTCTACTATTTATGAATAGGCTAAACTGGTTTGAAATAATCTCTGTATGTTCCCTTTTTATTTTCTCCCCAACTTGTCCAGTAGAAACAATCAGGGAAAAAAGATAAGTCATGTTTCTTGTGGTTCTGTTTTACCCCTTTTGTTACTTTGTTTTATTTTATATAGAACCTGAAAGTCTCTGGAAAAGGGCAACGTTTGTTTGATTATGGATCACTTTTAAAATTCCATCTTGAATATTCCTAAAATCATTTACACACAAAGAAACATCAAATTCCTAGGTATCTTAAATTGTTTTTTAATGGGTTTAGAAATTCCATTTTGAGATTAGGTCAGAATAAAGTCATAGATACCTGATAATATAGGAGCAAATAAATATATTATGGGCAACAATTTCATCACTTAAGAAATCAAACTGGTGAACTGTTTTCAAACTATGTTAGCAAAAAAGAGTGTTCTGTTTATATTACTGTGAAGTTGTGGATCATACTTTTGTGCTTGGCCTTCATTAAGAGCAAATCTGCTGATCTGGGCTTTCAAGTGCATTATTTGTAATTGTGTGATTGTTTCCAGAGAGACACTTATTTAGCTGACTGGGCTGGGGCTAGACTCACTCATTCTCATCAGCCCTTCTGTACTTCTACCATTTCACCCTTAGTCTGATATCACATCAGTCAGTGCTGTTGTATAAATTGAATTTTATGCTTTCAAATAATATAAGACTAAAATAATGTGATGTATGAGGAACTGAAAAAGAAGACTGATCAGAAATGGATAACAGATTTTTAAATGTTAAGACTAGTGTGAGCTATATTACATTCCATTTATTTCTGGGCACTTTGCTCCTTTCATAGCCAGTATTCCCTCAGGTAATAGATTTAAGGAATACCATAATCTAACAATGCATTTGAAGACTGTGATCAGCCACTGCTAATTTGGAATGGCTGGCGTAAGGGTCCAGGATATAATAAAGACCTGAAAGTGAAAAAAAAATGTAAACAGCAATGCCTTAGCTGGTAAAAGCACAGAAAGAATGCCACGCTGGAAAGCATCTATAGTTGATGCAAAGGTGAAACAGGAATGTTCACATGATCAATGTCCATTAAGACCAGTTCACCACAGATAAGTCCCCTTGCTGGTTTACTTCATTTACTCCATATGGGATTGTGTAGACAACAGAGTGGTTTAGCCTCCAAAGTGCATTATCAAAAACATAAAAACCTTAATAACTTTATAATTTACCATAAAGTATGAAAAAGTCTTCTGCCATATAATATGGATGCTACTGGCAAAAGATGAATAATAGGCTTTTACTCAAGAAAGAATCAGAGAAATAAATCTAGCTCAAATTCCTTCATTTTAGAGCTTCTAGGTAAAGAATACATTAATCAAAAGTATAGCTTTAAATACAAAAAAATTGATAATTCTATTATAAACATATAATAAAACTTGTGAAACTAAATATATACACACTATTTTGGTGTATTTATTCACAATCCCAACCTGCAGAACGACCCATAAACATGATCTATATTTTGATGTAAAGAAAATAACCCTGTAAGATGAGATACTTTATTTATCTTCAAAAGAGAAAATCAATAAAAAAATAATATATCCTTACAAATGAATGCACTGAATAAATGACTTTCTATCTTCAAAAGTCAGCTATGTTTACTACTTTGCAGAGAAGAAGGATCAGACTGATGTAACTCAGGCCACCAAATATAGGCAAGTGCGCATGACTCTAAGAAATATTCTGTCTGCTTTGACATTCCTATCTCAATTGAAATTATTTTACAGGTTTGCTTTAAACTAAACTGGCTTTCAATAGTAATATTCTGGACTACATTTTGGGTTGCCAAAAATTAATTAGCTTAAAAGCAGTAGCAAAAGATTGCTTTTTTATTTTATCAAAGTACAGTGAATTCAATGTAGTCTCAATATTTGTCTCCTCATGATAATGACTATAGTCAAAATATTATCCATTTAATTTTTTCCCAAACTGGTGAGAACTAGATTGGATTTCCTTCACTGATCTGCAAAGACTGACAACAAAACCAAAGAGCAACATGTTAAACTGTCAGTCTGTAATAACAGGGACTTTATTTGTCTTGTGAAATTCTGTAATTCTAGTCCCTAGAACACATTTGGAACATAATATAAACCCAGGAAAAAAATACTTTTGATCAATAAATGTTAAAGTGATGTGAAAAAAAAAAAAAAACATGGGGGATATTTTTCTTTTAAAAATGTCTTAGACTCAAATATAGAATGTTACTGGGTTTTAGGCAAAAATGGACATTTATAGCAACTAAATCAAACAGCTGCTGACTGTTACATAATTTGCAAATCTGACAATAGGAGCCTTTTTGAATTGATATTATTTTTACTTTGGAAAGCCTAAGAAATAGATTTTTCTAAATGAAAAATGGGACTCAAGAGGAATCAGCAGAAGTGAATCTAATAAATACCAATGAAATAAAAGTACTCAAACCTCTACCATAAAAATGTAAGAACATCAGCCACTTCAATAAAAAGAAGTGACTCTTCTTGGTAAGAGGACAGTTAATCTTTAAATCTAGTCATTTCCATAGGCAAATTTGGCATATATCTGAGTTCACTATATAGTTTATGATAAGAAATAACAACCACTTAGCACTTAACAGTTTGTAGAGTTTCTCAGAAAATTAACTCAATAAATGACACCTATTTGGAAACAACCATGCTACCGTATATACCAAAAAGTGCTGCAATAATAGCACACATACATCATGCAGCTGCTCAGTCCATCAACATGGACTGAATCTCTACTATGTGCATAGCCCAGAGTCAGGTCATAAGTGCTATGTTACTAGTATCAATGATGGTTCATCCATCATGGTGTTTGTGCTCCAGCATTAACATTTTTCTACTATCACCCAAATGAATACTGGCCTCTTTACAGGATTTATTTAAGTAAGTAAAAGAATGTAGCCAATTTAGGATTACCTCACATTTATTTAGCAGCCCAGTTTCTTGCAGTCGTGACCAGATGCTCTGTATTCGTCCAGCATGCTCAGGGTGGGTGGTGGAATTGCCACAAATGCACTGGTGTTTCAGCATCAGAGGGTCGTAGGCAATTCCTTCAGGACAAAGAAAACACGGCACAAGATTGAGTAATGATACAAGGTAATGACACAAGTTAGATGACAATATGACTATTCCAAAAAAGATACTCTTTTAAAAATAAATTTACAAATAGAAAAATAATACATATTTGCAAATTCCTAGCACATAAGAACTATTTAGTCCTGTGTATCTGGATATAAATGCAAAAAAGGTTAACCCATGGATTAATCAGTACTCAGACCCTAGCTTAGTAAATCTGTAGTGATGAAGATGGTAATATCTTAAGAAACTTCAGATTTTTAAAAATACTGTAATTTTACCAGTATCTTATGAAGTATGTTTAGACAGATAATTCAATTCAGTAAAGGTCTAAATTTTATCACTGAAGCCACAAAATGAGTTGACTCTTTAAATCATTAATTAATTTCATGAGTAATTCTACTTTCACTTTGGATCAGTCCTTGTAATAAACTACAAGACTTTCCAACAGCTTGCCTATTCTGCTTAGCAAGTCCTTCAGAGTTGTGCAGAATTTCCTCCCTGCTTATTGTGCTTTTCTCAAAATTTATGCCAATCTGTAAGCAATAATGGATACCGTAGATCTTATAATACTGTGGGACATTTGAAGTTTTTCTCTAAAAAAATGAAAAAGTGAATTAATTGTACTACCTTCAGTAGAGATTCCATAGATACTTGATGAATAAAATCTGCTTTTAAATTATTGAGTTAACATATTTCATATTTTAGTTAGACCCTATGATGAGAAAGATTCTTAAAACTATGATGAAACAAACTATTATGGATACATAAAATAGGGCTTTTTAAAGCAACAAATTAGACGATAATTATAACTCTGGTTAATTTTGAAAAGATTTCCACCCTTAATCCAATTCCTTGGGGGGAAAACATGTTACTTACAAAATTGCCTGACATAAGAAAACATTTAACCAATCAAATATTCCAACAAATTACCATAGAAATACATTATCTGGGGGCAGGGAATGAGGGCAAAAGAATTCAAGACCAAAATTAAAGAGCAAAAATAAGTATCTATTCAAGAACAGATAAAGACCAGTAATTTTTATTGTAAAGTAAGTTTAATTAATGCATTTTATTCTCTCTTTGACTTACAATCTCATGTTAGAGGAATGATACTCAAGAGGGGAAAATATTTATCTGAGTATTGCAGAATAATGACATATGTATTTTGAAACCATGTGGTAAAAATTATGTCTAAGAAAAAAACGTTACTTTGCTTTGCTGGTCCAAATAATATCCAATCGTAACACTCAAATGGCTTCAAAATACATCCCTATGCCCCTGACTCACATTTTCATCCTTAATGTTGATCCCTCTTCTAAGCAGTACACTTGCACACTTGTCTATTCAATTGCCATCCAAAATCTCCATTTGGATGTCTCATGGTTTTTATAAAGTGAGAATGTCTCAGATTTGAGTTCATGATCTTAAGCCATACACAGTATCCTTCATTTCAGTAAAGGACATCATGACCCACCATTGCTCAAGCAAGAAACCTTAGTATCCTCTGGACACTCCCCCTCCAAAGAACCAACAAATAGTGTTTGTTTTCCCTTCAAAATACAACTTGAATCACTCAATTATCTCTAGCCAAAACCACACACAATCCAAGGTACTATTATCTTTAATCTGAACTCCTAAAATAAAGCCTTGTAACTGGCTACCTGACTTTTACTCGATTCCATTTGCCACACCACAGCTACCTTTGCTTAAATCCTTTGGTGACTTCACTGATGAGATTAAAATTTCTCAGGGCACAGATAGGCCCCTCCCCACTTCTTCAGCTTCATCGCATATACCTCCTCCCTTGATCTCCCTTTCTCCCACAAAGCCTACCTCCCATTCTTCAAAACAATCAAAATCATACCATCCTTGGGATCTTCATACATGCTGTTCCATCTATGCCCAAAATTCTTCCTTCCTGCCCCCCATAACTCCAGCCCTCATTTGGCTAATTCCTATTCACTCTTCAAGGCTAAATAAATGTCTCTAAATTAGGTCTCCTACTTAATGTTCTCACAGCATCTTCTGGGTCTTCAGAGCAGTTTGTTGTAAAATCTTGTTAATTGTACATTTTCTTCACTATCTGTTGAGATCTACGAAAGCAAAGACTAGAGTTGTATTATTTACCTCTGAACTCTTAGTGTCTATACACATGCCTGGAATATAGTAGGTCCTCAAAAGTATTTTTAATGAATGAATGAAAAACATAAATAAATGAACATATATAAGTCTAGGACAGTTATCTCCATTATAAAGTCTTGCTTGATGAACCTAACTAGTGGATCTCCTTGGAATCCTGAAGTTTTTGTAGCCCCACTTCTTCAGTATTCTATCTTTTATTTTATATACCTTACCTTCCTACTGGCAAGTGCCTCTATTACAGGTATTTAACTTATCAGCTTTATATTTCTGCATGGCATTTTGCACAAAAAGATGAAAAACTATTTTTAAATAAAGTCAAAAGATATGTAGAAAGGCAGAAAAGAAAGCAGGCAGACATAAAAAGTAACATTCAAAATATAAAGATATATGACGTCTTTACAATTCAGATATATCAAGTATATAAGTTGCTATTACATAACAGGAACTGTTTAATATATTTTCTTCCATCCTTCCTTCCTCCCTCCTTTGCTCCCTCCCTTTCTTTCTTTTTTCATCATGGAAAGTGTACTCTTTAATCCCCATCACCTATTTCACCCATTCCCCCGCCCACCTCCCCTCTGGTAACCATCAGTTTGTTCTCTATAGTTAAGTCTGATTCTTGGCTTGTCCTTTTTTTTTCCTTTGCTTGTTTGTTTTGTTTCTTAAATTCCACATATAATGAGATCACAGTATTTGTCTTTCTCTGACTTATTTCACTTAGCATTATACTCTCTAGCTCCATCTATGTTGTTGCAAATAGCAAGATTTCATTCTTTTTATACTGAGTAATAGTACATTGCATATGTATATATACCACATCTTCTTTATCCTTTCATCTATTAATGGACATTTGGGCTGTGTCCATAGTTTGGATATTGTAAATAATGCTGCAATAAACAGGGGTGCATGTATCCCTTTGAATTACTGTTTTTGGGGGGTTTTGGGGGGGTGCTAAATATTCAGTTGTGTGATTACTAGATCATAGGGTAGTTCTATTTTTAATTTTTTAAGGAACCTCCATACTGTTTTTCACAGTGGTTACACCAGTTTGCATTCCCACCAACAGTGCAAAAAGGTTCCTTTTTCTCCACATCCTCACCAACACTTGTTTCTTGTTTTGTTTTAGCCATTCTGACAGGTGTGAGGTCATATCTCATTATAGTTTTGATTTGCATTTCCCTGATGATGAGCAATGTTGAGCATCTTTTCATGTGTCTATTGACCATCTGTGTGTCTTCTTTGGAAAAATTTCTGTTCATGTCTTCTGCCCATTTTTAAATTGAATTGTTTGTTTTTGGGTGTTGAGTTTTATCAATTCTTTATATATTTTGGATACTAACTCTTTACTGGGATATGTCATTTGCAAATATCTTCTTCCATTTAGCAGGATTCCTTTTAGTTTTGTTGATTGTTTCCTTTGCTGTGCAGAAGCTTTTTATTTTGATGTACTCCCAATAGTTTCTTTGTGCTTTTATATTTCTCTTGCTTCAGGAAACATATCCAGAAAAAAATTTCTATGGCTAATGTCAGAGAAATTACTGTCTGTGCTCTCTTCAAGGATCCTTATGGTTTCAGGTCTCACATTTAGGTCTTTAATCCATTTTGAGTTTATTTTTGTGTATGATGAAAGAAAGTTGTCCAGTTTCTTTCTTTTGCACATAGCTTCCAGTTTTCCCCACATCATTTGTTGAAGAGACTTTTTCCATTGTATATTCAGTCTTTATCAAATATTAGTTGACCATATAATTTTGGGTTTATTTCTACTTCCATTTTTATGCCAGTACCATACTGTTTTAATTACTACCACTTTGTAATATAACTTGAAATCTGGTATTGTGATACCTCCAGTTTCATTTTTCTTTTTCAAGATTGCTTTGGATATTTGAGGTCTTTTGTGGTTCCATACAAATCTTAGGGTTGTTTGTTCTAGTTCTGTGAAAAATGCTGTCGTTGTTTTCATAGGGATTGCATTAAATCTGTAGATTGCTTTGGGAAGTATAGACCTTTTAACAGTATTTGTTCTTGCAACTAATAAGTGTGGAATGTCTTGCCATTTCTTGCATTGTCTTGAATATCTTTCATCAGTGTTTTATAGTTGTCAGAGTACAAGTCTTTCACCTCTATAAGTTTACTCCTAGATATTTTATTGGCTTTGGTGTAATTGTAAATGAGACTGGTTTCTTAACCTTCTGCTGCTTCAGTATTAGTGTACAGGAATGCAACAGATTTCTGTACATTGATTTTTGTATCCTGCAACTTTACTGAACTCATTTATCAGTTCTAGTAAATTTCTGGTGGAGTCTTCAGGTTTTCTATTTAGAGTACCATGTCATCTTCAAATAGTGAGAGTTTTACTTCTTCCTTACAAACTTGGATGCCTTTTATTTCTTTATGTTATCTAACTGCTTTGGCTAGTACTTCCAGTACTATTTTGAAGAAGAATGGTGAGAGTGGACATTCTTGTCTTGTTCCTGACTTAGGGGAAAACCTCTCTGTTTTTCACCATTGAGTATGATATTGGCTGTGAGATTTTTTTTTTTCTATTTTATTTATTTGAGAGACAGCGAGAGAGAGCACAAGCAGTGGGGAGGAGCAGAGGGAGAAGTAGACTTCCCACTGAGTAGGGAGCCCAATGCGGGGCTCGATCCCAGGATGCTGAGATCATGACCTGAGTTAAGCAGAAGCTTAACTGAGCAAACCAGGTACCCTGGCTCTGAGTTTTTCATATAAAGCCTTTATTATGTTGACATATAATAGACCTATTTGGCAGACCTGGTTGGCAGAGAGTTTTTATCATGAGTGGATATACTGTATTTGTCAAATGCCTTTGATATACTGAAATAATTATATGTCAAATGCTTTGATATACCCTTTCCCTCATGGATGTGATGCATCACCTTGATTGTTTTGAGAATACTGAACCATCCTTGTATCCTGGGATTAAATCCCACTTGATTGTAGTATATGATTTTTCTAATGTATTGTTGGGTTTGGTTTGCCAATATTTTGTTGAGGATTTCTGCATATATACTCATGAGAGATACTGGCCTTTAGTTCTCTTTTTTGTGATGTCTATCTGGTTTTGGTATCAGGGTGATATTGGCCTTATAGAATTAATTTGGAAGTTTTCCTTCCTATTCTATTTTTTTGGAATACTTTGAGGAAAATAGGTATTAACTCTTCTTTAAAAGTTTGGTAGAGGGGCGCCTGGGTGGCTCAGTTGGTTAAGTGTCTGCCTTGGGCTCAGGTTATGATCCCAGGGTCCTGGGATAGAGCCCCGCATCCCTGCTGAGCAGGGAGCCTGCTTCTCCCTCTCCCCCTCCTCTCCACCCCTGCTCTCTTTGTCAAATAAACAAACAAAATCTTTTTAAATGAATGAATGAATGTTTGGTAGAGTTTGCCTGTGAAGCAGTCTGATGCTGGACTTCTGTTTGTTGGGAGTTTTTGATTACTGATTCAATCTCCTTGCTGATAACTGGTCTGTTCAAATTTTCTATTTCTTCCTGCTTCAGTTTTGGTAGGTTATATGTTTCTAAGAATTAATCCGTTTGTTCTAGGTTGTCTAATTTGTTGACACAGAGTTTTTCAAAATAGTCCCTTACAATTGTTTGTATTTCTGTGGTGTTGGTTGTTATTTCTTTTTCATTTGTGATTTTGAGTCTTTTCTCTCTCTTTTTTTTTTTTTGATGAGTCTGGTTAGAGGTTTATCAATTTTGTTGATCTTTTCAAAGAACCAGCTCCTGGTTTCATTGATCTGTTCTATTGTGCATTTTAGTTTCTATATCATTTATTTCTGCTCTAATCTCTATTATAATTTCCTTCCTCTGCTGGTTTTGGATTTTGTTTGTTGTTCCTTTCCTAGCTCCTTTAGGTGTAAGGTTGGGTTGCTTATCTGAGATTTTTCTTGCTTCTCAAGGTAGGCTTGTATTGCTATAAATTTCCCTTTTAGAACTGCTTTTGCTGCATCCCAAAGGTTTTGGAATGTTATGTTTTCATTTTCATTTGTTTCCATGCAATTTTTTATTTCTTCCTTGATTTCTTGGTTGACCCATTCATTGTTTAGTAGCATGTTATTTAATCACTGTGTATTTATGGTCTTTCCAAGTTTGTTTTTTTTTTTTTTTGTGGTTGATTTCTAATTTCACAGCATTGTGGTCAGGAAGATACATAGTATGACTTTGATCTTTTTGAATTTCTTGAGGCTTCTTTTGTGGCCTAATATGTGATCTATTCTGAAGAATGTACCATGTGCACCCGAAAAGAATGTGTATTCTGCTTTTTAGGATGGAATGTTCTGAATATGTCTGTTAAATCCATCTGGTCCAGCATGTCATTCAAAGCCACTGTTTCCTTATTGATTTTCTGTTTGGATGATCTGTCCAGCTATGTAAGTGGGGTGTTAAAGTCCCCTACTATTATTCTATTACTATTGATTATTTCCTCTTTGTTTTATGTATTGGGTACTCTAATGTTTTGTGAATATTTATAATTGTTATATCCTCTTGTTGGATAGCTTAACATATTTTCAACTACAATTTCATACTACATAAAAGATATATTAATGATAATAGACACAAAAAATACAGCATCTCTCATTGTGCAAACATGTTTTTCTTAAGACTAGAGATTTTAATCATTAAGTTGGTTAATTTTTTTCACTATTTCATCTCTTGACATATCTAATTTTTTTAGCTCCATAGTACTGTTCCTCTTTTAACAACATTTTCTCCATAAACCACTGCAAAAAATATTATAAAACAGGTTATGGTAGCTGGAAGCTATTGCCAAGTATCTAGAGACTATAATACAAAGTCCAGGAGCTCTTGGAAAGATATCTGAATTTAAAGGGAAATAAATAAAGTCTGGAACTCTAAACCTCCACTTACTCATCTTAATGATGTAGCAATGAGGTGTTAAAAGGTAGAGTGCAAGGTGAGACTTTAACCTCATCCTTCATCTCCATTCCTTTCCTTTCTTTTTTTCTTTTTTTCAGAAACAAAGACTTACAGGGTGAGAAATAAGCCTGCCCTTCTCTTTGGGATTCATATGGAATTCTACTTTTCTTTGACCCTTTCTGCCCTACTGATTACCATTTGCAACATAAGCCAATGGATCAATCTCTCTCTTAATCAATGGGACAAGAGTTAAAATTAGGATTTGGGAAAATACACAAAGGAGTATTATCATAAAGTCTTTACCTGTATTTTAAACCCTAGAAGTTTATTTTCCATCAAAAAGATTTTTTCTACATTTTCTAGATCTGCTTGGACTTTGTACGTTCTCTGGCTTTCAGCTTTATTAAATGAGGTAAGTATTTGAAGTACCTACTGTCTATCTTTCTCTTTTCTTAATTGTTACATGTAGTTAAGTCATTTACCACAGAAACCATTCTTGTCTTCAGGTTTATTCCCAGTCTCATATCACACTGTTAGGTTGAGTCTACTTTGGTCTATGAGTTGAGTCTAGAATCTTTAACCCTAAAGCTCCTAATCTTGATTCCTAGTTCTTAACATTCAACTTCATATTGCTTTTCTGGCAACTGCCTGAGGTTTTACACCATCTCAAGGTATCTGCTCAACAACATTTATTAAATATCTTGCAGGGCCAAAGGACAGAAATTTAGCATGATACATAGAGACAGCATAATACCTTTCCTGAAAGATTAAATGCAATAAACAGTCATTGAATGTTCATTATGATCCAGGTGCCAGCAATTTTTTTCTTTTTTTCTTTTTTTTTTGAGAAAGAGCACACTTTATCAGGGAGAGAGCATTTCATGTGACTAACAGATGAAGGCAGCCCAGTGCACATCCTGCACATCACACTCAAAAAGGAACATAGGAGTGGTCTACTAGACATAGAGCCTCTCAGGGGTGCCTCCTTGTTTTTTATAAAGAGCATTTTCTTTAGTTTTTTTTTTAAGTCTTCATTTGTTACTTTCTTTCTACGTTCTCTCAAGGCCATCAGACAAGCTTCTATACAGATTGCCTTGATGTTGGCACCAGAGAGGTCATCTTTAGCCATGATCAAATCATCCAGGGTTACATCATCAGCCAGCATCATCCTACTTGTGTGGATCTGAAAGATGAGCTTTGTAGTCTTTGCATTGGGCAGGAGGAACTCGATCTTTCTGTCAGTGGAACCTGGTCTGGTAAGTGCTGGATCCAAAGTTTCTATCTGGTTTGTGCCCATGATAACTTTCATGTTACCCCTTGAATCAAATCCATCCAACTGGATCAACAGTTCCAACACTGTACATTGAATTCCTCTCTCCCCACTGGAATTTGAGTCATACCTTTTGTTCCAATGGCATTAATTTCATCAATAAACATGATGGATGGTGCATGTTCTTCAGCAACTTGAAACAATTTCCAAACGAGTACCTAGGCATCACCTAGGTACTTCTGAGTAAGTTCAGAGCCAACCACCTTCAAGAAAGTGGCTGAGGTTTGGTTTGCTACTGCTTTGGCTAATAAGATTTTATCTGTGCCAGGTGGATCATAGAAAATGACCCCCTTTGGGAGATTTATACCCACCTCTTCATAATATTCAGGATGAGAGGAAGCTCCACAGTTTCCTGAATTTCCTGGATTTGGTTGACCACCCCCCACAATACCAGCATAGGTTTCCTGGGGAGCCTTTTCTATCTTCATCACTGTGACCAAAGGATCCCTGTCAAACATGAGCACCCCAATGATGGTATGTACCTAGTGGCTGAGTATGACTGAGCAGCCTGGTTCCAGCAGATTCTGTCTTTTACAAAGGAAAGGATGCTGATGTAGTGTTCTGAGCCCACAGATGTAGACATGATGGCATTATTGTCACCAATGTTCTCTTCCAAGGTTCCTACCGACATGAGGGTCCCTCTCAGATCTTTCCTCCTCTTGCTCTTCTTCTAAAGGCTTCATTTGTTCTTGATTTCTAATGAATTCTTCCTCCATGAGAAGGTATCTTTAATTCTAACTTCAACAATTTTAACTGGCACTGAGTGTGAGGTGT
Organism: Leptonychotes weddellii; assembly: GCF_054177405.1. Lineage (NCBI taxonomy): Eukaryota > Metazoa > Chordata > Mammalia > Carnivora > Phocidae > Leptonychotes > Leptonychotes weddellii. The sequence goes on from NC_138380.1 coordinate 50,911,781, forward strand.
CACCAGTGCCAGCTTGCTGACAGCATCTGGTCCCTTTGTTTTCTTCTTCTTTTCTCCCACTTTAGTTGGTACAAGAGATTCAGATTTCTTTTTTCTTGTCTTTGTCATCTTTCTTGCCACCTCCAGGGTTGACCACCACTCTGACTTTGACCCATCTTGCTTCGACCACTCGGAATTTTGGGGTGCCAACAATTTCACTTTATTACATTTAATTCATGATCTAGTAGTAAAGATGAGGCATGTATAAATATAGTTATATGACATTTTTTTAAAAAACTCTGTACAGTAAGGAAGAAAAAATGTATGGGGTTAGGAGGTCAGAGATAACCTCTTAAAAATATTTTTTAAAATTTTTTTAAAAGACCTGAAATGGGTAGAATTACTAAAATGGATAATAAGTGCTATCTTGAAGCAAGGGTCATTCCTAATAACTTCCACTTCATACCTATAGCAGCTATTATACTTTCTATTCATAATTCTCGTCTATCCATAAAGCTTATCTGGCTTTTTTGTTCTATATCTACTGTATTCTTTACATTCTAACATCTGTAATACTTGTTACATTACCTTTTAACAGGTACACTTAAATCAAAGTACCAGATAGTGTAATTATTAATTGTGAAACTTGATTTGTCCATCAAACAAAAGAAATATCCAAAAGTGAATGTTTAAAATTTGCTAAACTAGGGCGCCTGGGTGGCTCAGTTGGTTAAGCGACTGCCTTCGGCTCAGGTCATGATCCTGGAGTCCCTGGATTGAGTCCCGCATCGGGCTCCCTGCTCGGCAGGGAGTCTGCTTCTCCCTCTCCCACTCCCCGTTTGTGTCCCCTCTCTCGCTGTGTCTTTCTCTGTCAAATAAATAAATAAAATCTTTAAAAAAAAAAAAATTTGCTAAACTATGTCTATGAGTAGATAAAAAGAATTTCTAAGACTTATAATTTTTTATGTAAATCATCTTATCAGAGTATCAGACAGCTAAAAAAGAAATGGATAGAGGAAATCCCACCCCAGGCCTTCCAACTCACACTATGAGATAGTCCCTTGAAACCTAGGAATTGGACTAGTACTGCCATTCAACAACATAGCCAAAGAGAAGATTCAACCAGCATATAAGTTGGAAAAAGTGAAATCAAACAGAATTCACTCACTTGCTGGCAAATATCTATAAAGATTTCTCTACATTTAAGAATGAGTGAGCAAAAACAAACAAACAAACATAACCCAGGGCCTATGAGAATATGCTACAGAAACTGTAAAGGGAACATCATTCCTACTAGTTAGATCATTGAATATGATTTACTATAGGAACCAAAATTCAACCAAATTCATTTGCCATTATATTTTTGTTTTAGTGAATCCCATTTGGTACAACTATGTCATATACTGTCAATGCCCTGTTATGAGTCATGGTCAAGCCTCATCTCTGTTAAGAATAGTTGAGCAGGGGCGCCTGGGTGGCTCAGTTGGTTAAGCGACTGCCTTCGGCTCAGGTCATGATCCTGGAGTCCCAGGATCGAGTCCCACATCGGGCTCCCTGCTCAGCAGGGGGTCTGCTTCTCCCTCTCCCGCTCCCCCCCTCTTGTGCTCTTTCTCTCTCTCTCTCTCTCTAATAAATAAATAAAATCTTTAAAAAAAAATTAAATAAATAAAGAAATAAAGAATAGTTGAGCAGAAGAGATGGCAATGGTAAAGAAAACAAAATACACTGCCCTTTCCCTAATTGCCAGAAGTCATATAAACAATATGCCTTGGCTTTAAATAGAACAAAAACCCCACCTCTTAAATTGAATATTATAAAAAATAAGTATTATTACTCATTACAATATAACATAAAATCCCTTTAAATGAATATGTGGCAACCTGGCTGTGCAATACATTCTTCATTATCACTAGCAGCATCATGATCATATGCTCTTTTTGTCCATCTTAGAAATATCTTTACCAGGCATTCTGTAGAGCCACCAGGTAGTGTCTACGTATTAGTCCATTTCTTGGTCCATTCAAGTCTTCACAGGAAACAGACTGAAGACTTCATCTTTCAACAACTGACTGAATTCAAACATTTTCCCCCGGAAACACTGACTTGTTCTTTTCAAAAAGGGGGTGGTGTGGCTGCTCTATCTGGTGGCTGAGAATCCACATGGAAGGTGCAAGTTTGAAAAGGTGTGCCTTGAAAAGTATGTGAGTTAACAAATAACTTTTTAAGTTATGGCAAAAAGTACAGCTCTTACAAGATGGGTTTAAGCAAATCACCTTTACAATGTATTTGTTTTCTCCTCCTTACTTTTTAGTGGAACAACTACTGAGTGCGTGAGATTGTATAACCTTTTGAAAAAAAACCTAAATATTTCCAAGGAACATACTTGAATGTCACTTTTGATTTTTTAAATGCATCTACAACAAATAGATGTTAAAAAATCAAAAGAAAGGAATTTAATGCTTAAAGATACTTCTTTTCAAACTTACTACAAATCAGTCTTAATAGTTCACCTCTGAAATCGAGATCATTAGAAACACTAAAATCCTGTGCATTTTTTTTTAAGAGAGAGAGCGATCACACAGATGCGCATGAGCAGGGGAGGGGGTAGAGGGACAGGGAAAGAGAGAATCTTAAGCAGATTCCATGCGCCCAAGGGGGGGGGGGCGGGCTCAATCTCATGACCCCCAGAGTAGAAATCAAGAGTCAAAAGCAAAACCACTTAACCAACAGAGACACCCAAGTGCCCCTAAAATCCTGTTTTTTTAAAAAAATATGTTTATTTAATCACTAGGCAAGAAATGTGCCCTATCAAGTCCATTAAATATGAAAATAATCTCAAGTTCATTTCCCTACTTGTGTATGGAATACAAACTCTGATAAATACTAGGATGCTGACATTATAAGAAAGAAACTCATGATCTGAAATGACCCAGTATTTGTTCTGAATGATTAGGTTGTTTGTCATGCTTATATTATTACAGTTATAGTCTACTCTTTCACCTGGATTCTTCTAAGACTTACCAACCCTGTCCATCTGGCAACAGTGTTTTTCTAAACTTGTAGTATCATTCTAATATTCAGGGAACTTGCTTTATTCATATTGAAGGAACATCTAAAAGAAGAGGAAAGGCCAAAGCATGTCAGGAAAGGGTCACCCCTCTTAACCAAGAAAAGAAACTCAATCAATAGGATTTCAATAGCAGACAGCAACATACATGGGGACAGCACCATTAAACTTTATAATTAAGTTCACTTTAAAATTAAGGAAATAATTTTGAGTGAGTGGAATTGTCATTATGACAGGATGATTATTGCTCTGTGTTCTCTTTTGAAAGCTTATGACTAAATAAAAAATACTTTCAGGAAAAAGAATTTAGAAGAATGTAATTCTTGAAGGCTACCGATCTGAAAACTACCAAAAGTATTCCTCTACATCATATATCTGGTTTTGAGGAAACACTCTCTAAAGACGAAGGAAAGAACCAGGCATGACTGAATCAAGCAGCTTCTGCTGACACTGGGCTGCAGTCCTGGGTTGTCTGGGATACCAGGGCAGGTCTGCTATGCTCTAAGAAATAGAGGGATCCAAGGCAGTGGCTAATGTGGTGCATATATGCAAATATACCCAGCCTGTAACTCCTAGGATGGAATGTTGGCTTGTGGTATAACACCTTATAAAAAGTAGTTCCTTTGCATACTTATTAAAGATGTCTGTCAAAGTTAAGTAACTTGGCCATTCCATTCATTGATTTTTTAAATTTTTTTTTTATTTTTTTTTTTAAGATTTTATTTATTTATTATAGAGAGAGCACAAGCAGGGAGAGTGGCAGGCAGAGGGAGAAACAGGATCCCCACTGAACAAGGAGCCCGACGCGGTACTCGATCCCAGGACCCTGGGATCATGACCTGAGCCGAAGGCAGACGCTTAACCATCTGAGCCATGCAGGTGCACCCATTCATTGATTTTTAAATAAGATGACATCAAGGCTTGGGAATGTGATTTTAGAAAAAGTGTTTTAACTTTTCCAAGCACAAAGGGTTGCATGAGTTCACCAAAGCTACAAAAACAAACTCTGAATCCTGAAAATTGATTCAAAAATAAATCAGATAACCTGTGAGAGCCTTTGAGAGAAGGTGCACATGAATACTCCCCTTGCTGCATCCAAGTTATGAGCCCCTTGGGGCTATGATATTTTTCATTTGATCAGCCACAAGTTTGAGAGCATGGATATCTTCTGGACCCCATTCTTGTGAAGACAGAAAGGAGTATTTATGCACATGGACATTTACAGCACAGTTCCTTTGGAGAGTGAATAGCACCCCTTTTTTGTGTATGTTCCAGACTTGACCTTCCTCTGGCCTTGGAATTATCTGGTTTGTTTTCCTCTGTAACCAGGTTCTAAAATATCAAACACAGCTGTAGGCAAAGGAAAAGGTTGGTCAAATAGCCCACCCAGAGGTGCCATAATAAATAGAAATGGAACTAACGTATGTAGTTTGGCACCACTGTCTCCCAGGTGTCATTTGTATGGCAGGTCAGAAGAAAACAATGAAACAAACAAAACATGAAAAACAAACTGGGGGAGAGGCACTTGTTAGAGTCAAATGAAGCCAATCATAAATTTCCTAGGGGCCATGACTACTAGGAGGAAGAGATTGAGGAACAGTGCTAAGGAATGTTGTAGGGATTTTGTTTCCAAAAGGGACCTATGCACCTGTTGATGTGTTTTCCAGGCCCCTGAATGATAACAATTTATGAGGCTATTAATACTAAGCCCAAGATTTATCAGATGTGCTATTTGTCTTGTAGCCAATAGAACCTCATAAAATTTGGGTTGCACTGGGTTAAAATAGAGTGTTCTGCTATTGGAGTTATTCAGAGCATTTAAATCGCTTAATCCTACAAGAACGGTGCATTTAGCCTGCCTATTAGGGAGTCTTTAGGGATTCCTACCAGTTGCAGAGCCAGGCTGGAGGGGGCAGTCCATTGCTGGATGAGGTAAAATGGAGGCAGCAGGGGAGGAATGAGTCCTGGAGACAAGACGATGTTTCTCTAATCCATCCATGCCAACCACAGCCAGCTGAGCTTGGCGCACTGACAGCGCACGTGTGTGCTGGGGCTCCAGGAAGGGCTGTTGCCAAGAAAAGAGCACAGTAGAAAGAAACATGAGACAAGCATTGAGGGAGACACTGAGAACGACGTGTAAACAAATTAAGTTCATCAGGTCAGAGACATAATAAACGGTGTGAAGGGAGAAAGAAAAAAAAATAGGAAAAGAGAGAGAAAAAACAAGATCTAGTCAATAAATCCATTCAACAGATGTTTTCACGCTGACTGCCAGGGCCTGTCTGCCTGGCTAAGGAGGAGGTGATGGCAGGAGGCCTGTCAATTTGAACTGATTGAAAGAAACAGACCTTTAACCTCAAGAGGAACATCAACTTAGATTCATTTCCTATCTTGATAACAACGTTTTGAATATAGCTCTGGAATTTTTGCAACACAAAGTAGGAGAACAATTTGGCTGCTTTCAAATTGCCAATAAGGCTCAATACTGAAAATTTTATCTTGAATTTATTCAGTAATATTGGTAATAAAATTTATGGGAGCCTAAAAATTACCAATTAAATGGCTATGTTTTAATACCTTTCAGTTTTTATATTATGGTATAGAACAATGAATTTTTCATAGGTTGAATGGTATAATCTCAATACTATAAAATGTTAGTTTCTTTAAGAGCATTAAATATAATCACAATGATTTAACAATGTTAACATTCTTCATACTTAAGTTATCAAATCAAAAAGCCAGAGTTTGGAAGTTCCTGAAGATTCACTTAGTCTATTCCTCCATCCCCAAAAAAGACAAATCTCTAAAACACAGACAGGCAGCTAATTTACCTATCAATACTACACACTATCTTCCCTCTTCTTCAAAATCATGGTATTCATAACCTCATGCTGCTCTTTATGCTCCTTTCCTTTTCCATATTCTGAACAAACACTGAAAATAGCTGAACAGTGATACAAAAGATGATTATCACATGCCACAGATAAAGAAACTGATATTCCAAAAGATTAATAAAGTCTTTTTAAGTATAAGAGTAATTTCCTCTAATTTTAAAATTTTACATGCCTTTCTGCTTTGATCTACCTGGCTAGCATTCACTCTTTCAAGACTTGATACAAACATCACTTCTCCTTAGTGAGGATTTGCCTTATCCTTCCTGTTACTAACCTAACCTGTTAGCACCCAACATATGCCATTATATGTGATACTTGTATTTCTTTTTTTTAAAATTTTTTTATTGTTATGTTAATCACCATACATTACATCATTAGTTTTAGATGTAGTGTTCCATGATTCATTGTTTGTGCATAACACCCAGTGCTCCATGCAGAACGTGCCCTCCCCAATACCCATCACCAGGCTAACCCATCCTCCCACCCCCCTCCCCTCTAGAACCCTCAGTTTGTTTTTCAGAGTCCATAGTCTCTCATGGTTCGTCTCCCCCTCTGATTTCCCCCCCGATACTTGTATTTCTATCTAGCACAAGGCTTGTTACATCCTAAGTATACAAATTACCCACTTAGAATGCTAACAAATCTACATGCAACACAACTGTACTCAATGCATACTACATGGTTTTATGTCATTACAACTTCCTCTGTATATGAGTTAATGTAGCATATAAATGTGCAAGTTATGATTATAAATATATATTTAGTTATAGACCATAGGCTAAGACTACCCAATTTTCAAAAAATTAATAATCATTTAAAATTAACTTTAAAGTAAGTTATACTTAAGGTTTATGTATATGTTGTTGCTGTTTTGCTCTAACTGAACCATCAATCAATTGGAAGGCATTTGTCACATGCTCAGGCTTTGAGCACTGGCTTTGATGATAAGGATGGGTTGGTCAGGATCTAGTTCTAGTTGTAACAGTTTTAACACTTTGACAGGAGTCTAACTCTCTTGTTTTCTTGAGTGTTTCCATCTTCAGTGCCCTGAGGATACAAAAGGTAAGGTTGATATAGTCCCTTCTCTCATGGAATTTATACTCAGAGGGAATGCAAATTTATAATTATGATTTGGGGAATTTTCTATGGGGAAAAGGGGATTTTCAGCATATGATCTAAAATGCACAGGTAAATATATATACCTGAATGTCTGTAGTCTCCATCCCTTCTGTCCCTTCCTACTGTAATCTCTTTAACCCTCACCTAACCTAATGCAAAAGGTCCTTGATTGATCACCCTATTTCTAACACAATCCATCCTATTCCTTCCTGCAAGAATTCTCTTCCAAAAGCTCTCTGTAAGCAAGAAGTTGACAAAAAAGTCTCTGAAAAAAAACCAAAGTTTAATGAACTTCCCCAGCCTGGCATTTGGACTCTCTTTGACCTGAGGCCAACCTGCATTCTCAACATTAAGTCTTCTATTCCTTTTCTAGGTTCTAGCCAAATCCTAACTACTGTATAACAAATACTGTCCCCAGGGCTATATTCTCATTATCATCAGCCCAGGGCACTACTGCCTTTTTTGGGTCCCTTCCTCCATAAAAAAAATATATTAAAAATTACTTTCTATGCATACATTGGATTACTATATATTACTATAATATTCATTTTTTCATCAAAAAATTAAAATTTAAAATATTCTGTGGGCCCCTTAAACTATCATGGGTTCTGGGCACAGTGTCTACTATGTCTATGGATACTGTGGCCCTGATCATTTGTGTTCCACCAATCTATCTTTTCTGTATCATCCTCTAGATGTGTCTATACAGCTGCACATTCAGCAATCATACACATCCTCTAAAGAAAACCTGAAATTTTCCATAGAACCTTTGTAAGCTCCTATATTAAATGCCTTCCCTTTCCATTACATTCCCATTACACTTCGTTTTTCTCTCTCCTTTTCCCTACCATCATCTTTTCCATATTAGTTACTACATGCAATAACCACTTATTGAGCTCATACTCTGTGCCGGACACTTTGCTGGTATGTTGATCCTTTTTTATGTTTATTGCCTAGTCAGGATACAGATACTAAATATTTCTCAGTATAATGCAATTATAAATATAATGAGTGCTGTATAAGATAAATGCAGAGTTCCGTGAAAAAATGTAAAGAAAATCTGATACAGAGGTTGAGGGAACTTCCATCTAAGAATGTGATGTTTAATTTGAGGTGGGAAGGATAAGTTGAATTAACCAGGTAAAAAGTGGGGAAAAGCTCTAGATAAGTTGTATGTGTGAGAGAGAAATTATCTTTCCATGTATACTATTGAAAGCTTTTTGAACTGGGGACTGAATCTAACTCATCTGTGTACTTATTTCCTGCTGCATTGCTTATCTTTTTCTTATGCTTTCTTTAAAAATATGTAACATATTTGGAAGTTAAAGGCCAATAATATAACCATGTTTTAGATGACTGGGGTTACTGAATGTTTTATCTCTTAATGAATAAATCAATGCTGTAAGAGCTCCAGGCAAATAATACCACCACCTTCCTTCTTTTTAAATAAAGTATATTTATTGCTTACTTGAGCTTCACAGGAACCCTCTGAGATAATGGAGTAACAGTTTGCTAAGTTATAAGCATGAAACAAATGTTACATCTTAATATAGAACTTCACAATAAAGTAGGCAGAATCCTACTTATCCAATCTCTAGAATTAGGAATATGGCCATATAGGTAAGAGACAACTACTTTTTCAATAGTAGTTATTTATATATCACATTAAGCATCCACCCAATATCTACTGTAGATACAGAAGAAAAGAAATCACACACTGGGTTGCACAGACAGGGAAGTGAATTATGCATGGCTCCCGATCTTGTGGGTTGACACCCCATATTCAAGCACTTTATCCTTAGTTGATAAGTTCCATAAGGATAAGAGCTTTGCCCATTGATTCATATATTCCCATGCAGTGTTTCACATACAGCAGGTGTTAATAAATATAGGTTGAGTAAATAAATAGCAAGGAGAAACACAGTCATCCTTAAGATCTCACTGTAAGGATAAGATAAAACAAGAAAGCGTATTATAAGCAATAATAACATAGAAATACCGAGGAATGACGAGTGAAAAATATAAGAAAATAGAGACCAGACAAAACAATTATCAAAGGACAATACTCTGAAATTACTTAGTGTTGGAGCCAAGAGATAATGAAGGAAATTAATGATTTCAGGATTATTTTTCCTTTGTAACTTTATGAGGTTTTCAAACTTTCTATGTACCACCCATATTAAAACTTTAATTAAGAAAAATGGTAAATATTTTAAAAAATAAACAGTTGAAACTTAGACCTAAGAGCAGACATAGGTCAAACATTTTTGAACCTCTACCAATAAAAGGACTAAAGAAGAGAGAAAAGTTTATTCACTTTCAAAAGAGTTGGCTACATTATACACTTTTACAAATGAAGTATGGCTTTTAACATATAGGGGGAATCTTGACAATCCAGTAAGACACACATTATTATGCTGCATATTTGACACCAAAGTAGCACAAAATGGTATGCCATTTTTATTTCAGATGGATTTTACTCCTCAGCAATAAAAAGCTTCCTGCTTAATGCTGAAAACTGAGGTAGTATTTTTCTGTTGTAGCTGGAATGGACTGAAGTGTTTCACTAAAGCTTTTATTTCTATTAATAATTTTAATGAGAGATAATTTTGTCCATGGTTATTTTCCATAGTTCTAAGTACAAAAGTACATGTTTCTCTGTTGCACTGTCAGAAAAATAAAATGAAGAGTACAAAACCTGTTAATAAAAATCAGATGGATACCCAAGTTAAACTTTCACCTATTGAGCCCCACTAAAAAATGCCCATTAAGTGAATAATACTCTCTCACCTCAAAAAACCATTTTTGATTAAAATCTTTTAAATATACTATATTGAGTCTGTTTCTTAAAAAAAAAAGATTTTATTTATTTGCCAGAGAGAGAGAGAACCCACAAGCAGGGGAATGGCAGGCAGAGGCAGGGAGAAGCAGGTTGAGCAAGGAGCCCAATGTGGGACTCGGTCCCAGGACTCTGGGATCACAACCAGAGCCGAAGGTGGATGCCCAACAAAGTGAGCCACCCAGGGGTCCCATTGAGTCCGTTTCTTAAGCATACATTAGTCTTTCTTTTTTCAGGTGATTTAATTGGGGATTTGGTTTTGATTGGTTACTTTACCAGACGGTCATTCCAGGAAATTCTCTCAGGTTACTGAGATGTGTAAGTCAGCCTTTTGTTATATGAAGTAAGTGGCCTAAGGCCACTATGCCTGAACATCATCTGTTTCCTCGCACTGATAAAAATTGTAAATTACTTTCACAGAGGAGTTATTACCCACCTATTTTATAAATTCTTCATTGATGCCTAGTAAGACATCAATGTTATTGAGGCCCTGGCCTTTCTAAATCATGGGGGATTGAAAGTGGGTAGGAAAGGTCTTGAAGTTTTCTGTATGACAAGCACAATGTTCTCCCTTATAGTAAAATATTTATTTGGGGATGGCTTGCTAATGGAGGTTATGAGGTAATAAAGCCCCTAGGCAGAGGCAACTTCAAGGTTCTATTTTTTTGTAATAGCCATGATTTTTGGTTATGTTTCTGTTTGGTTTTGTTTTGCTTTCTTGTTGCCATTGCTCAGAGACCTGTTTTATGGCTTCTGTGTTTTCACTTTGTTTCGGATGGTTACATTTGCTTCCAGACATGTGGGTGGTTGCTAATTACGTGCTCTAATCAATATCATTATGCAATTTCAGCAAGAGCAAATACAGAAATAAAAAATTATAGTGTTTAATCTTTGAAATAATCATTGAAATAATCGCAATTATTTGAATTAGTTTAATAAAAGATATGACCTAAAAGAAAAAAAAAGTTCATGGGAAAATAATTATTAAAAAAAGTTAAAAATTCTATTTCCAAAGCCATTTCTTTAAAGAATATATGTTCCTTCTTTTTTGGCATTATGAGCAAATTTATATTCTTTTTGATTCACAGTGTTTTGAACTTCAGAAGTCTTGCTTTTCAGAAAATTAGAATTGTAGATATCCCTAGAACTTATCTTATAAAATGCCAAGGGGTGGTGGAAATTTACATCTTCCGAAGTCTTTGTATTATTCAGGATGGGTGTTTAAGTACTGGTTAACTTTAGACTTTTTAAAACTAAACATGCACGTTAATAATTTAAAAGTAGCTATTTAAATAAATAAAAATGATGTGCATAACTTTAAAGTAGACAAAAATTTTTGAAAAAGAAAAAGGGGAACCCTCCTGCACTGCTGGTAGAAATGCAAACTGGTGCAGCACTCTGGAAAACAGTATGGAGTTTCCTCAAAAAGTTAAAAATAGAACTACCTTACAACCCAGCAATCACACTACTAGGTATTTACCCAAAGAATACAAAAATACTAATTCAAAGGGATACATGTACCCCAATGTTTATAGCACCATTATCTACAATAGCCAAACCATGGAAACAGCCCGTGTCCATCGACTAATGAATGGATAAAGAAGTTGTAGTATATATATATATATATATATATACAATGGAATACTACTCAGCCATAAAAAAATGAAAGCTTGCCATTTTTAACAACATGGATGGAGCTGGAGACTATTATGCTAAGCGAAATAAATCAGAGAAACACAAATACCATATGATTTCACTCCTATGTGCAATTTAAGAAACAAAACAAATGAAGAGAAAAAAGAGGGAAGCAAACTAAAAAACAGATTCTTAACTATAGAGAACAAACTGATGGTTATCAGAAGGGAAGTAGGTGGGGGAATGGGTAATATAGATGATGGGGATTAAGGAGTGCAGTGGTTGTGAAGAGCACTAGGTGTTGTATGGAAGTGTTGAATCACTATACTGTATACCTGAAACTAATATTACACCACTATTAACTAACTGGAATTTAAATGAAATTTAAAAAAAAAGGGAAATGACAATTTAAAGTTATGAAAATATACCATACTGATTTAAAAAAAAAAAAAAAAGCAGAACCAAGAAGCAATCAACCTAAAATAAATGGAGAAAAAATGATGGAGAAAAAAATGAAGTACCAAAAAAGCTGAACAACTATAATTCACAAAAGGAGATCCTAGAAACAAATCCCTACATACTTATACTAAACACAGTTGATATGAAGATACTCAATTTACCAGTTAAAAGATGGAGGGAGTCAAACTGAATTTAAAAGACAGAAAGGCTATATTCTTTGGCAGAGCAAGGTTAAATTAAGAAGGTTCTAGGAAGACATATAAAAAATACTAACAAAAAAGAAAGAAAGAAGGAAGAGGAGGAGGAGAAATCTTGTGCAGACATGTTGAAAACAGACAAAAAAGACTTAAGAGGGAAAATATTAGAAAACATATAAGGGTACATATAAAATAATATGAAAGTTTAATTAACAACAACAACAAGTTTAAACCTAGGAACATCAGCTCAAAATGTTAAGAGCATAAATTGGCAGAACTATAAAGAAAAAATGAAAAATTCACATCATGGAAGGAGGTCATAACAAACTTTCCACAAAACAACCTAGGTTACAGAAGACTTGAATAACACAATTCTCTAGCTTAGAGATATATTAAATTTGCAACCAATAAAATATATTCTTTCAAGGACATATGTACATAATTACAAAACTGACCCTACAATAAAGCAAATGTCAACAAGCTTTTAAAAATTAGTACTTATAATGGAATATTATTCAGCCTTAAAAACAAACCCTGACATGTGCAACAACATGGATGAACCTTAAAGGCATTATGCTAAGTGAAATAAACCAGTGACAAAAGACAAATACTCTGTGATTCCACTTACATGACATACCTAGAGTAACTAAATTCATAAGACGGGATGGTGGTTGCCAGGGGCTGGGAAAAGGGGTAAACAGAGCTATTATGCAAAGGGTAGAGTTCTAATTTGGAAAAATGAAAAAGTTCTGGAGAGAGATGGTAGTGATGGATGCATAACAATGGAATACACTTGATGTCACTGAACTATACACTTACAAATTATTAAATGGTAAATTTTTGTTATATATATTTTACTGGAAAAAAAGAATATCACAGATCATGTACACTGACCACACTGTAGTCAGAGATGTAAAGTGAGATGAAAAGATGCACTACATTCTGTGACAGAAAGAATTAATATCATAAAGATAGCAATTCTTCCCAAATTAATTCTGTAATGTTTCAGCTGATTCTAAATTTTGTATAGGAGATAAAAGGGAGAGAATAGCCATGTGAATTTTGAACACAAAGAATAACCTGGGGAGATAGGCCCAACCAAGTAACTACACATACTAAAAGCTAAGTCATTTAACACAATAGAGTATTAATAGATTATAAATAGACCTATAAATCAATGGAATTGAACTGAGGATCCAGAAATAAACCTTTTCCTTTGGCCAACTGATTTTCACCAAGGGTACCAAGACAGTTCAAGGGAGAAAGAACAGTCCTTCAACAAACGGAGCTGGTTCAACTTCATATCCACATGCAAAAGAACGAAACCGAACTTTTCTCATACCACACACAAAAATTAACTCCAAAGGGATTACAGAACCAAATATAAGAGCTAAAATTGTAAAATTCTTTAAGAAATATAGAAGTAAATCTTCTTAGATACAAGACCAAAAGAAAAAATGAACCCCAAAGTAGATAAATTAAGATAAAATCAGAGGTAAAAACCTTTCTTTCAGAAGGACACCAACAAGTAAACAGATAATCTACAACTCAGAGAAAATATTTGCAAACCATATACCAGATACGAAATTTGTATCCAGCATATATAAATAATTCTTATGCTTCAATAACAACAAAAAAAACCCAATTCAAAAATTAAGTAAAGTTTCTGAAAAAACATTTCTCTAAAACAGATATACAAACAGCCAATAAACACATGAAAAGATGCTCAACATTATAAGCTATCAGGGATTTGCAAATCAAAACCACAATGAGAAATAACTTCCCAACAACTACATCGGTTTATAATCAAAAAGATACGTAATAGCAACAGTTGGTGAGAATGTGGAGAAATTGGAACTTTCATACACTTGATGGGAAGGTAATATGACATAGCCACCCGCTCACAAAAATTTAAACATGAATGTTCACAACAGCACTATTCATAATAATGTAGAAACAACCTAAATGCCCATCAACTGATGAATAAAATATGGTGTATCTACGCAATGGAATATTATCTAGCCATACAAAATAAGTTTTTTGTTGTTGTTCATTCATAAATACACAATCTTATTTGCTATTTTCAGGGGAGATTCAGGCATTAAACTGCAAGTTGATAAAATACGAATATCTAAAAATGTATACATACCCCTCAAAATAAATTTTAGTAAATTCTTAACATCTTTAAATTTAAAAACCGCAAGCCTATCTATTAAGTCAGGGTCATAAATGAAACAACACTAAATGACCAGAAACACCGCATAAGGTACAGCCCAAGGGCACCAACAGGCCTCCCTCCTCCAGGGGCTCTGCTGGGGAGATGGGTCATCTAGTGGCTAAAGAAGATTGTGATAAACTGTTGAAGCCAAACATTTAACAATATACAACAGACTTTACATAATGGAGCTAAGTCCTAAATTCTGGAGTGCTTGGTTAATCAGATTATTGGCGAAGGAAAAGAAAATAGAACACAGGCAGAACTCTCAGAAGCATTTGAAACTAGAGGTGTCAGAGCCTCTGACCTACCGGTTAGCAGTCCCCGTGGTCAAATGAGCACAACTACCCTGGGAAGCTGCAGGTCAAGAAGCAGAGAGCTGCTCCCGCTGAGCCAGGTCTTGACTCTGAGAATCCCTACCTCCAGCTGAGAAAGGTCTGTTCTCAAAGTACTCAAACAGAAGTTTTTAAAGGAATCCTAGTAGCTTCAATGCCACTTCCCATGGGCAGAGCCCATGCGGGTTGTATATGAAGTCTCAAACATCCCAGAAACATCAGGGAGAATTGCAGTTATACAAAGAAAACAGTAAAGTGCCAGAAGGAGACACTTGTGATGCACTGTAAACATCCAATTTCATTGTGACCTGTCATTTCAGCTCCAGAAGCCAAGTGGTCAGGTCTCCCACACGGAATCCCATCCCAGCCGAGGCTAAGGCACCAGCTCCTCCACAAGTCCCTGAGACGGATGCAGCAAAACTTCTACTTCCTTTAAAATGATTAAATAGATCAATGCAAAATGTAGCAGCCCTTTGAGGCATTTCTAAAAGGTAAAAACACTGGATAGGTTATCCACACTGGGCAAGTAGAGATAACAAAAACCGCTCGCCTGGGAAAATACAAATCAGAAGACTTGACTGCCGTTCCAAGCCAGGGTCAGGCAGGAGGATCCTGGCTCAGAAGAAGGCCTAGGCCTCAACGCAGAGGCCCAGGAGGTAGTGAAAACGCATAAGCTGCTTCTGTCTTCAGCTGTCCACAGAGGCTGAAAAATGGCCAACCGATTGCACCTGGCAGGCAGGGCGGACTCCCTGGTGCGCGAACAGGTAATGAGCAACCTCCTAGACCCGGGCACCACAGTGCTGCGGCCACCTACCAGTGAGGCCCAGGCATGATTACACACTGTTTATGTAGCACTCAAAGTGCTGCCCTTTAATGATCTTCCGGCTCGGTCGGAAGCGTCCTGTCGCAGGCCTGGGCGGCACTTGGAAAATTCCAGCAGAGGCCCCCACCCGGATGCCCACTAGGCCTGCATGCCTCCTCTGTGTGGGGATGCCCGGCCTCGCCACAACTGGTCCCGTCTCTCACCACCCACCTCAGATGCAGAAACAATTCACAACCAGATTTCTAGACAAATTGTTCAAAACAGGTTTCTTTTCACAGCCAAGCTTCTTCGACATGACAGTTGCATCTCGGGAAAAGGTAAAATGTTTCTTCAGCTGCCAACACTGTGTTCCTCATTTCCTTGAAGCCCGTCCTTGCAAAATCCTGGCTTTCTCGCTGGGCTCACTGGTCATGCCCTATGGGGAGTTATGTGGCTCCTTGGAAACCACAGAGAAGCACTTGGCCTGGTCTTCACTCCGGTAACCGTAGGAAGAGCCACTGCTGACCAGCTGCTCCAACTTCCAGCCCTCAAACGCCATTAATCTCATCCACGCGAGCTCCTCCTCCCGACACTGAAGCACGTGGTACACCACACCTGTGATGTTTTGCTGTCTCGTTCTCTAATTTTATCCTTCACAAGTCTTACTACTGAGGAAACAGAAAATTCTGCTTCCTCCAACACTCCTTACTCTGTCCAGTTCAGCACAGGCACCAAGCAGGTGGAGATGCTGTTGCATCCTTGTCCAAGTCCAGGCCGGATGAGCCCGGCACAAACGGTACACTGAAGATTCCCGGTCGCACAGCATCTGCTAGGTGGTGAGGAAATACGTTCCGCCTTCCTTGCACTCGATGTACTAGATGCTGCGCCCGGGACCCCGAGCCGTGCCCTGCAGCAACAGCTCAGGCCGCCTCCCCCCACCCCCCAGTGCCACCCCGAGGCGCACTCCCCGAGGCGGACTGTGGCCTGTGCCTGCGACACCACCACACAGTCCTTCTCCACCAAGATCTCAGCAAGCCACACCGCAGCGCCACAGAGAACACTTTCCGGTTCAGGGGGTGAAATGCCTCCAAGTGGTCAAAAGGTACAAGCTTTCAGGGCTCCTGCCTGGGTGGCTCTGTCATTAAGGGTCAGACTTGATTTCTGCACAGGTCATGATCACAGGGTCAAGATGGAGCCCAGCCTCAGCTCCACCTAATCAGCGGGGATTCCGCTTGAGATTTTCTCTCTGCTTCTCCCTCTGCCCCAATCCCCTTTCTAAAAATTAAGTCTAAAAAAAAAAAAAAAAGGTACAAACTTTTAGTTACAGATAAGTCCTGGAGATATAATGTACAGCATGGCAACTGTAGTTAATAATACAGTATTAAGTATTCAAAAGAAAAAAGTAATGAATGCTGATGCATGCTACAGCATGGATGAATCCTTGAAAAAATTGTACTAAGTGAAAGAGGACAGTCACAAAAACCATGTTTGTACAATTCCATTTACGTAAAATGTCCAGAATAGACAAAATTTTCTTTTATGGAGACAGAAAGTAGCTCCCTAGATTAGGGTGGGAAATTACTGCTGATGGGCACAGAGTTTCTTTTGAGGGTGACGAAAATGTTCTAACATTGACTGTGTTGATGGTTGTACAGCTGTGTGAATATATTAAAAACCATTGAATTGTACACTGAAGTGACTCAACCATATGATACGTGAATTATAACACTTTTTTCATCATAGTGCGAAAGGTTTCTATCCATTACCTCACAAGATAAAATATATTTACAAATAATCTTTATTTCATTTTTATCTCACCTTTCTTAATTTCTCCTTTTGTGCATATTCTGTTAACATAAATAAATAAGTGGTATGCTTATATATTTGGAAAGATATATTTTATATCTGTTTATATGTATAATGGTTATATACATAAGTACCTGCTAAAATATTTGTATTACTTGTGATTAAGAAAAAAATTGTGGACTCTCCAAAAGAATTGGAGAGTAAAGTGCTCCTTTTTAAAGTAAAACTTTGATAAGGTAGAGGGTACCTTCAACAAATACCTAAGACTGTTTATTATTCCCCTTTTCCCATAACAATGGGCAGTATTTCTGAATTCTAGTGTGCAAGAGTGGCATCCAGTCCAGGAGAAGCTAGAATAACAAGTCTGTGCTCAACAACAGAAAGCACTCACTATTTCTATACTAACCTTCCAGTTCCTAGTGGTGGCCCCTTGTAGCAGAGGTCAGGCTCCAGGTAGATAAATTATTGTTCCCACGTACTCACTGGTTGCTTCCAGTGAGGTCAGGTCAGTCTCAGTCCCTTCTTCTCAGGTTCTTCTCATTCCAAACAAGAGTCTTTGCTTAGCATATTTTTCATGCCATCAAACAATATACAAAAAGGCACAAAGGAAAGGTAAAATTTTATATGTCAAATATTATCCTCATTTTCAAATCATGAGGAATCTATAAACAACATTATGTCTCCTAAGGCAGAGCTGTTGGTAGTTGAACACTACAAAGTATTCAGGTAAAGCATCACCAGCAGAATCAGGGGGAATAGTTTTCAAGTGTAACTACCATTTATATATGTGTGCAATGTGAGTGAGTATGGTGTGTAGTTTAAACCATGATTCTGGATCGAGGCTTAGAGGTTTATTTTATCCTATAAAACAGAACCTATTTGACAACATTGTTCCTCCATTAGGTGGAATGTTGGTAAAAGTTACTACTATGTACAGAATATGTAAATTGATTCTGATGCATTTATAGACATCCTCAGATATAAGAGTTCTGGGAGAAAATACATTACTAACTTGGTTGCACTTTGCATTTATATCTGTGGTTCCTTTAGAAATGTTTAAGATCCAGCCACTTTGCAGTGCTCTTGGAAAATGACCATTTTAAATCAGTGGGGATTTTACTCCACTACAGAATACAAAAGAAACCACATTTGAATTTTGATATTAAATAAGTAGCTAGTCCATAATGAGTAATTTCTTTCACAATAAAAAGTAAAGAAAACAAGTTATATTTTTGTTCCTTTATTTGCTTTTTGGTTCTACATTTTTACAATTGCCTGTAGAAAAAAAATTTCAAGAGAATAGATTGAAATTATTTTAATTACAGAACAGCCCAGAGGAAGATGACATTGTGCAATGGCCTAGACCAGTATCCTCTGTCTGGTTGATGGCCAATGAACAGTGCAGCATGAACAATAGAGCGCTGGTCTAGAAATAATAGCCTGAAGATAAAGAGAGAAAAACAGGGGTTTCTTTTGACTATGATGAATCTCTTGAGCATTTCCTTTATTCCTCCCCTTTGATAATTAGAGTCCAGATATAAAACAAATCAGAATGAGAGGGACGACAAGCAATATAAATCATTGCTATTTAAGACACATGAATTTGATAGATTTATCTTGAATAAGTGTTCTTAGCCTAGGTTCTCTGGACGAATTCTAATGGATATAAAACCCCCGAAATTTTGTACAAAGTTGTATTAGTATGTGCATCTGTGAATTTTCTGGAGAGACAGTCTGCAGCTTTCATCAAAGAAATTCTTAATTTTAAAAAATGTTATGAATCACAGCTCTAAAAAATGCAGTAAGTGGCCTTAATAATATCCCACTAATTACGACTTTTAGGTTGCTGTTTCCTCCACAAGCACACCTTTACCAATAATCCTAGGATCCATTTGCTAAGATAAACGCAATATAATACACCTCAAAATACTTAAATTTTTGAAAGGAATGCCTTTGTAAATATTTCCTCAAACCTAAAAAATAAATATCACAAAAAAGGCATTGTAACTTAAACAATTCTGTAATTATTTCTTGACTTTGGTGGAATTTAATGAATTAATTAATCTGTTCACTCATTCACTATATTAAAAGTCTATTAGATGCTGGGCATCATGTTAGAAACCAGAAGATACAATGACAAATGAAACAGATACAGTCACTCCTCTACGAAGTTTATAGTCTAATGAGGGGGACAAATATTCATCAGTTCTTCACAAATAAATATAAAGGAGCAATGGAGGTAAGGCATATAAGAGAGTCAAGAAAAACTTCTCCAAGGAAGGGATATTTGAACCAAAAAATGAAGAATAAAAAGGATTTAAGTTGACAGAGAGGAAGAAGAATGTTCCATGTGGAGGCAACAGCATGTTCAGAGTGGGTCTGGTGGTAGGGCACCTGGTAAGTAGCATGGGACTGGTGCAGGTCAACATGGATAATTATAATGAGAGGAGCCTGCGGCATGTTGAGTGAGACCGTACAGAATTTGCATCCTATATACCAAACAATGAGTCATGGAACACTACATCAAAAACTAATGATGTAATGTATGGTGATTAACATAACATAAAAAATAAAATTAAAATTAATTAATTAATTAAAAAAATAAAATAAAATAAAGAGGCTGAATCTTAATCCTAAAAGCAATGGCAAGTCAATGAATAGTTTTAAGCTCCCAAGAGTTTGGGCCTGGGGATTGGACATTCAGTGGGGTTGATAAAAACAGGTTCATATTTTGAAATGATCATTCCAGCAGAATAACTCATATTTTATGTAGGGTGGATAACTTCATATTCATGCACCTTCCTAAGCAAACTAAATAAAGTTATTAAAAAGCATAAAAACTCCTAGGTTTGTACTCCAACCCTATCATTTTACAAATGTGAAAATTAGGGGAAATTTACATAACCTCTCAGATCATCTTTATAAAATGAAATAATAATGTGTATCTGATGAGTATGTTTTTTATTTTAAACTAAAATTGACTCTCTATTAGCAAAGTAAGGTTGTTGTTGGGTCAGTCTTCTACCTTATCTCTGGTCTCATGACTAATATCACAGTCTCAAGGTTGTTCAACAACGTTTGCCCACTTCAGCAACCATCAAATACGGTGCTTCTCAGATTCCATGCTTGTTTAGCTCCTCTGCCAGAATTAAACATGTTTATTTTTCTTACATATATTTTTATTGTTTTACTAAGATTTTATATTAATAAAGCTTCTTGTATTAAAGCCCTGCATAGTTATCAGGATAACAAGACAAAGCTTTGTAAATCTATTGTGATGTGTCTTATCTTAATATCTTTTAGCTATTGTTTTCTAAAATATTCCTGGTCTTAACCCTCAGGGGTCAATAACTGTTATCAGCTCACCTACCATGCTTATCACAATACTATTAACCTTGTTTTTTAATTAGTAACTTGGCCCATACTAACAAAGGTGTGCAGACTCTGCTGAGTGGTCTCACTTGCTGCCATAAATTGTCAACATCCACCAAGAGCCAAATTTTCCTTTATTAAACTCACTTTTCACGGTTATTTCTAAAGGCTATTGCCCACTGAATACACATATCAAAGTCTTCAGTCCTGCTATACAATTTGTGTTGTTTTAGCCTCAACTTAGATTAACTTCAACTACCTGATTTTAGTAGTGTTCATCAAGTGGAAAAACATGTCTTTTTTTATTACAATAGGATATCCTTTTAGGTCTCCAATTTTTTTCAAAATATTTTATAGTTTCTGGAAGAGCATAGTGGTTAAGGGGTATGGGATCTAAAGCTAGATTGCTTGGATTTGAATTCTAGCTCTGTCACTTGTTAGCTGTGTGATTTTGGAAAAATTAAATTCTCTAAAATGAAGATGATAGTTGCAACTATGTCATAAGATTTTCATAAGTGTTGAATTAGTATATTAATATACATATTTTATAATGGTGCCTGGCATATATTGAGCATTATGTAATGTTAGTTGTAGTTATAATGGTTGTCATTCGATTATACCAGAGCTTATCAGCAATAATAGACACTGTAATTAATTCTTTAAACTTAAAATGTGGAATTAATAATAGGGCAATGTTAATTACACTTTTGTTAAAACTCTCAATTAAAGAAACTTAATCAGGATAGCATTTTGTTAATATTCTGACAGTATATAAGAAGGCCTTTCCATTTGTAGCTTGAAATAACAAACTAGTACTTAAACTGGTACAATGATCATATTGCCTGTGGTAAGAATTTTTTCAGTGTTTGCATCAGAAATGACTATTTTCATAAATTTTAGAAGTTAAATGATAATGATTCTCAATTTCAAAAAGTTTTCCCAGGTTTCCCCTTATAACCGATCTTCGATAATTCTATCTTCCCTGAGATTATCCTATTTGTTGCACTGCACTGTATTTAAAATGTTTATCGATCTGCATTTATCCTTTCCTACTTCTGTGGATACAGACCAATAGATTTCTTTTTAAAATCCTAAAGGGGAGATAGCTATAACTTAGTATTAACAAAAGAACCTTGAAATATCTAAAAGGAACAAATGCATAATATTTAGTACTATTAGATAATGCTTCAAATTACAGTTTAAGATCCTGTCTGATATTATTTGGTTTATTTGGATTTAATTCTGAGTAGAGTGAGCAGAGACAATGTAAATTTCACTAACATAAATTCCTGGCATACATGAATGAACTCTTCAATTTAAGTTATTTTGTCTCTCTGAAAAATATAAAATAATATTATCATGCATATTTATGTACATATTATTAATAAAGTATCAAAATTGCTACTGAAAATTATATTTATGAAGTAAATCAGAAAATGTGCAGTAAGTATGAATAAGATATTTAAAATGATTATGTTCAATTATCACTGAACTTACTATATTTATTTATTACATGTCAGTAAACATGCAATACCTAGTGTTACTGGTGTGACTTTTTATCTGCTGCATTCTTCAGCCAAAAAATAAATAATAATAATTATTGTTCACAACTTGCTCACAATTTGTTCACAACTTAGTAAAAGCTAAAATAGTTCTCATTATTATTAGATGGTAAGTCTGTCATTAGTTATACCTGGAGATTTCAAACCATACTTCTTAGAATATGGGGTTTGAAGTAAGGTCATTGGAGGAGGTTGCAATAGATGAGGGATGAGAAGAAAACTGAAAGTGTGTTGTTAACCATCTTTAAGAGTTTTAACCTCATTTTAGGGCGCCTGGGTGGCTCAGTTGGTTAAGCGACTGCCTTCGGCTCAGGTCATGATCCTCGAGTCCCGGGATCGAGTCCCACATCGGGCTCCCTGCTCAGCGGAGGGTCTGCTTCTCCCTCTGACCCTCTTCCCTCTCGTGCTCTGTCTCTCATTCTCTCTCTCAAATAAATAAATAAAACCTTAAAAAAAAAAAAGTTTTAACCTCATTTTAAATGCAGTGAGTATTCACTGACATATTTTAGAAGGTGAAAGAGCATGATTATATTTGCATTTATGGAGGACTTAATACTTCATTTTACTTGAATGGAGATTGAAAGAGTGGTTATTGGCAGAGCTGATGAGTCATGACCAGTGGGCCATTGTGTGAGCCACAAATCCTTCATCCTGCCTGCCCAATGCTCCCTGAATCTGTTGGATATTTGCTTTGGTTGGTATGAGTTTGCTTTGTGTTTGGTGAAGGGAAAAAGAGGAGTTCTGGTGGGTTATGAGAGAAAAGATGGGACAAGATGAGGAATGGAGAGGAGCAAACAAGTCTGCCCTCTGTTTGGCCCCACTGAATGATTACTGGAGCTCCAGGAGGCGAGGCCTTCAGTTAAAGGGTGAAAAGACCTGCTTTTGTATGAGATTTAAGGCACAAGCACTGTTCTTTGGTGCCTCCTATGACAAAACGGGTCAAAGTTTGAAAGAGGGCATTTTCTCATTTTTGGCAGAAGAAATCATTTAAAACTAAAGGAAATGAAGGGCCTTTTGGCATTCTGATGATTGATTGTAAAGCTTTGAGAACGAGGGACGCAGCAACCCAAGTCTGGGCAGTGGTGGTGGGCATGGCAGATCATGGCAGGAGTTGGTGGTGTTCAAGTGAGCATGGACTCATTCCTGAACACATAAGTACTAAAGAGCATTGAATCAGGCTCTTGTTCCAGAGTTATGGAATTGGGGACTATCATGACAGCAGACAGTAGGTAATTGTTGCAAAAGTGTCCTAATTTACTCACTGGCCAGCCACATGGATTACAAATGAACTCAATGAGTCCGACTACCAGAGACAAGCAGGAGACTCTATAGTAATCCAGTTGACAGTGCTGGGTGGTCAGACCCAGGACTGCAGCAATAGGTTGAAGAGAGGAAGATGGACCTAAGAGATATTTAGAAGCCAGAATCAACATAATTTGATGAATTGGGAAAATGTTCCCTACTTGAGGGAAATGGGGAGCAATGATGAAGAGCATGGATTCTGAAATCAAACTGTTTTGTGTTTATCACTCAACAGCTATACAACAGTAGGCAAGTTACTTAACTTCTTAAAACCTCGGTTGTCCCATATTTTGAATTTGTAAATTTTGAAAAACAGTAGTATCTATTGCTAGTATCTAATAGAGATTCTTGTTAAAATTAAATGAGATGATCCACCTAAAATATTTAGCACAGTGCCAGGCACATTCTACACATTCAAACATATTAAAAATTATTACCAAACTTGCAGAGTATTCAAATTATGTATAAATCAAACTGTTAATTTTAGAAGGTCCTATTAAATGCAAATTTTAAATGTTCTTTACCATTGTTAGTCTAAAATCATATTTATATGTATAAATGTACATACATATGCACATATGTACAGTTGGCTGATTTTCACCACTGAAGAGTAACAAATGTGTTACATAGACTTTTTTCTCTATTCCATGTGCTCTTTATTGTTATTTAAACTCAAGTGGCTTTCCTTGTTAGGGGCATAGCACATAATTTTTCACTTAGCTCATCTAAGAGCAATTGATGTACCTTCAACTCCTGGGCATAAATGCTAGTCATCCTGTTAGATGAACAGATGTATCATCACTGACACTATCACCAATATGCTGATTGTTAATAGGCTAATATCCTGAATATTTAATTGCCCTTAGGCTTTGATTATACATGAATTTTTCCTACCAGAATATGTATATATGTGTGTATATACATATGTCTCTATGCATATACATGTATGTATGCTGTGCTTTTGTGTACATCTGTGCATGTATATAAGTATGTGAAAATAACAGCTTGGAAGAGAGATTATATAAATTCAAGATTTCAAATAATTAAACAAATACAAAAGTGACATAAGATAAAACATCAACAAATTGTGATCATAAATAATCAAAATCCTTCTTCCCTGATATTTCTCAGGAGACAGCTCTGTGTCTAGGACGGCCCTGGCAGAACCCTGACTTAAGTCTTGAGAGGGAGTAAGGAATAGAATCACAGAGAAAGGAAGGTGCCCTATTACTTACATGATAATCTCTGAAATTCCCTTGTTATCTTCTAAATGTATGAGGAAAAGAGTGAGTCTCTTTTGTTCATCATTAGATGCCCTAGTCACAAATACAAATATATCACAGTGCTCAATAAATATCTGTGAATCAAGCTATACTATTTGGGGTTCTGAAAACTCTGAGTATATTTTTAAATTTTAATCTAGTTCTTTAAAAATACCTTGTTTAATAGATATAATTTAACCCATTTTACCAATGAGAAAATTGTTCTCTAATATGAAAGTGACTTGTTCATGATATATGGCAATTAAATATCTGGAATTGAAAAAAGATCCAGTGTTCTTTTTGCTTGGTCGGGAGTCTGTTTTAACAACTATATTAGTTAACAACTATGTTATTTTCTCAATAATATTTCAAATTATACACATGTACGTGTGTGTGTAGAGACAGGGTGGGGTGGGATGGGAGAGGAAAGAGTGTACTTTAATCTATATTGATTTCTTTTTTAAGATTTTATTTATTTATTTGACAGAGAGAGAGAGAGAAAGAGCACAGGCAGGGGGAGCGGCAGGCAGAGGGAGAAGCAGGCTCCCAGCAGAGCAAGGAGCCCTACGCGGGACTTGATCCCAGGACCCCGGGATCATGACCTGAGCCGAGGGCAGACTCTTAACTAACTGCCACCCAGGCATCCCAATCTACACTGATTTTTTAAATTGATTTTGTGAGTTTTTGTGTTCCACATATAACTGGAAGTTGAGTTTTCACTGTCAAGTGAGTGACCGTATTAGCTGGGATTGTCCACAGAGACAGCAGCTGACCTACACCTCTGACCTCCATCGGGCACTCTTTCATGCCTAGAATCTTCCCTCTCAGTCCCCCATTCTTAGCCCAAAGCTCTCCTTGTCGAAGTTCTCTCACTCCCTGTCTCCCATTACTGCAGCTTGTAGACCTCACTGTGACTTCCATTCCCTTCAGCCCTCTTTTGGCTTTATTTCTGTCCCTTTCTAGCATAAACTCCATTATCACTTCAAGCATCCAAAATACTGGTGTTTTTCAGGGTCTTTCCCCAGATCTGTAACCTCTTCATCAGTCTCACTATGTGCTTTCTTTATTTTTAAATTAATGTTACAAAGCGCTGCTAAAGAAAGCCAAAAGTTAAGCAGTAGGTGCCCTTCATTATAAATTCCGTCTCAAGCCTCAGCTGGCCTCTCAAGTCAGCTGGATAATCTGTCTCTATGTCCCAAGTCCCCTTCCTCCCTCTTTTCCCTTAGCAGCTCTTCCAAATTCCCATCATTCTCCGTAAACCCTTGACCCCACTCAGCAAATGACCTCACCTTCTACTTCACAAAGGAAATAGAGGCCAACAGACAGCAACTCCCTCAACTTCCTGCCCCCTCCTCTACATTCTTATCAGCACCCACATCCATCCTTACCTCTTTTCCTCATTTTTCAGTTGAAGCAATGTTTCTCCTCTTAGCCAAGGCTAATCCCACCACCTGTGATCTGGATTCCATCCCCTCCCGCTCCCTCAGGGACATGCTCCATCAATCATCCATGCTCCTGTATCTTCAGCCTCTCTTGGTGTACTGGCTCTCTCCCTTCTCCATACAAAAATGCTCTTTGCTTACAACTCAAACACACATACACACACACACACACACATACACACACACACACACACACACGCTCCTTTCCACCCCCCCAACCTCTTCAAGTTACTGCCAAAACTTTCTCTTTTCTTTCTTAGCCAAGTTTCTTAAAAAAGAAAATTTCCTCTGACTTTAATAGGAATACATGCTCATTTTAGAACATTTAGAGAATAAATATTTTCAAAGAAGAAAATAATAATTGCCCATAATATATACCACCCAGAGATGACAATTGTTAACATTTTGGTTTGGGATTTTTTTAGTTTTTTCTCCCCCTATAAAAAAATTGGGTTTCATACTGCATAAAAGTTTGCATCTTGGGGTTTGTTTTTTTTTCACTTACTGTGACTGATTTCCATATTCTTAAATACTAAATATCTGTTAGTGGTTGTTTATTATTGCATTATATATGTAACAATTTAAATGCCTTCTTTATTAGACTGTTAAACTGTTTTCAATTTTTCTCTTCTACAAATAATCAGAAACATGCTTCCTGAAGACAAATCCATGCTTTTTCTCTCCTCCTACTTACTTCTCTGCCTAAGACAATCTGTCTTCTACCTCCTTCATTTTAGATTTCTCTCATTAAAGTTACCAATAACTCTTTACCAATGTTAAAGAGATTTTTCTGGTTTATCTCACTGAGCTTCTTTGAGGTACTCGACACTGTTAGTGATTATTTCCTTGAACTAATCTTCTACTCCAGAATCCAAGAAACAATGTCCCTATTTTCTACTCTTCTAGGTCCTCCGTATCATCCCCTTTGCATATTCTTCTTCCTGGTCTTGCCTTAGAAAAATGGCTTCCCTGGAGCTCCATCCCCAGCTCTTGGCTCTATTACTACACTTTGCTCTTGGGGGTAACCAGTGACTCATCCTTCACTCAATATGTTGCTGGTTTCCAACCTGCATACCCAGTTGGGTTTATCTCCTTTGGGGAGCCTTTTCTACCTCTCAGTCAAGCACTTTGAATTCTTTTTCCTTTTCTAAGCTTTTGTGGAATCCTATACCTAACTCTATCATAGCATGCATTGCTTTTAATTTAACTGTTGGTGACTTGCCCTTCTCTTTCCAGGGATTCTCAACCTCAGTAATATTGACATTTGGGGCCAGATAATTCCTTGTTGTGGGGCTCTGTTCTATATGTTGCAGGATGTTTAGCAGCATCTTTCTCCTCTATCACCAGATGTCAGTAACAACCTGCCACAGTTGTGATCAACAAAAATTTCTGAAGACATTGTCAAATTCCCTTGGATACAAAATCTCCCCCAGGTTTCAAACCACTGGTGGCTGTGCAAGGGTAGGACCTGTGTATTCATTACCTTTTGCCCATCCCAGTGTCCAGCATATAAATGATGTCAAAAAAATGGGCCAAAATACAAGGTAAACTGAGAAAAATAAAAATTAATAGGAACAGATTATTGTTCTTAAAAAAACATTCCATTTTCATTGTCAACCATCAAGCAAATATTATATTACTAACAAGTTTCCTTGATCCACGATAGGTATTGAAAATCAGCAAAGTCCTTAACCTCAAGGAGCTTACAATTTTAGAGAAAATAAATGAGTCAGACATGCAATCAACATGCATATGGAAACTTAGATGAACAAAATGTTTAGGTTTGCTGTAGCAGTTTGGACATTTTATTACTACTCAGGGAAAAGAAAGCAAAAAAGGAAATCTTTCAGAGGAGCTAGATCTTTTATCACATAGGAACAAAAGACCTGGTTGGTACAAAACTAAGAGAGATGGGGCGTTTCCCAGTCATATGGGAAAGACTGAGGAAAGGTTCAAACAGATGGGTCAGGATCTAGGTCTTCAAGGACGCAAGTTGGCCCAGATTATATACATAAAGCAGATTATTTCTCTGAACTATAGGATTAATTTAGCTACTGAGGATAGGTTTATGTTTCATTCCAGTGAAATAGGTTATATTGCCTAAAATGTTTTAAATTAATTCAATTTAATTAGAAAGCATGGATATATGTGTTCAGTTAATCATTGGCATACAAGATGGCAGACCTATTTAGATAAGCAGATATGAGCAAATAAGAGAAGTCGTGCTCCACAAGCTATCCCAGTTTTTCTCAAGCAAATTTTGCTCCCCAAAGGACATTTGACAATGTCTAGAGACATTTTTGTTTTTCCCAACTGGTGAGGAGGTAGAGAAGTGTGCTACTGGCATCTAGTTGGTAGGGATAAGAGATGCTGCTAAAATACTAAAATGCATGGGAGAGCCTCACACAACAAAGAATTATTGGGCTGACATTCTGGAATGTCAGTAGCGCTGAGGTTGGAAAAGCCTCATGTTTATGGATCCAAAACACCAATTAGCATGTTAAAGGATCTAGACTCCTATAGTTAAATAGATATAGATAGATAAATTTAAATTAAAAATAAAATTAAATTTAAAATTCATTTATTTAATACCTTTAAACGCATGATCTCACTAGATTATTTTATCACAAACCCTGACAATGTAAGATATATTGGGTAAAACATATTGACTAAAATTAAAATATATCATTAAAAAAATAAAAATAATTTTACCTGTTTCTTTTTATTTTTCAATGTGACTACTAGAAAATATAAAATCACATATGTGGCTTGCATTATATTTCTGTTGGACAACACTTATCTCTCCATTTCTTATCAATAAATAAAAAGTATTCCAGTTCCTGTAAAATGTTGAAAATTTTTTTGAACCAGTGGTAATTTATACTTTACTCCTTTTCCCGCCCCCCTATCTTAGTTTATTATACTGGAGCCTAGGAATTACTTGCTGGTCATTGGTAAGCTATACAGACTTTAAAAAAAAAATTTATTATTCAATCTGTGTATGTGCAAGAGAATAGCTCTTCTGCTGCTCAGATGTTTAAAGTCAGATTTGGTGTTTCAGCAGCTATTGAAATCACTAATATGTTTAAACTTGGAGCAAATTCTTGCTTCTATACTTG
Source organism: Leptonychotes weddellii (assembly GCF_054177405.1). Classification (NCBI taxonomy): domain Eukaryota; kingdom Metazoa; phylum Chordata; class Mammalia; order Carnivora; family Phocidae; genus Leptonychotes; species Leptonychotes weddellii. The sequence goes on from NC_138380.1 coordinate 50,941,187, forward strand.
CTTCGAATCCTATTTTTGTCCTATTTTTGAAATAACTAAAAGGAATAGAATATCAAGGTCAAAGCAGGTGAGAAGGTCATTTGAGAATGTCCAGGTGTCAGCCACGGTTGTGGCTGTCAATGAGAATGTGTCAGTCATTAGGAGCATCTAGACCTACAGGTACAGTTAAGTAGTTAGAATCACAATTTTGGAGGAAAAATGGATTGCAATAGAGCTTTATGTAGTACATGGAAGAATGCTGAATCTTAAAGTCACGAAAGGTAAGGAAGAGCCCACAATACTTCCCAGTATTCCTAAACAAGGAAAGTCTAAAATCTTCCAAAATCAACAGTCACGGAAGAAGAAGAATGTGAACAAAAGTAAGAGGGGCATAGGAGCTGCAACTTTGGGAATCTACAACCCCTTTTCTGTGTGTGGCCAGTTCAGTCTTGCCAAGGCTGTGTGGGCAGGCAGGCCGCGCAGAGCACCCAGGTGTCACTGGGTCCTGATGACAGCAAGGACACTCCCAGGCTTTCAAGAGGACTTAACAGATGACACGTGCAGGGTAGCAGGGTATGCTTCTAGTTTCAAAGGGCTGTTTTTGATACTGATTCTCTCTCAGCCATCCCCCTCCCCGAGCCCAGGAGTGGCAGGGATGCCACATTAGTCAAGGCAGGACAAGGTCAGGGCTTGGCCTAGGATCTGGTTGTGGGAATATGCAAAAGGAAGTGGCTAAAATTAGTAATGGACTGAATGTGTGCCAGTGTTGTGGAGAAAGGCGAGGCAAGGGAGGAGCAGCTCCAGATCCTATTTGTATTGTTCTATCTGGAGGAAAAAGTGGGAATACCACACTGCCCAGGAGGGGAGGGGGCGGGGGTGTCTGGGGGTGGATAGTACAGTTTTCTGCACCGCCCCCCACACACACACCTTTTTTCAGACCTGTCTGCCAATTTCATCACCTTGTTCTTTCCCCTGCTCTTACAATTTGGAATCCTTTGTAAATATGTTGTATTTCATGTATTTGCTCACTACATCTTAAAAAACTGAATCATATTGAAAAGATGGAATTGGGAACATACCAGTTTGTGCCTCTACGTAGAAAAGTGGGCAAGAAATTCAGACAGAAATTCAACATAGATTTGCTCAACATATCTTTGTCTTCTTAAAGATCAGTTATTAATTTGCATAGTTGGACATCTGACAATGGATTTCTACCCTTATTGTGACTTTTTGATGTATTCGATTTAATTTCAAAAATTAATTATTTGGGAAAACTGTGCATCCTGATGTATGAATATGCATCATATTTGTGTTTGTGATGGAACAATGTGATGGAAATAGGAAGTCAGGGATATCATTACATTACAGTTTACAAAACACTGTAACACCTTTAATTTTTTGGTTTCCTCTGAGCTTCTGTTCAGAAATAAAACATTTTAAGTATTATTTTTATATCAAATGAACATTAGAAAATCAGAATTGTGTTTCTTTTATTATGGAAAAAATACGATATACTCTGGGTGTCTGGTTTTTTTTGATTCAATTTAGAGAGTTTTAGGAAAGAACAAAATGAAACATTTTGAAGAAGGTTTTGAAGAAGAGGTCACTAAAACAAATGCTATCTACCATGAAATGTTTAATATTTTCTTGAATTCTTAAAGCATTTGTCATTCGAAAGGAATAAGTGTAGGATTCACACAGTATGTGTGGATTTCAAAATATGTAATTGTCATTCAAATGGAATAAGTTTGGGATTCATATAGGATGTAAGGATTTCAAAAGATGTAACTTTTCTTTACTCTTGTAGCAGGAAGTGCATACCTTCTGCACGGACGTTAAAGTTCAGCAACAGCTCACTAACTGTTAGGACAAAACCACAGTTTTTGTTGCAGAGAGCAAAATGTGGACAGAGATTTTTGATAAATGTCAGAGTGAAATGTTAATTCTAATTGTTCTGTCGAGTTGTCCTTGATTTGTGACAAGTTTGTTACTATGCAGATTTCCGAGCTGCCACGGCCCATGCAGGGATTTCACCCTGTGAAGTTACCCAGATACACCCTCCTCTCCATCTCACCTCTTTATTCCTAATTAGCTTGTCCCTGGGTTCTCTCAGGGTAGCATTATGGTTGTCCTGAAGTGTTTTTGATTCGGACCCACTGACAAATTAAGCCATCCAACGTTCAGCAAAAACACAAATTTAAGTCACAGAATTGGGAAAGCCGTACAGGTGGCATCCCAGACAAGTCACCGACTTTCATCCAGCTCACTGCGTCCTCCTTCCAGAGGTGCTGCAAACACACGTGTATCTGTAAACTCATTCAAGCTTTTGGCTTTTGTATTTTAAGTTCTCGTTATGGCCCCAAGGTGCCTTTTTCTTGAAGTAATAATAGCACGAGGGCCAGGCAGAGCAATCCAGTTTATCGGTGTGCAATGAAATTTAGCAGGTCTCTGAAAAAGTAGACACAGGAAAATTGCAGAGCAGGAAAGAACCATGGAAAGATAGGTCTGATGCGGTGCCAACAGCCTGTCTATCCCTTTACTTGGGCCAACAACACTCAGACTAACCCAGATCACGTCTCTGTCCTTGCCCCCAAATTGCCTAAACATGCAACTTATCAGGAAGGTTTCAACTGCTTTCAGTAGTTGAAGTAAGTAAATAGTAAGAGAAAGGGTAAAAGGGGAGGGGGGGAAGGTAACTAACATTGGGACTTTCTATGTACCCTTGGAGTTGCATTTTTGACTTCACATTATCCCTATATCCCTGTGGAAGCACAGAAAATTAGAGGATTTTGTTCAAGGTTATACAGTAATTAACAGAGCCAGAATTTTAACTCTTCTGTCTCCTAGACACATGCTCCTTTTTCTACATTCTCTCAGACGGATTTATGGGAAATCATATCTACATATCATAGATCTGTGGGAATCTACGATGTCTTTGGAAATCTCATGGATAGTCCATATCTATTTCATATATGAACTAGGCATGGTATTGGGGGATGCCTTTCACATACAAGTTACCCAAAATGTGATGGCTGTTTGTAATTGATTCTGATAAAAATCACAATTTTGAAACAGCACTGCATTTTTCTGTTGGGAAAAACATGCAATATATGTATATTATATATTTAAGAGCTGCTAATAAAATCATTTACCTTTTAGAGACTGCCTTCATCTAAAACTATGTATAAATACTAATCAGTTGAGTTTCATAATGTTAGTATATAGTAAACAGTTTTTTTTTTAAACAGATGGCATAACAGGATAAATTTCTGTGATAAATAAGAGAACTTAAAAAATGTCTTTTTGGCATGCCAGATCACAGTTGTGTTAAAACACATGTATTCATTATTCTCATACATAGTTCAAGTGACTAGAATGATAGGCCAAAGCTGGGAGAAAGTCTCATTCTCTCACAGGGTTGGGTTTTTTGTTTTGCTTGGCTTTGTTTTATTTTTGCTTAAGGAGGGAAAACAAAACAAAACACTATGCCATATTTCTTTTCAAAAACAAGTTTCTATATATTCAAGTTTATTGATCCTAACATAAATTTTGCAGAAACACAAATATAACAATTATTAAAATTTTAAAATTAGGTCCTGTATTTACCTAATTGAAATGTGTTTCAGAAATTAAGGAGATGATGGTGATATAAATGTAGCAGTAAGGGCCCCAGTGAATCATTCCTTCCTATGTTTGGTCCTTAAGTAGTTTCCTCCCATGGTGACTCGGACCTTGGACATCTGATGTGCTTTGACCAATGAGATAATAAATAGCAAGTATGACAGAAATAGACACCTGAAAAGTGCTTGCCCACTGGGGCGTGCCCTTCCTGGTCCCTGAGAGCCTTTGTGCCTCCCAGTATGAGCACACCAGGGCTGGCGCCCTGGAAGATGAGGGACCATATGGAGAGAGGCCCCAGCATTTCCAGCCATGCCAACTTTCCCAGAGGAAAGGTGAGGGAGTCCATCCCAGATGATTCAGCCCTACCTGAGCTGACTTAGAAAAGAGGAACCACTAGTTGATCAGCACGTTCAAAAGAAATGATTCATGTTTATTGTTTTAAGCCACTGTGTTTAAGTTGGTTTGTTACAGAGCAAAAGGTAATGAACTCAATACTGTTCCTCCAAAAATGTAAAGATAAATCCAACTAAGACTTAGAGTGACTGAAAACTTACTAACTCACAGAGCTAAGAGATAGCTTCATTCCTAATCTCATCTTGATAAACAAATTAACTGTCTCCTTCACTTTTAGGAAACTAAATTCTAGAAAGGCAATTCCACTGTCACTAATCTTCATGCAAAAGGCTGCAGGGGACAAAAAGAGGTTTCAGGGAGTGTCAAATTAAGACCAAAAAGACAAGGCAGCTCATTCATAAGACTACTGTGTGTTTCACGGAAATACAAAGCCTTCAAAAATACTCTCTGCATCTCTGTCTTTCTCTTACACACACACACACACACACACACACAGAGCTGTGCAAGTAGAGGAAACATTCAAATTCCCTAATTGCTCTAAGACCTCAGAATTTTCAGAACTGTTATCTTTCCAAAAAGGAGCCTTTTTTTCTTCTTACAGCATCCAGTGCCAGAACAAGCTTGCCTGTTACTCTATCACCATCATCTGTGAGACTATTTCCTTAAATGGGCATTCTTTTTAAGGTATTCTGGCTATTCCAGAAAAACATGATTTTGAAGAATACTTAGTAACATGAAACAATTCTAAAATGTGTATAGAAAAAAAAAACTATAAGATTTTACATTTAGGATGAATTCAATTTTATAAGAATCCTATATATTTTACATATAAAATAAGCAAAAATAAAAAAATTTTTAAATGTTTACCCAAATAGTAAAGGACTTTATGGAATTAAATGAGATTTTTATTTTCTAGTTTTAATCCTCAATGGTATTAAAATATATACACAAAATATAAAATAAAAATTAGCATAAGCTGGAAATCAATGGGGGAATATCTTAATATATAAAGTAATATTCTGAGAACCATTTAGGGAAAATAACCAAGAGATTTAGATCAAATTACAGATGATGAACATTGCCAGGAGTGAGTGGGTGTTCATTAGAGTAGTAAAAGCAGGTACAGATTTTGTGTATATAAATAATTTGATTGATAAATGGAATTGCACACCATAAAGTACTTCTAAATTTTGTCATCACGTTCATCTATACTAATATTTTTTAATACACACTTCTTCCTTGCATTAAGAATCCCTCATTGGAAACATATCAAATTGCTTCACAGTTCTCCTTAGTCTTCTACCTTATTTCCGTCCCCGTCCCACTGCACCTTTCTCTCTCTTAGGATTCTGATGCACAGAGAATGTAAGAAATTATTTAAAAGCAACTCATTCAATCATTGGAATGTTTGTAAATGTTAACCATTACTCAGACTTTCAGCCTAAGCCAGTACCCTAGAAATACATTCACGCGGTCCCTCTCCCCATTATTAACTACGCAGAATACTTGAAACATAATGGTGTTGAGAAATGCGATTTTAAATAAGGCATGAATCAACGGTTGCCCTGGCTGACACAGTTACAGGACAGAATCCGCATATTCAAGATTCCCAGTTCACTGCAGTGCCATGCATTTGTGTGGGATTTTTAGGTCCTGTGGAGTAACACATTTTGAAGATGAATTCTCGTGCAGGGTTAAAAAGTAATCTTCCCCAAAGGTGTAAGTGAGAAGTTTATTTTTTCCTTCACACAGGATGACTTTATGAAAACTGTTGCTAACATTTTCGGCCGTATGACATATAGGAGAGTACCCTTTCTTACTGGAATATTTTGCAAACGAAAGTGACTTGGGTTTTTAACAACTAATGTGACGCAAGAATAATGAATATTATAACAGAAAAAAAATCCGAAGTTGAAGTTGCCTCCTCCTTGAATGCAATATCCACCTATTACTGACCACTGTGACCTTTCTGGGAAAAGGCACTTCCATTGGACAGGGCAGTGGCCGCAAGGCAGCAAAACACCACTCAGAGTAATTCTTTACAGATGCCAGGAACCGGAAGTTTCAAGGGGAAAAATGAAAGCCATTCACTCTTCCAATGACATAGGCCTTTGATACCACAAAGCCATTTGGGCTCAGAGCTCCAAGGTCAGGAAGGCACGTAAAGATTGGTGATTAGAGAAATACTATATCAGCAAAGTGTGGCAAGCTATTAAAAGAAACTATAGCTTTTATGATTGTGTCGCTGAAGCTCCCCAGGGCTATTTGTATTAGATATTGAGTTAAGCATAACTTATTTAGTCCCAGCATTCCAGAAAACATTTTGATGTCAGCTACTGCAGGAAAGTAAACACAAAGCGAAGGAGGAAACAGAGCTGATCTCAAACAGATAAAAATGGCGTAATTTAATTTTCTGAACCCGGGTGTTTTAGAGCATTAAGAATGAGGAATTTTAGAAGGTCCTTTCAACTTGAAAAATAAAGTTTACTTAGGCATGTGGTAGAGGGGGAGAGAAGAATACAGAGCTTATATTATCAACTCGTTGAGCATGTAGTAACTTCCGATCAAAAAATATTTTTGATATCCTTAGTGAATGGCTCCCAGGGTTATAATCCGTGAGTATGATAAGAAATCTGTTTCCCTCCTGCACCTGTGACTTGATAACCACATCATTTTTGTTTGTGCATCTTCTCCTAGCAGGTCTAATATTAGCGTTATTTGTGACATCACTGGTTCATGAGTTTAGCATTCACCGCACACTACCACGACTAGTCTTTTTTTTTTTTTTTTTTAAGACAAGGCTTTAACACTGACCACACTCAGCATGTGATAGCCAACCCTAAAATGAAAACTTGGCAAGGATGAGCATACCAAAAAATCTGTTCAATTCCATTTGAACCAGAGAAAGGAATGCTTGAACACGGACTCTTAGCTCATGCCAAGATCCCTGAGAGGAATTTCCTTACAGGTCCTATGAAGACTGATCAAAACCTGGGGACAGAGTAAGAGGCATCTGAAAACATTAGGAATATCAGTGTCTGAAAGACTGACCACTTGAAACAGTCTTAATATAGGTGGCACTGCAGTAGAAAGGAATTGGAGGGGGACATTTTTACCTGAAACTTTAGATGTTATCCAAAGGAAGAAGTATTTGCCATCTTTGCAAAACAGCTAGGTAATTAGAGAAAAAGAGAGAGAGAGAGAAGGAGGAGGAGGAAGAGGAAACATGCAAAAATGTTAATAGTGCTTGCATCTGGGTAGCGGGCTTATGGGTGATTTTTATACTTCTCTGTTTTTGCCACATTTTCTGCAATTACTATGTACTCCTTCTGAAAGGAGGAGAAAACGAAAGAGGAAGAAAATACACGAATGATTAGGAAAGCACATAGGCCTCTAATATAAAAGACATGCCAATGATTCCATCTCTCGTGGGCCAGGCCTTGCCACGAGGAACATCTGCTTTGACATAATCTCAGAGAAGCTACTCTAGGATTTACCAGCTGCTGAAGGGAATCTGCTAGACCGTTTTTAGAAGGCTGTTCCTCCAAGTTCAGGATGTGAGGCTTTGCATTCCTCCGTTAGTCTTTTGCTCTTGGAACTCTAAGAGTTCTTGCCTTTGTGTCTTCCCTAGCAAAGGAACTCTCCCAGTTTCTTTTATTCGATTCTCCTCAAAAGTTGTTTTTATTTGTGTGTGGGAAAATGGAGAACCCCGGCAAATATTCTGTAAATCCCATCTCTTGCCCAACGCTGACGATGTTCCATGAGCATGCAAGGATTACCACTGCCTCTATGTTTGGCTTGATCATTGCCTGTGCCAAATGGTTGTTAAATGTTGTGGATGCCTCCTGTAATTGCACAGCTGTACAATTCCTCATTCAGGTGATCGTAAGAATGACCTCAGGCTCATCATTATAGTGGTTATAGAACTATAATATCACTGCATAATATATAATATGCTCTATTATACTATGTAATAAGTGCAACATAGAATTAGTTACATAAATACGCAACTATAACAGTTTTATAATTTGTGGCGAAGTTTAAGATAATGTAATTATAATTGTGCAGGCAATCTAGTTCAGTGATTAGCTTGAAATAAATGGTTTAATGAAATTATCATTTTGGAATACTATGTAAACAGAGCCAGTGAATGGTCACCACCTGAATGAAAATAATAAGGAAAAGGAAAAAAAATGGTATTAAAAACAAAAGCAACCTATCGCATCTTAACTGTAGGTTTCATAAGGCAGTATCTGTCAGGAGAAAAGATATTACAGATTCTAACTTTCAAAAATAAGACTACAGTTTGAGTGCCCTCAGCAAAATAATCACATGTGTAATACAGAAACAGTTTCCTACCTAGGTACAGTATATGCAAAACACTAGCACAATATTTAAGAATGTAAGAGAAAATGGTGATATTATTCTTCAGGCAACTGATTTTTCTCAAAAAAAGGAACAATTCTTAAGGGTGTGCTTCTCTTAATTTTTTTTTTTTGGTTGTTGTTAAAGAAAGTTCAGGTGAGGATAAGCTCCTGTTGGACAGTCATAAGCCAACCATTCATTCTAAATTCAGAATACTAAGGAACACAAACCTGACATCAAGGTAAAAATAAACCCTGTATCTCTAACGTTGGCAACGTTCTGAAAACACCAGAGAAATTATTGAGCAAACTGTTCATTCTTTTACCATTGCTCCCTGAATCCCATTCTGGTCACTGGAAGTGTCACTGGGCTGTGTAACAGGCTCCTTCTGTGTATCTCAAGGCAAGCATCCACTTTTGAAACCAATCTACTAAAATGTTAAGTACCCATGGACTGTATCATGTCAACATAATCCTCATCTCTTGTTGACATTTTTATGTTGATACTATTTGCTAAATAGCATGGCAGAAAAGATAGGGAAACACAAAGCTCCCCCATAATTTCAGTATTTCCTCTATGTGCATTTTCTTGTGTTCCCTCCTCAAAGAGTCCATGCACAGACCTAAAAGGATTCTTTTCTAGCTTGAGTGGTGGCCCGAAGTACATCTGCCAATGGAGTTGCTAATGGCGCTGTCACTTCTGTCCCATCACCCCTCGGAACACCTGTTGCCTTGCCACACCGAGTTTCCTCCATTCCTCTCGGTTCAGGAGTTCCAGTCCTGAGATGTACCAAGACGTAGGACTTCGTTTGTTTAGAACCATGCCTATGTCTCACTGATGTCCTTGGTAATTCCACACAGCAGTCTTCAAACCAAATACTACTTAACCGCTTAGATAAAGCATCAAGAAAGCTTAGGGTTTTAATAACAACAAAAACAAAATGTCACCCCCACGCCTATGTAAGTGAGAGAAAACAAGGAGAGAAGGAAGGACATATCAAACATATTTTATTTTATTAATACTTTTAAATAGCAAAGAGACTCTCCCAAGGGTATGGCCTCTTTGAAGATAAAGGCCCATTTGCATAAACTGAAGGGGCCTCTTTAATGCAGTTTTCATTATCTTGACTCCAAAGTGACTGATGTCAAGATCAAGGGAGTCAATCAGGGCAGATACACTCCAGGACACCACGGAGAAATAAATCAGCCCATCCTCTCTACCCAGGAGAGTCCTGCTCCACGAAGGGCATTTGTGAGTCTCCTTTCTGAAACAGGAGGCCAAGTTCCATTACTGTGAGGACTGACTCTCATCCCTTAGAAGTCTCTCATTCTTTATGTTAATTGGGGTCCCCTGCCTCGGTTATCTAATAGGCTAATGGAGTTTGGAGACAAACCAGTTCTTGACCATTTCTTGCCCTCTGAACACTCCTGGGGAAACTAACCCCATCCAGCCTTTTATCTCCTTATTTTAAAGAGAGAAAATGAACTCTGAAGAAAATGAGTCCACAGTCCCTTGGGTAGTGAACGTCGTATGGGTCTTCTCGTGAGAAGAGAGGAGCACAGGAAGGAGAAATCACCATGGTTCATTAGATCCTATGTGAAAATTTACCCTTTGCCTCCCTCGGCCATTTTCTCCCATCTACAGTGGCCCGTTGGCCATGAAGTGTCTGTTTGTTTGCCTTTTCTTTACTTTGGAAAGTAAAGCCTTTACTTCTTTACTTGGCCTCTGTAATCCAATGTATTACATGGTGCAGTGGGCCTACCCAGTCACCATAGGTGTAGGCGAATTAAAAAATGTCATCGTTGGGTCTTTATTTCACAAGCTTGACTTACTGCTGTTTTCACTTGCAAAATACAAATGTGAAAACTATAATTTATTATGGTACTAGCAATTCAAGATGTTTTGCTTGGATCCTATGTGTACCATCGGTTACCAACATTCCAGCCTGTTTTGCTTTAGTTGGCTACTAGTTTACTACCCTCAATTTCATTCTCTAAATCTGTGTTTAAAAGCAATTTAACAACACTTTGATTCTGTTTGGAAATGCCGTTACGGGTTCCCCTCACTGATGCACAGCAACATTTTAAATGTGATAAGTAAAATGTCATTTTAAAGCAGATGACAGATGCAAATGACTTATTGGTTCCTTAATTTTACACACGCTTAGAGTAAATATCAGAGGCTGGGTCACTTCAGGAATGTATGAAGAGGTTATTTCAATTACAGACATTGGAGTGGCCTTGAAATCCCAGTCTCCTTGAAGTCATGAATCGTGTTGCTAGAAGAATCAGCCTCCCTGCTCTATGAGCAGCCCCTACTGGACGACTGATCAATCTGTGCTGCTGTTAGCTTAGAAGCATCCATTCTTTCTCATTTTTCTCCTTCTCTCTCCTCAATGTGCTGATGGCAGACAGGATTTTTTGCTTTTCTCTTTAAAAGTAAGCTATGTTACTTTCTTCTCTGATAATGAATATTTAGTTGAAAGTTACATCACATAATCCTATAAAGACAAACTGGCCTGAAAATTGAGTGGTATTATGCTTACTCAGTAATTCATTTAGAAATCTTAAATTGAATCTCTTCTTCCATTCAAAACTATTTTCTGTACATAGTAATAAAAGAGTCTTGTTAGTTTTAATACATGAATCCTAATAACTAATTAGGAGTATGTTACAATAGACTAAATAGAAATAAAGATATATTTGTTCGATTTGGTGATCTCTCCTTTTAACAAGTAAGTGTCAGAGATGACCCTTATTGCTACATATTGGTTCATATGGGTCCAAGGGCTTTAATAATATCTAAGTTGATCCAGTTTTCATTCTTAACTACTATTTAAAAATAAACTAGGTTACATATTATGCATATTTTATCACAATATAAACACCAAAAAGCCAAAAAAAAATCAGTATATAAATTATACTGAAAATGTATTTATCACCAGCTAGTGAATATGGCTATTTTCTTTACTGCAAACATCTGACTACAATGTAGGGTGTTTGTTGTTGTTGTTGTTTTTTCCAAAATATGATGGGACAAAAAAATTCACTATTTACCAGTACCCAAAAGATGCACTTCCCTTTTTAAGATAAACTATAAATAGGTACTTCTATAAATTGCTTGCAAAAGATACCTGATTGTCAGCCCCGGATGCCTTAGGTGCCCTTTTTATCTGTAAGACCAGCAAACAACCAAACTCAGCCACACCACACCAAGAAAATATTGCATACTAATCAGATCTCCAGTAACTGTGGCCCACAAAGTCTCTGAAGTAAGATATCAACAAGGAATGCCAAACTTTATCTTAGATAAATGAACTTAGACCCAAATCTTCTTTTTCCCACATGCCACAAAACAGTTAAGAGAGATGGTTTGTTACAGATTACATTTCACTTCAGCTGTTTGATACCTGAAGACTAGGATTGAGGAATCAATGTCCTATGTCAGTGGTTCAAAAAGTAAGTTCAGTAGAACAGCAACATTTGAAAAATGTTATGGTCCTATTTTTTAATGTCACGTTACACAGAAATAAGTTGCTTTGTTGCAGGACTTCTCAGAACTATTAATTTCCTAAAGTTCGTTGGGTGTCTTCCCAAAAGCTTACATAGAATTCAAAGTCTCTGGAGAACATCTCTCTGGACTGATGTTTCAAAACACAGTTGGGAAAATTCTCTCTAAAGTCATCCAGCCTTTCTACTTTGTGAGCTCTTAACTGAAGTGATACTTCTGTCCTCTCCAACCTGCAGTTACTGCACTGAACATCTACTCTGTGAAGGGACCTGAAATACGCTGTTCCTTCTAAAACTCACCATTGATCTTGGGAGATGGGTATTATCAACTGTGTCTCATAGAAGGGGAACTTGAGACTCAGAGCTTAAGAGGTCACAGGATGAGTGAGTGGCCAGGACTCAAACACAAGATGTGCTCGCTGCAAAATCCACCCCCTTTCCCTTACACTGTGTGGTACAAACTGTCCATTCTTGGCAAAACTCTAGTGGTTCCTCTGGTATATCTAGGTCATGTAACTTCATCAGGATCAAGATGCTGTACCCAGCATTAGCAACCCTGATGGTTTGATCTTTGACCACTGCATACTATGGTAACTTCACTTGAATTCTCTCTAGCATGGAAAAATTAGCACATTTGATGCTAATTTTATCTAGAACACTATCCATTCTAAAGGACCGCCATTTATAACACACAGATAAGATGAAAAATGCATACATGTTAAAATAGTAATCGAAGATAAATGTGGAAACAATCAGAAGAAATTTGTGTTAGACAGCAGTTGGAGACCAGCATTCACGTCAGAGGTGGTCTCTGTTTTCCTCCCCTTTACCTACGAGCCAAGTACTACCAAGCCAAAAACCACCAGACAACTCCTTCCATCTCACAGTAACAAGGTATTAAAGCCCACAGAAACATCAACATATAATTTAGTTTCTGTTCACTTCAGTCCTTCTACTCTTTGGCACCAAAATGAATGTAAGATTGGAATGAGCAATACAAAGCGACTGACCCATCAGGAAAGTTTTGGGAAAACATTTTCAAACTTCTGGGTCATCTCGGTCATCTGTTAGCATTAATTGGGACATACTACATTTTTACAATGCAGAGAATTTTTTTTTTCTATCAGTAAACAAAAGATGACCCTCGTATGCAGAAAATAAATTTGAGTCCACAAATTGATCCGAATGGTTTGCTGTTTCTCAGATCTCCCAAAAGTCCTACCTGCTATGCATGTGAAATTATTGCAACCCAAATAAAATGAGCATTTTTCTCAGAATTCTCCAAGATAAGAGAATTCCACAAGAGTCATTCAGAAATAAATATGCATTAAACAAGTATCTGATAATATCAGTAATTGTTTTGTTTTCTTTATAATTCCTTAGTGGAAAACTATAATCACATGCTACAAGATCACATGGAAATATACCTCTCGTCATGAGTGAGGACAGGTGAATTCCCTACGGGTAATTAAACAACTCTATTATCAAGCCTGATATAACTTTTAATAAGAAAAAAAGGCATGATGCGAAAATATGCTAGTTGCATGCCCTATGTCTTGTTTGCAAAATCATTTACATTACCTTCTCTTTGTTCAACCTAATTTAAAGAGCAGTTTAAATAATTACAGTTGTGTCTTCTCTAGAAAAAAAATAATGCATAATATATATTATAGCAACTTTTTTTTGCATGAGTGGTACTTTACCAATTTGACTCGGGTGAAAATAGAGGGCTCCTTCTCACTTTCAGAACAGCAGCACAAATATAGAAAGGGTTCTGAGTGAGGACGAACACACAGATGTAGACTTCAGCCAACATTAGAGAAATGCCCGGCAGGAACAGTTGTTCCCCAAGGGAAGAACTGGCCAACAAGTTCTGCTCACAGCCACCTTCTCAGCCTCAGTAGGCAAAGGAGAGCCAAAGTTCACAGAGAACACTTTCTGGTCAAAAGAAAAACAAAGTGTCCCAATACTCCTATCATACAATCTACCAATGGCTGTGGGATACGATGCGCAAACAGCTGAGTTCCATAAGTGCCAATGGAAGCCATTGCCTTTTCTCATATTGTTGTCGGCAGCGGCTCCTCACAAAAGCTCAGATGTGCTTCGGTTCCCATCTAGTCTTTTTGAATATGAGGTTTGAATGAACATCTCCTGTTACCAGAGAAGGGGGCTCTTGCAGAAAGAGTTGGGGAAGAGGCAGCTGTGTGCAGCGGGGAGCTGACCCGGCAGGGCCGCTCACTGAGCATCAGGCCTCATTCCAGTCACTGTCTCTAAGCCTTTCTTAAGGATGGTCAGCCCATTTGATGAAGTACTGCTGTTGGAGGTCAATAAATCTTGATAAGGTGACAAAATTATCCCCGGAAGAATGTCTTATTAAGCACTTTATGATGAAATTTGCGCCCTCCCATATACGATATATGCAAGAATGCGATTCCATTTCTCAGTAAAATTTGGACACTTTGGATTATTCCCTCTCCCTAGATAGAGTTGACAACTGCACTGAAATTGCTTCTTTTAAGTCAACTCCAGCCACAGAAAAATACACCACCCACCAAACCAACAACATCCAGGTTAAATCAAAGGAGACTAGGCTGCTGATGATCTAAATGGCTGCAGGCACAACGTGACCAGTAGATCCATCAGGTTAAGCACTAGTCCTTATTGCTACCGTGGTTGCCCAAAGTAGGCTAGAGCCAACGTTGCTGTAAAACCATAAGCCAACAAAAGCTTTAGCCTTCGCGTGAAAAAAAAAAAAAAAAATCTAAGAACACTTTCCTTTGGTTAAAATACTTTCAATATGTTTTCTAAAACATTTCTGTTGGGATCTTTGGGTTATAATTATTTTTTCTGAGTCTGAATCATTCCACGCTGACCCTTTAGGTCCTCTGCAGCAATCACCACTGACCCTTGTGACGCTGCTCCTCAGACATATCCTACTAGAAAAGCCTACAAAAATTCCAAATTTCTGAATTTTGAAAATTGTAACGGAGGCCATCGTAATGTCTCTGAGATCTCTCTATTGCCTCCCATGTGTTAGTTTAAACTATTTATTCTACAGTGAGAGAAGAAAATGTATTCATGGGGAGCTTGTTATAATGTTTAGAAGAGGGAATCTCCCCAAATCCAAATTAAGGATTTCTTCCTTGAGGTTCAGACAGGCTCTAGCAACAAGTTTTTATGTGCTAATGGTATTTATGCTTATTTTTCAATGTAAAATATGGTGCGAACCATAGTTTTAATTTAGCTGCTCCTACATATTAGTTTTATTTTATGTGAGAGAATGCAGGTTTGGAAGTAATAAAATGAAATCACTTTTAAAGTAGACTATAACTGAGATTTCCATTAAGTCAGACTAATTTTCCCTTACTTTTACTGAGTCAGTGAGGTTTTAATTTTTTTCCAGGGGAAAATGGTCTGTGCCAGGTAGCTAACAACAGTCCAAGTGTCTCATGGAAAGATATTTACTTGTCTTAACCTTTCTTTGCAACTGTTAGAGTACTTGTCATTTTGACTTCCTTTCAGCTAGTGACCTCTGCCCTGCTCCAATTTAAAGATAAACTGAGAGACATTTCTCTTGGATGTGTGCTTCTTCCAGTTTTTCAGTGGAAGCAGTGGGATCTAGCTGTCCTCACTGATTACCTCCTATTTGAGAGGACTTAGGGGATAGGTAATTTAGTATTGGAAGAGGGAAATTTAGAAAGAAGTAAATAGGAAAAAAAAGAGATGTGCTAACTCCAAAAAGTAAGCCCAGACTTTAATAACAAAATAAGAAAAGGAAAACTATGAGAGATAATAAGAATTCTTTCACGAGTTAGCTTTTATCACACTATATATGAGTATATGTGGTAATATTTCTAAAATAATTGTTTTAACTATGTGACTGGAATTGGGGTTAAGCAAATCATCTTTTGTACATATTGTTCATAGAATTGGCATATAAACACACTAACACGGAGCATCCATTATTTAGAAGTTTAAGGATAAGCATTTCCTAGATCACTGGTAGCTTTATACAATAGCATTTTTCCCTCCACCTTTTCCTGCTCTCTGAGAATACGATACTTCTTGGTGTTGCTTTTGAAATCTAATTGTCCTCTTGTTGATAAACTATGGGAATTAATACTAGAGTGTGATCAAAATGATGACTAGAAAAAGAATTACTCTAAACAGTATGTAAGTACACATTATCACATAATACATATAATATACATGGATCACAACATACATAATGTGTGTGTATGTATACATACACATAAGCTCATATATATATTGTCATTTTCATTCAGTTTGTAAGCTATATAGGCTGTTTGTGGGGTGTGTATGGTTTTAGTTAGCTTATAAAGGGAAATCTGATAGCCACCTCACTCCTTTACACATTACATTATGGAAAAGCTCTACAGAGAGTATCTAGCCAGACTTTATAGTAGATAATGGGTAAAATTTATTGCATAAAGACTAAAATGATCTTCATTACAAGAGACCACACCTCAACACGCAATGGGGGAAAATGTCTCCCTTGTGAAAAAAACATAATAAAATATGTCCATCTAACTATCTGTGAAACCCTGAAGAAATACACGGCTTCCCCCCTTCCCTCCCTTTCTGAATTCCTATTCATTTTGAGTCAGGCTATCTTAGGCAATTAATTAACCTGCAGGCCTTTGAGGTCAACTCCTTGGATCTGTTGTCTATATACCAAAAAGTTTTATTTCTCAGTGAATATTAAACATACCTGAATATTGACTGTATTGCAAAAATAATGACATATCTGCTACAATGCCTGGAGTTGTAAAACTGAATAAAAAATTCGCTAAAATAACTTTGAATGGCACAGGTGTTATTTACCCTAATACAGCAATTTCTTTCTCATCAATGGGAGTTCTATGATAGTATCAATGATAACTTAAACATACTGTCATAATTAAGGCTTATACCTTTGAATATCTGTCATTTCAAAAAATCTTACACCAGTCTGTAGTTTTGCATGCAAATGTACACGAAGGGAACCAGCATGACCAGTGAGTTGAGGGGAAGGTTTATTTAAGCTGTAACTACCGGAAGCAATCGAGCTAGGACTACTCACTAGCTTGTACACTGAACGGCTTACTGCTTGTGATGGAAAATGTGCTGACCTAGGAAATGTGTACATATAGAAATAATATTAACAAAGCTAAAGGATTCAAAAGCATAAATATTCATTAACTATTTATATTAAATCACAGGGCATTTGGAAAATTCAACCTTTAACTAGTTATATTATGAACATACGAGCTCCCAAAGTACTATTATATCTGTGGCTATCATATATACCTAACATCTTTTATCTAATAATTATTTGTATATTGACTTATCCTCCTTTTACCAGATTATAAGCTTATTAGAGCCAGGTGGGATCACACCCACCACCTAAAACAATGTCCTACATGTTACATATGCATAAATAATTAACAAACATAGAAATGAAGATTTAAACTAGCTTAATCAAAATTATTTTCTGAGTATCTTTACATATAAAGGAGAGAGGATTCCAGCCTTTCTTTTAAACCTAGTGTTTTATGACAATTATTAACAGGAGGGAGGAAATGACTTTGTATAAATGTTAGTAGACAGAATTAAAACCGCACAATCTACTGGGCAGGCTAAGGATCTTTGAGCCAAGAACTCATGCTAAGTTTAGTATTTAAATTTGTGTTTTTTATATATACTAAGATGCAAAGGGAATGAACATGTATTATAAATCAAAAACAAACTTAGTAAATAAAGTAAATTTCACATCAAGTATGAAAAGTATTGAAGAGCCGAGGATCCCATAAATGACATTATGCATGTCTTCTAAACCACGGCCACTACATTTTATGAACTAGAGTTAAATAGATGAATTAAAAGATGGTAAGAAAGGTATCTAGCAAAAAGAAAAAAGCAGGGCTACAACTGTGAAGCCACTCAGACAATGACTTCCTGACTCCTATTAGCTTTTGTTTTTCACTTTTGACTTTTCTTTCTGTAAGTGCTAGCACATTTTCCTCAAAATAATTGGGAGGAGTAAGAAAGACTTGGTTGAACCATTAAGAGAGTAATAAATGGCTTTCTGGTTTGAAGATGGAGATATATTTTGGCTTTATCCAGTGGTCTGTGTCAGATCTGAGAATTTGTTACAACATTACCACAAATTGGCTGGGAGGCTCCAAATCCTCTCTCAACCTCTCTGCATTTGGACTGGAGTTGGAATCTGAACTCTGCCATTTTCTAAATGTCTGACCTAAGGCAACTGTTTCACTATTCTGAAGCCTCCATTTCTTCATCTGTAATTAAGAGATGGTGACTAACTAATATAATATACGTAAATTGCTGGCCGCTGTGTCTGGCATTTAATTAAGTCTCAATACAGACTAGCTTTTACTGTTGTTATTGTTATCATCTAAGATCCCTGCCAATAATGACATTTTGTCCTTCTGTACTCTTTTTAATGTTGCTTTCTGTAAAACTTTAAATACTAGGCAACACTATTTTTGCATATTATTTTATGACTAGCTTAGTTGTATTATTTTCACTCATGAGAAATATCAAAAACTCTGTCAGCACAGAATGTGTTTCTCCCATTTCCCTGCCTGTATGTAGAAATCTATTTGTCAATCTTGGTTGAAAGATGCTAAATCAGCATTCACTTGACTTTTTTTTTTTTTTTTAACCTGTTACGATCTTGAAGGAAATTATGTGAAAGGAAAAAAAGAGAAATTAAAAAAATAAGATGGACGTTCAACATTGGTCTACCTGCCTGATAGCTATCAATGGAAGTGTAAATATTTCTCATCTTTGCATGTCAGGTTGGGGTATATACATACACAGTGGTATACAGACACATATACATGCATACATATGTTAATGTATACAAATATATTATGTTTAGTTATCAAATTACTTTATAAGCCAACTGTATTCTGGGGAAGGGAATAAGATTCTCAAGCCACTGAAGAATAAGTGTTTCATATAAGCATTTTGGACCTTGATTTTATGTTTAAAACTAAGAGATGCATTATTTAAAAACTGCATGCCTTATGTCCACAATAGCCAAACTACGGAAAGAGCCAAGATGTCCATCAACAGATGAATGGATAAAGAAGATGTGGTATATATATACAATGGAATATTATGCAGCCATCAAAAAACAAAACAAAACAAAATCTTGCCATTTGCAATGGCGTGGATGGAACTAGAGGGTATAAGCGAAATAAGTCAATCAGAGAAAGACGAGTATCATATGATCTCACTGATATGAGGAGTTCTTAATCTCAGGAAACAAACTGAGGGTTGCTAGAGTGGTGGGGGGTGGGAGGGGTGGGGTGGCTGTGTGATAGACACTGGGAGGGGTATGTGCTATAGTGAGCTCTGTGAATTGTGT
>NC_138380.1:50960513-51065063 GCF_054177405.1 Leptonychotes weddellii
TGATGAATCACAGACCTGTACCTCTGAAACAAATAATACATTATATATTAAAAAAAAAAAAAGAAGATAGTAGGAAGGGAAAAATGAAGGGGGGAAATCGGAGGGAGCGATGAACCATGAGAGACGATGGACTCTGAGAAACAAACTGAGGGTTCTAGAGGGGAGGGGCACGGGGGGGATGGGTTAGCCTGGTGACGGGTATTAAAGAGGGCACGTGTTGAATGGAGCACTGGGTGTTATACACAAACAATGAATCATGGAACACTACATCAAAAACTAATGATATAATGTATGGTGATTAACATAACATAATAAAACAAAATTTTAAAAAAATTGCATGCCTTTCTCAAAGGAAATCACAATCATTAGTACATAGTTCAAAAGACACCTTTAAATCATCTAAAAAGGATCAGCTGCAGTGTTCATCAATGCTCTTTCAGTAACTCATTGTAGCTTTGAGGAAAGTTCTTAGCTGCCAATAGTATTAAGATTCTTTTTCTGATCTGCATGAGTTAGTGATTGTTACTCTAATGTGAGAGTAAAAATGAACTTCAAAATTTTAAAAAGTTACATAATCACAGGTAACAATAGTCAAATGTAACTACATCAAATGTAAAAATTTTCATACAGCGAAGAAAATAATCAACAGAGTAAAAAGGCAATCTACATACAGAATGGGATAAAAATATTTGAAAAGCGTATATTCAACACGGAATTAACATTCAAAATATATTAAGAACTTGTACAACTCAACAACGACAACAATAAAATAACCTGATTTTAAAATAGGGAAAGAACTTGAAAAGACATTTCTCTAAAGAAATATACAAATGGCAAAAATGCATATGAAAAGATGCTAAAAATTACTAATCATCAGGAAATGAAAATCAAAATTGCATAAATTATCACCTCATACCAAATACAATGGCCACTGTCCGAACAAACAAACAGTAACAAATGCTGTCGAGGATGTGGAGAAATGAGAATTCTCCTATGATCCAGCAATCCCACTTCTTGGTATATATTCCCAGAAAATGGAAACAGGATCTCAAAGAGATAATTGCACACCCATGTTCATTGCAGCATTATTCACAATAGCCACAAGGTTGAAAAAAAAAAATATATATATAGTATTACTCAATCCTAAAAATGCAACTCTGCTGTCCTATGCTACAACATGGATAAATTTTGAGGACCTTATGATAAGTGAAATAAACTCATCACAAAAGATAAATACTGTATGATTTCTTGTATGTGAGTTATTGACAACAGTCAAACTCATACAAAGAGAAAGCAGAAAGTGGGTACCAGGTGCTGGGGTAAGGTGAAAACAGGGAGTTGTCCCAGGGGTATAGAGTTTCAATTTTGCAAGATGAAAAACTCTAGAGATCTTTGTATGATAATGTGCAGATAGTTAACATTACTGGACTGTACATTTCAAAATCGCTAATATGTTAATTTTTTTTACCATGGCAAATAAGTTTTATAAATCAAAGCATTTTAACATAATTTACAAATAGAAAACCCAACCCCAGGGGCTCCTGGCTGGCTCAGTCGATAGAGCATGCTACTCTTGATTTCGGGGTTTTAAGTTCAAGCCCCACATTGGGTGTAGAGATAACTTAAAAGTAACATCTTTAAAAAAAGAAAAAGAAAACTCAGCCCCAATAGCTTGACTCAAATTTTGATAATTCCAGTTTGTAACAAGTAGAGTTGAAATATAATTAAAAATTTGATTTCTGCCTACAGTATCCTCCCATTTTAATGAATGGGTGAAAAAAAGCAAAACCCCCCTCAATTTTCCTAAAAGAAACCAGCAATGTCTTTGATAAATCTTCTCCATTGCCATAAAAGAAAAATAACAACTATTACAGGTCTCGGGGTGGCTCCTTCTCAGAGTAAGGCAACAAACAGCAGAGGCTATACACCTGTGGGGTGGAAACCTCAAGATCTTCCCTATGCTCGGTCTTCAGGAGGTCCAGGCACAAGATGCCAAACCCTTTGCTGAATTCTGAGTTGTACTCACAGGTAGCAATGGTCCTTGGACAGTTGATGTGAGGTGCTTTTTTTAATTAACATATAATGTATTATTTGTTCCAGGGGTACAGGTCTGGATTCATCAGTCTTACACAATTCACAGCACTCACCATAGCACATACTTTCCTCAATGACCATCACCCAGCCCCCCCATCCTGATGTGAGTTTTTATCATAGTTCCCCAACTTACAGGCTAGAACATTTTGATCAAGACCTATACAGACTTTGTGCTTTATATATATTTTTACCATGGTAGCACAAATGACACTGTATTTTCTCCATTTGTTTACTTGTCCATTTCTCCAAGAGACTGTAAATTTAGAAGTCCATATGGCTACCTCATGTATCTTGCCATTCTATGGTCGTCTTCTCATTCCTTGGCTCAAGTCCCAGGCTCAAGTAGCTGTTCAGTATACATGGATTGAACTGGCCTGAACTATTACTGATTATACATAGGCTGAACTGCAATTTAAAAAAATAGGTGAAGGACATTGGTCAATTTACGTACATAGTCACATACTTGTAAGTGTACATGCAATAAAATATTAGGCTGATATGTAAAGATATTTGGATTAATGTTTGCTACAAGTCAAATGGGTTCTTCACTCTTTTGACATAGGCATTTTTATTTACTTATTTTTGGAAATATCTATTTGAAATTGCATAGTTGCCTCCACCAAGGTTATTAATTTTTTGTAAAATAAATTAGAATTTTATAAGGGTTACATTTTTAAAAAGAAATCAGGTTGTATTACTTAATACCTACATTCAAGATTCTTCTTTTAAGTTAATAATGAATACTCTTTCCGTAAAAAATCTTATGCGGATCTCTCTTTCTGAATTAACTCCTACCTCATTACTAATTTCATTTCGAACCTTAGTTCTACTTTATAACATTTTCAATAAAATCGCACTACTGAAAAGAGAGCTCTATGAGGAATTACTGTGTTTCAGCCATAAGTTTATTCTCTGTAGACAATATGGGTATTTCTCAATATTAAAAATATATTCATTCTTAAAAAGTCACCACCAAATTAAGTTTTCTTATGTGGATACTGCATCCTAAAATCAATGTGTGGTAGTGTATGTACACCCTCAGGGAAAAAAAAAAAACCACTCTAAATATGCAGTTAAAATAAAGTAAAAATGAAAAATGAATCACACATAGAGACTAGAGAATATAACAATGAATCTCAAAATAGAAACAATGATGAAAGATTTAACTGCACCACCACTGAAGAACTGATGGTGAAAAGCCTTAGAAGATTAAAAAGCACAGCTTTCATTTGGCTGTTGTTTGCTTGCCTTTAAACAAAACACAAAACCCCTGCAGCTCATAGGTCCCCAAGAAGACAGGCTTGACATGGGTGATGGCAGCCATATTAACTATGAGATCATTATAAATGTCTATATTGTGAATGCAAATTATGTTGTAAGAATTATGTTGGCTAAGAGGATTTACATATTTAGGTTTTAATTTCCTTTTCTTTTACCACTTAACATTTTTAATTAAAAATAATCAAAGGTGAGGATCTTATCTGCAAATTATATCAAAGTAAAATATGCAATTATTCTTTGGAAATTCCTAATCTATTGGGAAGCTGTGCATTTATTAGCTTTGGAACAAAGATACTTCCTTTGAGACTAATTGTCATCTATTCAGTATAGGTCCCATTGACTGCTCCAAAGGCCAGGAGATGTCAGAGGTTAGGGGCTGTGTCTTGGCACCTTAGGACAGTAGTACACACTGACTAGATGCTCAGTGTGATTGACTTTAACTCTTGCAGGACATTATTAAGTCCATATGCAAATCCTCTTGAGGTTCTAAACTGTGCATGTGTCTAAAATTAATTAAGAATCTCAAATCTGGGACCCCTAATTTTAAAATGTGGATATTCAAAGAAGCTTATCACACTGGACAAGTCACTCTGATTCAAAGAAATTGCTGTTAACTCAGCTGGAACTTTAGGCAGATGTCTTCATTGCAAATCAGATTCCCAAGTTGCAGTATGTATTTTTCAATCTGTTTCTTTTCCAGTGCTCTTCATTAATTTTAAGGCCTGAAAAGTATCAGGAGTGTAAGAGTGACTTAAATCTGACTAAAGAGAATTTTTAAAATTTGAACAAATCAATTAAAGAAAAAAAATAAAAATGTCTTTGACCTTGAAAGGAAGACTAAAATATTGGGAAAAATTCTTGAAGTGACTAAATGTGTTAACCACCATCCTTTCTATGAAAACAAAACCAAACTAAAATATTCTTATCCAAAATATCCAATGAAATATTTTCTTTTTCACCAATAAATTCACCAACAGATTTAGAGATTTTGTAAGATAAAGAAAATCACATTAAATACACACATGAATCAAAAAAGGAGGCTTGATTTAAAATGACAGTTTGGCAGCTAAGTTAGGGTTAAAATGATTCAATGATAATTGTTTTGAGTTTCTACTACCACAGTGGTAACAAACTAAAAGTTTCCAACGAGAAAATGATAATATTCTCAAGCCTATATTAAGCACAAAGAGCAACAGCTCTTCTTCACATCCTCAGTATTCCTTTTTTTACCTTCCCAAAGCCAAAATGTTATCATTTTGTATAAAAGAGAATGAAACCCAAATGGTGAAAATGCAAAGATATGGCTAAACAAGTAGTCAAAATTTCAGTGGTTTTATCTGCAGCATGCTGAGCAACCAAACAAAGCCAAGATATTGTCCATCTTTTTGACAGACAAAGAGCCTCAGAGGTCCAGAGTGACATGCCCGAAGGCTGGCACGTGATTGGGCTAATTAAATTAAATAGCAGGAAACAGCTTTTCCATATGCCACTGCCTGGCCACACACAAACTGTAACAGTAAATCTTTTATACTACTCAAGGGAAAATGTAACCATTAAAAAATATACAGTATCAACACATCATGCAAGAATCAGAAGTTGAATATTCACATAAACTTCCCTGGCCTGGACTTTAATGCCAAATGTCTAAAAACTTCCTAATTCACTTTAGGGAGCCATCCAAAAGCCCATCGTAATTAAAGAGGATGAAAAAGACACACACACACACACACACACACACACACACACACGCCCCCTGCCACATCCACCAAGGTTTACCAACACTTGAATTTAAGCCAATATTCTGATTGCTTTGAGGACACATTTCTACACTAAATCAAATAAAAACTTCAATACTTCTGAATCCAAGTTAAAATCTACTGCTTATTTTCTACCACTTTTATATCCTCCCTCCCCATTACCCAGCTGTAACTTAGGAGATCAATTGCAAAAAGCACAAAACCTTTGTAAACTCTTGAGAAAATACTTCTCCCATGCACCCCCCCCAGTTCCTTACCCAATAACATAACTTTCTCTAAGTTTGCCATTGCACTTCTAGCTTTTGTTCAAGACAACATTATTTTAAATTCATCCATATTTTCATGTTTCTAGAAGAATTTCCCTGGGTTGGTAGGTGCTACTCATTTTTATCAATCATGGTTTTCATTAGCTTTGATTTCTACATGTCAACTTAGATAAAGCAGCACTGTGATGGAAAAAGAAAGGCAAGGAAACTGCTTCACAGGGATCCTGTATTAGAATATTCCAAGGTAACTTTAACTTAGAGACACAGGAAATTCAAAATCAGTGCAGACCATGGCTTATCTGTTTAAACAGAAACATTGAATATATAATATAATATACAAACTCTAAGTTATACTTAATTTGGGGGGGGGAATTACATTTATGGTAGCCAGTATTCAGATGTTATATTCCATCATTTATGCTTTTCATACTTGAATTTAAGAATATTCACTAGACTAATTATTTCTTACTATATGCAAGAGTTGACTGAATTAACAGACAAGCTAATAAAATTATAGCATTATCTTTAACTACAAAAACACACCCAATTCATGGGGATTCTATGTTACTCAGAAAAAGAAAAAAAGAAAGAAAACTGGGAAGGAGCAAGTAGAAAAAGAGAAAATCTAACCTTTGAAACTGAGATTTGAAAAGTTTTTTGAAAACTAGTCAGTATTACTATTTTTTATTTGGTTTATTCCATATAATTTTAGGATGCCAAATGTCATCCAATACGCATAGGTTGGCAGTCTCTGTTTGTGTATATATGCCAGAAATCAATAAGCAATTGTTATTATTATTCCTCTGTGTCTGCCTTCAACATTTGTATTTGAATGTGAAGATGACCAAAATCCAAGAAATTCAAAGCCTAAGAGAAAATGGTCAAGCCACCTAGAACTGACTTGGGAGTAGCCAGTAAGTGATAAGCTTCTAAAGTGAAACCAGGCCTGAGAGTGAGCTGAAGCAGCTCCCTCGCCCATTCTCTGTCCCCCCTCAAAAAGCTGTATTTATCTCTTCACACCTTTCCTGAATCTCATGCTCCCTTCTGCACCCTCAATCTTGCCAGAGGGCTCTGGGCTAACATTAGTAACTTCCAAGGGTCATCCATCTCTTTAAACATGCAGAACATTCAATAGATGCCCAGAGAGTATACAAATTAGTGAGAGAGAAGAACCAGGTTGAGGGTCAAGGCAACTATAGGCCTGCCCTAACAAAACTTAAAATCAAGTCTTGGAAGGTTCAAGTGATCGCTATTCTTTAAATAAAAATAACAAATTTAAATTGTCTGGCATCTAATGAAAATTTAGTAGACATTAAAAGGAGCAAAAGAAATAAGAACCGTGTTCAAGCAAAAAGATTAAGCAGACCCAGAAATGGCAGAGACAGTAGAATTAGCAGTAAAGTGCTTTAAAATGAATATTATAAATATGCCCAAAGATTTAAAGGCAAACATGAATACAAGGAGGATATAAATAGAAAATATATAAAAGAACCAAATGAAGTCTCTGAAAAGTACACTATTTTAAAGAAGAATTTATTGGATGTGAGTAAACGAAGTTTATTCGCTAGAAGAAAAGATGAGTATGGCAATAGAAACTATACAAACTGAAATACAAAGAGAAAAAACAGTAAGAAAAGACTTCTAGAATGGTGAGATGATATGAAGCTATCTACCCTAGGTGTAATGGAAGTCCCAAAAGAAAAGGAGAAGAAATATTAGAAGAAACAATGTTTCACACATTCCCGAAATTTAAAAAGTACAAACCCACAGATGCGAGAAGCTCAGTGAACCAAAAGAAAGGAAGAAAGAAAGAAAAAGAGAAAGAGAGAGAGAAGGAAGGAAAGGAAACCCGTATTAACCCAAAGCCAAATCACAGTCAAGTTGCTGAAAACCAATGACAACAAGATCATCTTAAAAACAAGCAGATGAGGGCGCCTGGGTGGCTCAGTCGGTTGAGCGACTGCCTTCAGCTCAGGTCATGATCCCAGGGTCCTGGGATCGAGTCCCACATCGGGCTCCCTGCTCTGCGGGGAGCCTGCTTCTCCCTCTCCCACTCCCCCTGCTTGTGTTCCCTCTCTGGCTGTGTCTCTCTCTGTCAAAAAAAAAAAAAAAAAAAAAGCAAGCAGATGAAAAACTTGCTGTTTTTAAGACTTGCTATAAAGCAATAGTAATCTAGGTTCTGTGGTATTGTTGTAAAGTTAGATATATAGATCAATGGGATAAAAGAAAGAGTTCAGAAATTTGCTCACACATATATGTTTAATTGATTTCCAACAAAGGCATCAAAATGATTCAAAGGAACAATTAAGCCTTTCAAAAACTGGTTCTGAAAAATTTAAGATACCTCTGTAAGATAATGAACCTCAGCCTTTCTTCACATCATACAATAAAACTGTATGGCTCAAAATGGCTCTTTGCCTTAAATGTAAAAATAAACTAGAAGAAGAAAACATACAAGCAACTCTTTCTTAGATAGGACATTAAAGGATAACCAGAGAAGAAAAAATTGATAGAATGGGACACATCAAAATTAAAACATTCTGCTCTTGAAAATAAAAAGCAAGCTATAGGTTAGATGAGAATATTTACAACATATATACCCAGAAATGGACTGTATCCCGAATATATGTTACTCCTGTAACCAATAATAAAAAGACAGATACTCCAATAAAAACAACAACAACAACATGCAACAGGAGCTCCTGGGTGGCTCAGTCGGTTAAGCGTCTGCCTTCAGCTCAGGTCATGATCCCAGCCCAGGGTCCTGGGATTGAGTGCCTTGTTAGGTTCCCCGTTCAGTGGAGTAGTTGCTTCTCCCTCTCCCTCTGCCCCTCTCCCTCCAGCCCCCCACTGCCCTGCTCATGCTTGCACTCACACGCGCTCGTGCACACTCTCTCTCTATCTCAAATAAATAAAATATTAAAAAAATATGCAACATAGCTGAATCAACAATTTACCAAAGAAGTTCTACAAATAGCCAGCAAGCACATGAAAAGATGCACAACATCACTAGATATCAAGAAAACACAAAATAAAACCACAATGAGATTCCATTACACATCCACTAAAGTGCATATCATTAAAAAAATCTGACAGTACCAAGTGTTAGCAAGAGGAACTCTCTCATACCTTGCTGATGAGAATGTAAAATACTAAATAATCAAAAGTAATTTGGCAGTTTCTTATAAAGGTAGACAAACAGCTCACAACTCAATAACTCCACTTCTAGGTATTTACCCAAAAGAAATAAAGACAAATATCTATAAAGACTTGTATAGAGTATTCACAGCAGCTATATTCTTAATCACCCACACCTGGAAATAACATAAATTTCCATCAACAGAAGAATGCATAAACAAATTGTGACATATCCATATAATGGAATGCTATTCGGCAATAAGACAAGACCATTATTACTGATACACATGGATGGATCTAGAAGCATTTTCTGAATGAAAAAAAAAATCCAGACAGAAAATATCATAGATTCATTTTATAAAATTTATTTATATGAAATTGTAGAAAAATCAAAACTAAAACTAATGCATAGTGACAGAATACAGATGAATGATTGCCTGGGGCTGAGTGGAGAGTGGGGGTGGGGGCTTGATTAAGAAGCAGCAGGAGGGAACTCTTTGAAGTGATATAAATATTCTTTTTTTTTAAAAAGATTTATTTGAGAGAGAGAGAGAATGAGAGACAGAGAGCACGAGAGGGAAGGGGATCAGAGGGAGAAGCAGACCCCCTGCTGAGCAGGGAGCCCGATGTGGGATTCGATCCAGGGACTCCGGGATCATGACCTGAGCTGAAAGCAGTCGCCCAACCAACTGAGCCACCCAGGCGCCCTGAAGTGATATAAATATTCTATATCTAGATTTTGGTGTACCCATTTGTCGAAATTCATCAAACTGTACATATATAATGAGTGGATTTTTGTGTATACTTTTCAAAAGGGTAGATTAAAAATGAGTAAGATTTACAGAGTTAAAGTAACTAAAATAAAAACCTCATTTCAATTCAATTCATTTAGCTCAACATTAATTCAAATTATTAGGGAAAGAAAAAACCCAGGACATTAGAAATTGGACTTCTTTGAATCCCTGGGAGAGCCTCTTGGGAAAAAAATTTTTCATCTGCTTCTATATCTGGAAGAAAATTATATTGTGATACATATATAAAGGCATACAATATAGAGTGATACTTGAAATTTGTATTAGATAAAGAAAATTTTTAAAAAAGAATCAAGTTGAATATTTTCATGAGTTTGTCAGATGATTCAAGCAATAAAGCAAAAAATCAAACCATTTAAAATATGTACCAGAAAAACTGAATGTCAAATTTACTTTGGTGAAGTATAAATAAAGAAAAGAGGGATTTGATACATCACCATCATGACCAAAACAGAATCTAAGATGCTAAAAAACAGAGTGTAAAGTAAGCTTATTCTTTATCATGTTAAATGGAGGTAAAACAGAGAGGACTGATGACTATTCAAAACAAGGGAGCAATTTACTAAGATGGAGGCATCAACGCAGGATTTCTTGTTCCCAGATGGAACAAGTTTAACATTCACCCAACTGGAGAGAGTAGAAAAAAATCCTCCCACCCAAAAAAAGATTCTCAGAGCATTTGTTAAAAAGCAAAGACACAGAAAAGTTTAGTGCTTTTTTTTCCTCCCTCCTGACTCCGAAGAAAGGCAGAGCCCAATGCAAATGTCAAGAGAATCCCTTGCAGGCTCCTAGGCAAGGCCAATTTTCTGAGGTGTGCTTCCTGAGTGCCGGCTTTGGTGCTGATAATGGGGTGGGAATTAATGCTAGAAGAGAGCTGGGCCTAGACAGAGCTTATCAGAAGACTGTCTCCCTGACCGATATGTTTTCTTAATACATCTTTTGGAATGAATATCATGTGGATCATTCATACCTGGTGTTTTAAATTTGATGAATTCTGAGTTGAAATCTTTAAAAAGATCTTGGAGTTCTTTTTATAGTCGCTAAAGGAGGTGGAAAGAAAGGGAGCGGAGAGGAAGAAGAGTAATGTACTCACAGAATCTCGCAAAGATCATTCCAACCTGGGTCTTTCCCCACAAATTGTGAAGAGGTTGGTGCTGAGTAAGATCTAGACCGCCTCCTGCAGTATATATATTACCCTTTTCTGTGGGCGAGGACACGAACACAGTGGGGAAGCAGTGAGTTACTCACTAGGAAAAAGTTAAACTGAGGGGCACCTGGGTGGCTCAGCTGGTTAAGCAACTGCCTTCGGCTCAGGTCATGATCCTGGAGTCCCGGGATCGAGTTCCGCATCGGGCTCCCTGCTCAGCAGGGAGTCTGCTTCTCCCTCTGACCCTCACCCCTCTCATTCTCTCTCTCTGTCATTCTCTCTCTCTCAAAAGTAAATAAAATTTTAATAAAATAAAAAGTTAAACTGAGTGTGAGATAGGTTCCTGCTAAGGAGAAGAAAGTTACTGAAGTTCCAAAAAGTTTTTAGTGATGCTACATTAATAATGACATTAATAGCAATAGCTAATTTTTACTCTGCACCAATTTTGCTACCATATATTATGTTATTTACATAAACTAATCCATTTAAGCTTCACAGCAATCCAACAAAAGATGACAATCATATTTAACAAATGAGTAAACTGAGGCTTGGCACAATTAAGTAATTTGCTCCAGGTGGTATTGACCGTAGATGATGAAGTTGGAACTCCTGTGGTCTGACTATTGCATCAGCACTGGAACCACGAGGCAGTTCCTCACATGGGTCTCAAAGACAAGGAGCAATGCCACTCTTTAAGTCTGGTGTGTATATAGTCAAAACAACTTAGCAGTGTTCAGTAACACTTCTCTTTATTTAAATATGCATAAAGATGAGGTTGATTTTGTCTCTAAGATTAATATGCATCATTTTTTTCTTCTTTCCAAACTCTACCTTTCAAAAACTATCTACAGAATACATGGATATAGAAAAATTAGTACTCTAAAGACCATGAAAATTACCTGACATACTATTTTTATTTAAAAATGTGTCCCGGGCACCTGGGTGGCTCAGTTGGTTAAGCCTCCGACTCTTGATTTCAGCTGAGGTCGTGATCTCAGGGTCATGAGATGGAGCCCCTAAGTGCGCTCACTTGAGCCCCTCTGTGTCTGCCCCTCCCCCTCCTCGTGCATACGCTCTCTCTCTGAAAGAAATAAAATCTTTAAAAAAATAAAAGTGTCCAGTATTACAGCACAATGATGCTTCATATAGAATATAAATTATGACAAATCAATTCAGTTTAGGGAATATTAAATAAAGAAATTTCCATCATTAACCCCTGGCTGAAAATAAAAATTAAATAGTAACTACGATCACTAGAGCCGGTGTAAAAAAATATTACTAACGTGACATACAGCACAATAAATAGTCAAGAAAAAAATGATTCTATATTTCACATAGAAAACAAAAGTGAGCCTGAAATCATAATAGGGAAGAAAACGTCCTTTAGCCGTTACGAAATTTGAAAAAGAGAAATGTTAAATAAAACCCAGAATTGGGTGTTATATGCAACTGACAAACTGTTGAACGCTAAAAACCACCACCAACAAAAAACAAAATCCATTCAAATGAAGTTTAATTGAGCACTTCATGGGTTCTCTGTGTGGTGTTTGGAGCACTGTATATTTGCGTTGGCTTCAAGAAGCAAAAAGACATGACACACAGGTAATAGTTAAAGAAAAATTATACAGTAAGTTATATGGAACAAATTCCAAGTTGACCGAAGAGTTAGAGTGGGTTCGAGAAATCAGAGATGGCATAAAGGAGAGAAAGCAAAGTAGGTTTTAAAAAAGGGAGTGAAAGCCTCTCCAGATACGGCAAAAAGTTTGATGAAACCATGAGGTTGGAGTCCCACGCTGGGAATTTGCTGTGCATGGTTAAGTGATTCAGTTAGACTGGGAGGGATGAGTGCTTGGTCTGAGGCAATCTAAAGGCAGAATTATGAGGACTGAAACTCCATGATACCATTTAGATGAAACAATTAGGTAGATGTTGTAGGTTCTGTTACAACAGAGAAGGCGAAAACGGTATTTTACAGTAAGTTAATTGAATTAGTAGAAAGATCACATTGATGTGGAAGGAAGCTATTGCAATAATAAAAGAATGAATTTGTTTCACTATTAAGGTATTGAGCAGGCAAAGCAGAGCCAAAGAGAAAGTAAAGAGATATGAAGGCTTGGAAATCAGAAACAGGAGTAGCAATTGCTTATAAGAAATAAAGGAGAGGTGATTTCATGATAATCTGTCCAGTGTGTCTAAAGGGTGGTTCCGCTGACAGAAATGGAAAAGCTGGATAAAACAGCACATTTTACAGAGAGTAAATTTAAAAACTTTGAGATGAGAGTGGAGAGATAAGTGCATAGTCTTTACAACTGATAAGTATTAATAAAGCACTTGATAGACTTCAAGTTGTCTTTAAGGTAAAGAAAGAGATCTTTAAACCCTAAATCATTAAGATGTGCATATCCCTCCTAACACTAACATTTTACTGGTCTATGTTAGACTGAGTAACAGCAATAGAAATATTCTGGCATGAGCAAATATTAATTTGTTCAGGTTTGATAGCCCACCTATTTCTAAAATGATGTAGTGAGAATCTGTTAACACAATATAAAATGAGAGGAAGATAAGCTAAAGCAGGATTCTATAGCAGAAAATATGTGAGCCATCAACGCAAGCCACACATATAATCTTACATTTTCTAATAGCCATATCAAGAAAGTAAAAGAAAACAGGTAAGATTAACTTTAATACTGTTACATAAACTAATATATTTAAAATATTATTTTAAGATGCAACCAAATACATCATTATCACGTAGATATGAATATATTTTTGATACTGTGGCTTTGAAATCTAGTGTGCATTTTATACTTGCAGCATATCTCAATTCACACCAGTTGCATTTTAAATTCTCAATTGATATGTGTGGCTACCAGTTTGGACAGTACAAATACAGGGATCTTTGCAGAAATTCTGTCAACAAAGGCACAAGGATCAAAGCAAAGTTGCAAACATGGGTTCAACATAAAATGTAAGTGCAAAGTAGACGTGAGTAAAAATGAGTAACCAGGATAGAATTCGGTCATAGAAATGAAGGAAAATAACTCTGGTTTAGTTTTTAAAGGTCACCAGAGAAAAGGCATTTCTTAAAGGAAAGACAAACTTAATGTTTTCTTCAGTTTATATTAGATACAATAAACAGCAAGATTGTAGCATTTAAATGGTTCACTGGGACAAAGAGAAAAGGGACAGCCTCAAAAGCTAGGAAGCAACGAGAGACAGCAACAGAAGTGGCAGACAAGCAAGACCAAGATCAGCTAGAAATAAGGAAAACAGAGATGATGTATGAGAAAGTGGAGCCCAACGATCATTAAGTTCTTCTCCCTTTAAAAATAACTCAAATGGAAGAATATTTTTTTAAGTGTATATAACTGGAAAACGGATCAAAGACCTAAAAGTAAATGCTAAAATTAGAAACCTCTTAGAAGGAAATATGGGTGCACATCTTTGTGACATTGCATTAGGAAATGGTTTCTTAAATATGACACCAAAAGCACAAGCAACAAAAGAAAAAATAGAACTTAACAAAAATACAAATGTTTGTGCGTCAGAGAACACAATCAAGAAGCAGAAAGACAACCCACAGAATGGGAGAAAATATTTGCAACTCCCATATTTGATAATTTCCAATTCATATTTTGGGTATCCAGTAAATATATTTAAAAACTCTTACAACTCAACAACAAAAAAACTAAGAAGCCAATTTAAAAATGGCTTGAGGACTTGAACAGACATTACCCCCGAAAAGATACAAATGTCCAGTAAGTAAATTTAAAGATGCTCAATATTATTAGCAATTAATGAAATAGAAATCCAAACAACGAGTTAATATTTCGCATCCACTAGGATGGCTGCAATATTTTAATAAAGGAAAATAACAAATGTTGGAAAGGATGTGGAGAAATTGCAATCCCTCTTATCCTGCTAGTAGGAGTAGAACATAGTTCAGCCGCTGTGGAAAACAATCTGGCGGTTCCTCAAAAGTTAAACAGAATTACCATAGGACCCAGGAATTTCACTCACCCCTAAGTATATACCCAAGAGAATAATGTATGTTAACATAAAAGCTTGCACATGAATGTTCATAGCAGCATTTACTCATAAGAGCCAAAGAGTGAAAACCAAGTGTCCATCAACTAACGAATGGATAAACAAAATGTAGTATATTCATACGATGGAATACTATTCAGCCATAAAAAGGAATGAAGTACTGTTACATGAACCTTGCAAACATTATGCAGACACACTAAAGGCCACATTGTATATGATTTCATTAATACCAAATCTCCACAATAGGCAAATCCACAGAGACACAAAATAGTTGTGAGTGGTTGCCAGGGGTGGGAGGGAGGAGAGATTGGGGAGTGACTGCTTAATTGCTACAGGATTTCTTTGAGTTGATGAGAATATTCTGGAATTAGATAGTAGTGATGGTGGCATAGCATCATGAATATACCAAAATCCACTGAATTATATACTCTAAAATGGGTAAAATGGTAAATTTTATGTCCTATGCATTTTATCTCAATAAAAACACCAAAACAAAAAACAACGTGCAACAAATAGCTCAGAACTTGTGAAGAAAAATAAATTGCCAAGTCTTGGTGAATACTCTGTCAACAAGCTGAACAACTGTTTAAATGAGAAGAGAGAAATAAAACAAAAGAACAGATACTATCACAGCAGTAATAGCAGTAAATATAGTGAGAATAACCTATAGCTGAGTTAAAATGCAGATGAAACAATATACGAGAAATAAGAGATAGTCTATTTTGGAAACTGTGAAGGAAGAGTCCAAGGAGCTTAGGTAAAAGCTATTAAAAGTCAGGCCATACTTCAGGAAGTGGTTTAGAGCCCCTGGACAGCTCCAGAACATTATCTGTTGAAAAATGTAGACTCCTGGGCTCTCTGTCAGGACAACAGAATCAGAACCTCTGGTAGGTGTGGTCAGAATCCGAATTGCCAATGACTTCTCTCAAGAGGATTTTTATGCATCTTTCAAGTGAAAAATCACCTAGGAAGACAAGAACTCAAGACAAATGTCTCTATTTTTCCTTTTCCCAACATTTTATACAGACTATTTTAGGTCAGAATGATTATTAAGTGCACCCTCAATAGGTCAAAAAAGGTTTTAAAAGGCAGCATCCTAACTGCTTAGAAATAGGTATTTGGCTTTGGTTGGGGAATGAAGGTAAGTGGCAAAGGACAGCTGTGACCTAGTTGAAATCTTTTCTCCTTCTCTCCCCCCAGAAAGTTAACCCCAAGTGCAGGCATTCTGTTTCATCCCTTCCTAAGACTGGCTCTGGGCAGAAAAAAAGAAACTCACAAATTTTCATGATTCAAAATGGATGAACATCATGTGTCCAAGGATGATACCGCTCATCTAGGCATTAGACAAAAAAAAAAAAAAGTCCTAATCTCCTACTTTATAGCAATGATTAAGAGAAAATTGATTCAAAACAGTTTGGAAATGCTGATGGGGGGAGGGAGAGAGAGAGAACTGATGATTTAATAAACCTGGACACATGAAAAGAATTGCATAAATTCTGTGTGGTAGTAAAGGGAGAGAATAAGGACTCTGGTGCCAGAGTGCCTGGGTTCAAATTAGAGCTAGACTGTCACTAATTGGGTGACCTTGACCTTATTTAACATTTTTTTTTGCCCCAGTGCCCTCATCTCTACAATGAGACAACAATATCTACCCTATAAAATTGTTGTGAGGACTAAATGAGTTGCTAGACATGTATGTTTCCAATAGTTAAAAGTGAAAATCTTTTTGTAAATCAAGATGGTCCCAAAAGGTTGCATTGTCTAAACCTTACAGTTTATAAGCCTTAAAGAAGGTTAAATTACGAAATTAGAAAACCTTTCAAATCTAAATCAAGAAGTTCTAAAAAGTCACATTCCCAATATCTTGTTTTATTTGCCAGAATTCTTTGATTGCCCTCTCATACTTTTAAAATCCGGATGGAGGAATTATCAATAATAAAGGGAATGGTAATCTACCTCTCAAATTCCTTCTCTTGCATCTCCAAGTTCTTAATTATAATTGGTTATAATTTGTAGACCTTGATTATTTACCATTGTTAGTTCACAATTGTATACCCACAGTTCTGTGCTTCCATTATTGAAAAAATTCACAAAGAAATGCCAAATTAAAAAAATACTGTTGTCTACCTATACATCCATTGAGTACTAGGTTTCAAAAAAAATGGTTAGTGTCTGAATTCCTTTTCAACATCCTTTAGAGAAAAAAAAGTATAAAACAAAGTAAAAAATTTCTTATAGACAACTTTTTCAAATTTATGAAAAGTTAACAGTCTCCATTTCAGCAACCACCTTTACCAATGAGAAGGTGGATTTTTACTGCCAGAACAGGAAGTCTAAGGTTTATTTATTGCAAGTCCTGGCAAAAAATATTTTCCTGAAGAGAAAGTTCTTAACATGAGATTGATACTTTTTATTGAAACATCCACTTTACACTTCAAAAATCAGATATACAGTATAAAACCATTATCTAATTGGTTCCTCCAACTCTTTTTTTGAGGATCTCTGGTACCAAGTTAATCAAGTTTATAAAAGTCCAAAGGCAATTTTTAGGAAATTATAGCTAATGGTATTCCCACAACTCTGACCAAATTATCAGGTTTATGGTATTATGGAATGATAATCCATTTTGTAATAGTCAATGATATTAGCTCCAGAATTCTCAATAATCTAACGTAATATGTTGTGATTTAGAATAATTTTAATTTGTATGATGCTATTAAAGTTTAGATTAAGGGAACAAAAACACAGTAACACATTATGAAGTATTGACTGATGGAAGTTCTGCTAGCAACTGACCAGAAGAGCTGGGTATGTCATGGAGCAGGAATGTCTATAGCCCACTTTCCTTGACCTGAGCCAGGCCCCTTGTTCTTTATACTAGTATTATAATAATCGTTTCCATAGAAGGGGAGGTCATTTAATTAGTTTTTTTTTCTCTTTACATTTATGTGCTGTTACTTTATACTTGTAGGTCAGGCTGTCACTGTATCAGATAAAATTATTATGATACATGGAAAATTATTTATTTTGATATTTATTGAGTGCTTGTTGCATTGGAGGGATTATGTTAACCTTTTTAAAAATAATTTTTTAAGTTGAGCAAAGTTAGGAATTAACATTTATTTATATGAAATTTTATATTTGGAAGTTGACATCCAACATGATAACATATCATGAAAAAGAGGCCACACTGGGAAACGGAAAAGGCAACAAATTTTACATGTGTTTGCTATTTGATAATAGCTGACATAATAAATAGTTTAAAATCATTGTTGGGTTTATTATTTTTAATGGCATGAAGAATAACTGCTCAAAATATCTTCATTTTCTTGTTTCAACAACGAATGGCAATATATTTTGGTATATGAGACCTAGCGCATGAGCTTCAGATCCGATTAAGTATATCAAGTTTACACAAAGCCAAATGTATGAAAGGGGATCTTTTAAAAAAAACTTTATTTGAGAAAGGAAGAGACTTATAACAGAAGGCAAGAAGGAAACATACAAACAATATATTTACAACACAAAACAAGAGATCACCTTCAAGGGTGTAAATTATAATAAATACAGTAGATTTGAAAAGAGACATTTATCAATTAATTCTAAGATGAATTAAGTCCAGCTTTCTTTTTCACTGGTTCCAGGTAGTTTCTTGATTAAATTCAAAGACTATCAAATTCAAACAATTAATGTCCACCAACTGTACTGATGAAGCTCTCTCAAATGACATTATAAAAAATAGGTTTTTTTTTTTGTTTGTGATTACATATCTTTGAAGTAATATTATACAAAAGTCTGCTCAGCCACATGTTCCTCCCCAAATAAAATGTATTTTAAAAGATGCACTATCCCTTTTTTATGAGATTGAAAAAAGACTTTAAAGAAAATGAATATTTATGAGATGGAAAAAATATACAATTTTATCTTAGGAATGCCATATTTTTAATGCAAAACAACTGACAAAAAGTCATTTTAATCTTAAGGAATATACTAACCAAAATACGGTGGTAATAGGAAAAGTTGCCCTATTATAGCTATTTGTCAAATTAACAGAAGGACTTTCATTATATGGAAAAGTTTTAAACTTTCTAACTTCTAGTTATATTAATTTAATTTGAATGGAGACTTTTTAAAAAAGGATAATGTATCTTTAGCAGTGACCTTTTTTTAAGAAATATTTTTAAATGTCACAGCAAAATGTAAACAACACGTGCCAATAACATACAGTTGTTACAATGTCTACATTTGGCAAAATCGCTATATCTCCTTTGAAACAGGATACTACACCTTAAAATACCCTGGATTTAGAAATATAAATATTTTAATAGAAAAAAACCTCACAAAGATTCTAGGTCAATTTGGATTATCCATATTAAAGGGGTCTTAATACAAGGAATCTTTAACTAGCTTAACAAAAGTAAACCTATAAAACAAGGTAAACATATCAAAAGGGAGTATGAAGGAAATGTTCCAGTGAAAAGCTTCCTTAACAATTTCCCTACTTGCAGTGTTATTTTCTTAGACAATAAATCAATTCATAGAGTGCCCTTTAAAAACAGAAAGAGTAAAACACTATCCTCCGTTTTTTTTTTTCCCCTACATTCCTCATTACATGAATCACTTGGACTTCCTGTTTCCACAAGGCATTT
Organism: Leptonychotes weddellii; assembly: GCF_054177405.1. Taxonomy (NCBI): domain Eukaryota; kingdom Metazoa; phylum Chordata; class Mammalia; order Carnivora; family Phocidae; genus Leptonychotes; species Leptonychotes weddellii. The sequence goes on from NC_138380.1 coordinate 50,979,708, forward strand.
CCTGTTCAGCCTCATAGAATCAGTTTTCTGTAGGAGAACAGCAGGAACCTGACAAAGAACGGACTTAAATAAACAGAGTCTTCTGTTGCCTTCAAAGTTGTTTGTATTTCATAGCATCAAAGGACACAGTCCTTCTGAAGGTGCATTATATACAAGTAGATTCTGTTGTTGAGCCTAACTTTCCTAAGTTCTTATTTGCCAAAACGAGTCATTATGGAATTCTACCTAAGAGATCCTAATGATATGATTATAGAATATGATACACCTTCTTCTTTTAAACGTGATTGGGACTTTGTATCAGATAATCATCATACCATTACTGTGTTTTCTACAACTGTAGATAGCATATAGTATCTGTTTGGACCATAATGCTGCACATTACTTCTGGCCGGTATCTGCATCGGCTTCATTCGATCTTTTTCAATAGACAATGTCATCAAATAACACAAGATAAAAGTAAAAGGAGCAGTGCTAGGTGAGACATAATGTAATATTTAAAATAGTGCTGTACTTTGCAATCTATATATTTAAAACCACCTCTATTCCTAATATTTTCAATTGCAATCTATACAATAACCTAAGGACTGTTGGCGTGGTAACCAGAACATTTAACTTAACAAAAAGAGAGAGGAAGGAAGGGGCAGACTACCTTTAACAGTGTTCAAGACTGTAGTATGATACATTATGTACAACAATGTGAAAATTGAATTCTACATATCAAAAAAAAAAATCAAGAACTAATAGAATGTTTCATTGATCAGACTGGGTGACTATATCCAGCAGTCGCTGATCTCAACAGATAAACTAAAAACAACAGTGAGTTCGTTTTCCTTAGAAGTAATTGGTGTAGCAGGCTTTGGGATGAATTTAAAGCCTATTAATTACTTGTATACTTATGTAGTATAATTTTAGTGTAACAAGTATTTCCTTACCAGTGGAGTTTCAATGAAACCTTGATATCTATATAGAAATCAGTATATAGAGAAATCTCTATATAGATATATTTGCATTAAGTAGAATCCTTAACCACTAAAATCAAATCATTCAGAAATATAAACAGATAGGAAATAATATCCATTTACCAAAACCAGCAATGCATCTCATATTCAGATAATGACTTTAATTACAAATCCTGGAGCTAAATCTTTGCCTATTACCTGTTGCATAAAAGCAGCCTGCTCCCCAGATTCCATTTCCTGGATCTGAGCATCTTCATCACTGTCCACCGGCTCCTCCTTGACCTTCACTGCCCCAACTTGTCCCAGTGTGTCATCCACACAAGCACTGCTGTCGCTCCTAGTGCTGTTGCCACTAGAGGGCGCTCTGTCTTCCTGCATCGCCTGGTCCCCCTGAAGCTCTTCCTCTGCTTCCTCCAGGTGACTGCCTGGTTGCTTCAGTTGTTCAATAGATTTCGAAAGCAGCTAGAAGAGAGTGTTCAGGGGTTCAAAATTCAATAGTTTTTGGTGGTAACAGAGAAGCAAAATACACTTTTATTTCTAATGACTCTACTTCAGTACGGTTTGGTTTCTAGTTTCTGGATGTCAATTGCAGAATGAATTTGTATACCACAAACTTCTTAGTGATACCACATCTGAAGCAGTCCCATCCTTGCCGTATTGTGTTGGAGTGGGAGGCAGAGAACGGGGTCTCTGAGTGCTTTTTTTCAGGGATTACTCTTTAACGCACTCAGAAAATGGTGGGGAAAAGGTAAATAAGCGTTTTCAATGGGAACCATGGAACTTTTACAAGTAGTTTGTACTGAGACAATTTAACCCAAATAAACCTGAGAATATTTTCTCTCAAAGGAGAAAATGTAATGGAATTAATGAAAAACTTCCACAGTCTCATTTTTTGACAAATGTCAATCGCTATAAAATACGAGCTAAGGCCTCGCCTATCTAATTTTCCGATACCTTGAATGGTCAAATGATAAAACATCTTCTTATATATACCAGTAAAACATGGAAATATTGATTTTGAAATCCTAAACTTTAAAAAGATGTGGGATTTAAAAAAAATTGTCATAGCACTAAAAATGTTTTATGAACATATCCAAATTAAATGATAGCAAAGAAGGAATTATTTTAATTTGAAAGTTATTATTTAGACCTTTTCTTTATTTTATAAATTAAATTGGACTTTATCTTCAGAAGTATATGAATTAACTCCTCAATGATTTAAAAAAAACGAGAACAGATTTAACTTAAACAATAGCAAAATATCATGGTATAAAAGCTCAATAAATGGGGTAAAATTCTCAAGATGATTTCGTGTCGCAGCAGATCTCTTGTTTTGATTCACAATGACCCCAGTGACTGATCATCGGCAGAGCTTGAACTGTGGTTCCAAAAGCGACTGGAGTTTTCTGTTAAGTCAGTGCCCATGTAAGCAACATGCCAAATATTGTTAATGAGCAGCACACTTAGAATACAACCGCTAAAATCATGAATACCAATTTCTCTTGGTACAGTTTAAGCTTACCTCGCCCACACACCCATGTTTTTAAGACTAAACACGTGCTTAGACTTAGAATATTTAAGTACTCCAACTCTGAAGGGTGTCTTCCCCTTTTTTAGGCTTATAGACTTCCAGGTCACATAACCTCAGATGGCTGTGCATACGCTGACGAAACCCTTCAATTTCACGGTCAGTAAAATTATTGGGGGTTTTCGTTCATTTGTGCAACAAATATTTACTGAGTGTCAACTGTGTTCAAGACACCATGCTAAGCATTGGGAAAACAGCCATCACCTTGCCCTCACAGAGCTTAGAGTTTAGTGTGTTAGAAAGGAACCAAGAAGATAAATAAATTTATTCTTATTTTCAAGTATGGTAAATGAAATGGGCAGAAGCACAGGGTGTTGTAAGAGTACCCACTAGTTGGCACAGGAGTGGAACTGGGGGTGCTTAAGGGAGCTTTCACTGAGAGGGTGCTATGTTTAAGCTGAGACAAGAAAGAGGAAGGATAGAAAAGGAGGAGTCATTAGTTACATGTGTGTGAGGGGTTGAATAAGGGTAGAGAGCCTTTCTGGCCAAAGCCACAGTATATGTGCTGGGAAAGGAGTCCAGTGTGTTGGAGTACATGAAAGGCCAGTGGGGTTTGAGCACAAGAAGGTGGGGAGAATGCTAGAAGATGATGTTGGAGAGAGTGACACAGTTTATAATAGAATATGTTTGGGTTGAAAATAAGATTTTTTTTTTTTAAGATTTTATTTATTTATTTGACACAGAGAGAGCACAAGCAGGGGGAGCGGCAGGCAGAGGGAGAGGGAGAAGCAGGCTCCCCGCTGAGCAGGGGAAAATAAGATTCTAAAGAAATAAAACACAATGTAGGAAAAACCATAAATCAAATGGAATCATCAATCTTAAATTAGACATAATCAAGCTAAGAGAATATGTATCAACCAAACTTTATGTCAAAATGAAGAAGGCAAATTTAAATATTAATTTCCTTTGTGCTTACAATCTAACATCTATTGTTCCTGGGCTGTGAGCATAAGAACAATCAACCCACCATGCTTTAAATGTCTCTAAGTACTTCTTAGGGAACTATTTGCAGGACTTTTGTACCAATGCTAATTAGCTCTTCGTAACATAAATACATTACACCTTGCACACTGCTGAGATTTTGGAGAAAAGAGACAATGTAATATTCCTGAACACTGCTAAGATTTTGGAGAGAAGAGACAATGTAATATTCCTGAACTTTGATTATACAACTGTAGGATCCCATTTAATTAGCTGTTAGAAAAAGAACACGTGACACCCATAGAAAACAGGCAGGATTTTAATGGAAAAGTCCCAATTTGAGCTGGGACACCAGGAATAGGGACTCTGGGTGACAAGTATCCACCCATTCTCCAGAGAGAGAGCTCATCAGTCAACCCTTAACCTCTATCGCTCCCCTCAGGTGTGATGTACAAGAGCAGAACAGATTCTTGTGGGGAGAAGAGATTTATCTAAGGAAAGGCACTAGTCAGGTGAAGGAAGCTGCAAGAGCCCCTCAGAGGGATGATCTGCAAGCAGATTGCTGCAGTTCATCTTCTGGATGGATGCTTGGTGAGCTGTAGAACTTTTCCCTCTCGCTACCCAAGCTTAGCTGGAAAAATTCATGGGAGCTAGCACATCAGAGTTGGTGGGCCAAGGACACGTATGCGTCAAGCAGACACCTCTGGGAGGCGTTCAGAAGTTCCTGCACGTAAGAACCTCTGTGAGGAATAGAGAAGAAAACCATGTGGGATGTGTGGCCATGAGACAGGAACTGAGGGGCCATTCATGAAAGGTCCACCAGGGAACACGTGACCACTGTCCAGGAAATGTCACATCAAAAGTCCCTGCTTACTAAGGAATGATTCTGCAACTTCCATAGCTTCTGGAAGTTTGATATGGGGAGTATTTAATAACCAAGAGGAAAGTGCAGATACCGCCTGCTAAGTAAAAGGAAAGCCCTTAGCGGTAAAAATAGGAAACGTCTATTGCTATTCCTCTCCTTCCCAGTCCCCGTCCCAACATGGCCCCTCAGTACCTTGACTTCCTCACATCCAGTGGTCTTTTTCTCTGCTCTACCTCAGCACCCAAAGCTGTGATCATACCCTAGCCCTGGTCTTTAATGGTAGCTGTACACTTTCCTTAATTGGTTTCAAACATGACTTCCTTCTGGCTCATTCTCAGAATATTCTGACCCAACCACTCCTCAGCTCCAGAGGGTCCTCTAAGTGATTGAGCCTAACACATTTTCGCTGCCCACCACTCCCCCTCACCACCCCACCCCCCTGCACATCCCTCCTTGCTGGACTAGGCTTCATTCTCTATCATTAAAAATCACTCTCTTGGGGCGCCTGGGTGGCTCAGTCGGTTAAGCGTCTGACTCATGATTTCGGCTCAGATCATGATCTCAGGGCCCTGGGATTATGCCCCATGTGGGGCTCCACCCTTAGAGGGAATCTGCTTGAGACACTCTCTCTCCCTCTCTCCCCCTCTCCTTGCCCCCCCCTGCTCTCTCTCTCTCAAATAAAGAAGTCTTTTTTTTTTTTATTCACTCCCTTACATTGTCTTCAACTCCCCTGCCCTTTTGAATATGGGTTTTACTGGAAAAGTAAGACTTCCAACCTTGGTTAATACCACATCTCTGCCAAACCCAAGCAGCTGAATAAGCTAGGAAACAAACAAATTACAATCATGCTGAATGTTTCTCTTCAGATTCGTGAGCAAAACCCTCAAAAGGGCCCTTGGTGCTGTCTGGCAGTCCTACCACATTTCTCTAGTTAATTCACTCCCACTCTTTCACAATGACAATTTCAAACTACCTCCTCTCTCCTCCGGCCTCTAAAATCCAGACCTTTTCTTCACTCCCTGCTGATACCTGTGCTTATTATTTCACTGAGAAATAGAAGCCTCTGAAGGGAAACTCAACATCCTGCTACCATCGCATTTACCAAGCTGTCCCATTCTTCTGAACACGATGTCTATTCTTCTGAAAGTGATGTTTTCACTCTTATCTCAGGCAATCCCTCGGCTTAGGGTCTGGATCCTATCCACTCCTGTAATGATCCACTCTGTCCTCCAACACACATTTCCCCTCTCTGCTGGAATATTCGTATGTGTGCATTTTCAAAATGATAATCCATCTTAAATAAAACTTCCCTTGCTCCCCCCACCAACACCATTATGTACCTCCCTTCACAGCAAAACTCCTTGAGTTATCACTCTTTACTGTCTTCATTTCTCTTTGCCCATTCTCTTTAGAATTCATGCCAACAAGGCTTTCATCCACACTATTTGACTAAAATCTCTCCTGTTAAAGTCAGTAATGACTGCATTCATGCCAAATCCAGTGGCAATTTAATTAGGATATTAATAGGTGTCAGTGACGGTAAAGCACCTCACAAAGGGCACCAAGACACAATCATAGCATCTTTGAAAGTAAGAGACTGATATCACTGCAGCTAAAGACCAGACAAACTGTGCGCTAATTTCCTAGAATATAATTTCCCATAGATAGCAAATAGGTCCAAGAAAATCTCTAATAGTGACCAAATGCTGAGTGTTCACAGAATATATCATACGTATATTTTAACAAAACACCTTCTGAAATCTGACCTGTTAATGTATTTCTGAGGTCACAGATAGACCCAGAAATCTCATCATTTAGTCCATGAATCAGTTTTGGTCAGTATTTACAATCTCACTGACATAGATACATATATTAACAATTTTCAGTGTGCAATAAAGAAACAATGCCATTTGTTCTAGTCAGTTCCTTTGGCTTCCTCTACACTTGTGATGTAGTAAAGGAAACATGAGGGAGAAAAGTGCCAGAATGAATAACGCTATGATAACTGGGCAAGACGGCCAAATGGCAAAATGATCTTCCAAGGGCAGAATTCCTTGATGGTTTGTAAAAGAAATGTTTCTTGACATAAAACAGTAACTTACGAGCGGAGATCATATACAAATAAAATGTAGTCATTGGAAAATTTCTAGTAACATTCTTCAAACCCTTATTTTATAAAGAAGGAATTTCATGTCCAAGAGAAGCTGAGCCATCTCCAAAAAAAAAAAAAAAAAAGAGTAGAAACCTAGAACTGTTTTATACCCTTCCAGTTTGCATTCTACTCTGAAACAGCTATGTTCTGATGACAACTGAATTAATATAAATAATTCCAATGTCTCCCCGAGCTCCAAACTTGCATATTCAGCTGTGTCCTTAATAACATCTTCCCTTAGATCTAGAATACCTAATAGGTATCATAAATTTGAAATAGCTCAAAGAAGACCTTTATTCTCCTCTTGCTCACCTAATTTTCTCATCTGAGTGAACAGCAATACCCAATTGCATGGGTCAAAAATCTAGGATTTGTCCTTGTTTCTCTCTCAATCACCTTTTTTGCTAAATACCTGAAAGCTTAATTGATGCTTAGTAACAGCGTGTTGACACTTTCCTTCCCAGGTTATGAAGCAAATGACAGCGTCTACACGAACAATAACTACCACTTTTTCACCATCTCTGAAATAAAACATGCTCTTTTGCAAAGTTTCATAAAATACAAAAGTGATAAATGGGATCTCCGGGAGACAGTTTTGCAAAATACAAATGCAGAGAAGGAGTTAAATACCTGGAATAAGGGTATTTGACTAAAGCTGTTTTTGTTTAAGCAAGCTAATTTGCCAGCGTGGAAAAATTAGCAATTAACATCAGCAAGAAAAATCTACAGACCAAAGTCATAGAAAACCTGCCTGCTAGGTTTAACTTATTCTAGATTTTTTAAATTAAAAAAAAAAATTCCTTGATGTTGTTTTTGTAAGTTTCTGGCTATTTATGAAGACATTCAGGATTCCGATTGTGTTGTGTCGTATGCGTTTTTGAACTTCAAATGTGACCATTACAAAGATAGCATGGGCTAACCCTGTTCTAATTTGTCCTGTCGCTGAGTGGCCCCAGATGCAGGGAGGAGTTGTCTGCTTACTCTCAGTGGGGTAGCAGAGTCTCCCTGTGGTTGAACATCTGGAGGTGATCCCCCAGCAAAGTTGAGCGGCTGCCTTGCTGGCTACAAAACAAGACAAAACATCTGTGTGACAGATAAACGTGCGAGCCTGTGTGAATCTCAGCCGAGGGCCCATCTGTGAAACACACCGTGTGTCATTCGTCTGACACCAGGTGAGTTACTCCGGTGGGGAACCCAGCTGAGAGTGCTTCTCCTTCTTCCCTTTCATCTGTGCTCTTCCTGGTCTGTCAGTGTTTCCCCGTGCTCTCCCTGCTATCGTACCAAACACTGAAGATCGGTGCCGGTGATCTACAACCGTTCTGGCCCTTGTAACACACACACTCTCCGCACTCACGCTGACGTTCTAAAGACCACATAAAATAATTTATTGAAGTTTCTAACACCTTGAAGTGTTACGATTCCGTTCTTATCAATCCCTGCTAGGCTCGTAATTATGGCAAATCCCTAATTTCGATGTTTTGTATTCCATGTTAATATCATATATTCTACTGGTAAATGATTTAAAATTCATGAAATAATATTTAAAGGCTGTGCTGCTAACCTTTACACACGAGCACATTAAGCTCATCTCTGTGCAAGTCACACTGTTTGACAAAGTCTGGAAGTCAACATAAGTATAAGTGCTATCAAATAAAGTATCTTTCAATTCCACATTTTAAATCTTTCCCAAGAAGATCTTTCATGCCCCCACAAGTATCTTCAGATTTGGAATGGCAACTAAGAACAAGAGTGTATAAGGAGTAAATCTGTTTCTGATGGACATCTGGTTTTCTGAAATTGTCAACAACCCATTAAGCACAAGTGTTTGAATGTGATTATTAAACTATGCAAAGTGACCTTCAACCCAACTCATCACTTTCTTATTTTGCTGCAGATTTGAAGACAGATTTTACTTGGGGAATGGCACAAGTTTTTGTTCTTTTTTTTTTCCTTTTAAATAAATGCAAAATTCTTCTTTTGGAAAATGAAACCTTTCCCTTAAGCTCCAAGGAAACTAGATTTTAAAACAATGATAAAATTCTGTCTCAAATCACAAATAGATGAGGTATGTACCAACTGTTCTCAAAAACAACATGCAGAGCATGGAGGGCTTTCAAATCGAGAGGTCTACTTAGAGAAGAACTCTGCCTCAAGTCAAAATACTCCCATGCCATTTCGCTTCTGTGCATGTTAGGGAAATTGCCAGAAGAACCAAAACTAAATAACAAGAGAGAAATATTTTCTATTGGTTCATTATTCACACTAATTAAAAGTCTAAACTGAAAAACATCCCTTCTTACCAATATTGAAGAGATATAAAACTAATCTAGGAACAAAGTGAATTCTTAATAAAAATGTGTTTATCTGCATAACTTTAATGATTGTCTAAAACAATGCCTGCGATTAAAATATCCTTTTTCTGGTTTCCAAACATCCTCATAATTCAATAACTTGAACGAGTGTTAACTTCTGGAAAGAATACTATAAATTTCCTCCTTCCAGTGTTTCCCATGAGTTTGAGAAAGTTACCCACCTACTCTTTCATTCATTAGACAATTTTTACTGAGCACTTATTATATGCCACACCCTTAGAAGAGCAGTCAGTTAGGCAACCCCTCAGAGGAAGAGGCAGAAAATAAGCAACTCAAGATTGGAACTTAATGTGTAGGGAACAATGGGGAAAGGGCTGAGCGTCTGTGTCTAATTTGTATGGGTAGGGAAGGACCCTCGGAAGAGGTGAGGTTTGAGCTAAAAGAGACTCCAATACCAAGATGGAGTCATGAGAAGATCTGGAGGTTGAACACTGCATACAGAACAGTGGCTAACACAACTCCTGGGATGGAATGACATTCCCCACAGATTGGAGAGGAGGCCAGCGTGGCTGGAGGTCAGCAAGTAAGGGAAGGGAATAGGAGAGGAGGTCAGCGATGGGGGCGAGAGCCAGATCATGACAGCCTTAGAGGCCACAAAAAAGATGTTTGGATTTTATCCTATGTACAATAAAGAGCAACTGCGGAGTTTTAAGCAAGCTCTTTTTTATTTTTTTAAGATTTTATTTATTTGACAGAGCAAGAGAGCACAAGCAGGGGGAGCAGCAGAGGGAGAGGGAGAAGCAGACTCCCTGCTGAGCAGGGAGCCCAACGAGGGACTCGATCCCACGACCCGAGCTGAAGGCAGACGCATAACCATCTGAGGCACCCAGGCGCCCCTAAGCAAGCTCTTGACATGATTTCATTTGTATTTGTAAATGGTTACTCCGGCTGCTACAGAAGATTGGATTGAGGCAGGTAAAAGTAGAAACAGAAAGATCGACTTTCAGAACATAAAATCCCCAGCAAGAGAGTGTAACAAGACTTAACAAGAACACAAATGAGCTATTTTTCCTTCTTGTACAGCACTGTGTAATTTTATGTCTTTTTGTTACATAATAGGATTTTCCCCTGATAATCTCCTTTCCAATCTTCAGGTGATAGTACACTTTCTTTCAAAGTTTTCTTTCTTCACTTTTTAAGGGTAATGTACAGAGGCACAGTTAAGGAAAGGCACCCTCGGTGATTTTGGACTGTGCCTCAGAATAGACAAGATCTCGGGGAGCCTGGGTGGCTCAGTCGTTAAGCGTCTGCCTTCGGCTCAGGTCATGATCCCAGGGTCCTGGGATCGAGCCCCGCGTCGGGCTCCCTGCTCCGCGGGAAGCCTGCTTCTCCCTCTCCCATTCCCCCTGCTTGTGTTCCCTCTCTCTCTGTGTCTCTGTCAAATAAATAAATAAAATCTTTAAAAAAAAAAAAAAAAAAGAATAGACAAGATCTCAAAGCCAATGATCTTCAAATCAATTGATTCATGAACATCTCCCTTTCTCCCCATTGATCAACCCCTGCTTTGGTAGGCGCACAAGCCCTATTTAAAATGGATGACCAAGAGTAAAACCCAGAAAATAATTGCCACATGGAAATGCGGGCGCCAGTGTAGCCAGATTTTCAATTTTTCAGAGAATGCCAGAAATCCAGGTTTGTATTTGAAATCTTTCTATTTTTAAAGATTGACCAATAATTGAAATACTTGTTAAGATACTAGGCAGGCCAACGACTGCAGTTCAATGGAATGGATCCAGTCCACAGAGTGTCCGCCTACGACCTCTGAAAATAATCCCTTATGGCCCTTCTTACTTAAACATTCTAGGGCTTAGATCATTTAGAGCTGATGTCTGCCTGCTCTTAAAATATACCATCCTTCATACTTGTGAGTTGTTTTATGTTCCCTACATGGTAAAAATTCATCTACTTTGCCAGGGTTTGGAGGTAGGGGTAGGGATCGACTACAAAGGAGCAACACAAGGCCAAGTTTGGAAGTTGAGAGAACTGTTCTATATCTTAACTGTGGTAATTATGTGACGATAGGCATTTGTGAAAACTCACTGAATTGTACAACAAAATGAATACATTTTGCTGTATAAATTATACCTCACTAAATAATTCAATAATTAACCATAATACTGTTCTAAAGAGAAAACAAGGTCTGCTTCATGATGAATACAAAGGTTCAAGCTGGAACAAAATTTAGTGGCTTGGTTTACAACAAAGTAGCTTGATGCAAGATTGAGGCAAGTAGGAAATGTGTATCTTGGAAATATTTTAGCACTTCAAGACAACCAACCATTTTCATTAACAGAATAAGGAAAATAAACTATTAGTGCTCAGAAGAATAGAAATACTGCATTAGAGTTCAGTAGTGCTTACCGTGTTCACAAAGCACTTTCAGTACATCCTTTCATGTATTCCTCACTATAAACCTCTAAACGTGCAGATTAGAGAATTATTGGATGAGGAGGTTCAATACTTTGTCCAAAGTTGCAAAACTAATAAATAATTCTGCAGGACATCATACACTTGTCTCAGAAAGGTTATCAAGCATTCTAGATGCTGCACTTCATATGAGCTATTCATTATATAGAACTTTGACTAGAACGATCGGTTTGCAGGTCTATGGGTCATTCAAGGGAAAGAACATGCCTTCCTTATTTTCATTTTCAGCATGCAGCATAATGGTTGCTAATAAATCTTGTGGAACACCATCAACGACTCCAATGCCAGGAAATTATTTTTTAGAAGTGAGTTTTTATTGTTGGTTGATACAACTAAGTTGATAGCAAGAGAGTAAGGATGCACTTAGGATATGGGAGCTTAGCCCTGGATGCAGTTCTGCCTGAAGGAATGGGAATACTCTGGGATCATATGACATTTCAGGGTCACTCTAATCCCTCAGATTTCATAAGTATTTAGAGAAAGGGCAGAAAGATACAGGGGAAGAAAACTAAAATCAGGAATTTATAAGCAACCAAAATCTGTAACAAAGAGACTGCCACACATTGGTGGTTTTCATGTCCACAAATCACTTAGCTTTATTAAAAATTCCTTAGTAAGACTTAATTATTTCATCCTGTCAAATGAAACTATTTGTCAAGGTTGAGAAACAACCAAATTATTTAGCTTCCCTCTCCCTTTGAACAGCCTGGAATCAACATCAGTCAAACTACTCACATGGTTTAATTCCCCAGAGATTTTTCTTTCCCCTATTTTCTTACCTCGTAGTCATGTCCAACTATTGTTTTTCTCATTCAGTAAAAGCGTCTCTGACTAGATGAACAATGTAGAGTGAAAAGGAAAGGTCGAGGTCCTTCCCTTGGTCTTCAAATTATGAAAGCAGCACTGGGAACGTTTATGAATGTTACACATTAATCCACTGAAATGGTCACTTAGTTTCTTTTACAAACACAGGATTTCATCACATCTAATAATAAAGCAACAAGCCATTTTCTGTATATTATAAACCATCCACTTGTAATTCTGTAGTGAAATGCTTCTTTATGAATTCTCTGTGATGAGGTAAGCCAGTATGGCAGTAAGTGGGGTTTTTTTCCGAAGCTCGGCACATACCTACACGGATCTATTTACATTGGGCTAATCATGTCGAAATAACATCTATTTAAGGGCAAAGTCAGAGTTTCTTCTATAAACCTCTATAGATAGATAAATAATCTAGGGGGCTTTTTACTGTTATAAAATTAAGACTGCCTTTTGGTGCCTGCTAAAGTTTTTGGACATACTATCCATCTAATGGGCAAAATGTAATCCTAAATTGTTGATTAAAGACTCTGCCTGGAAACATACTGTCAAATGGAGAGAGAGAAATTAGACTTGACAACAGTAATGCCTACTTTCCTAAATGAAAGCCCAGTTCAAGTTTCTACTCATCCATTTTTCAAAACTTAAAACAAGGCATTTTCCAACCACCCATAGATGAGATGCCAAATTTGCATTTCAGTTGAACTTGATGAAGTCAGTAGACTTTCAGCATCAGGCTTGCTCAGAGCTCTTATGAGAAGATGTTTGCCCAATCTAAAAAAAAATAACAATTTTACAACATCAGGGCCTAGCCGTACCGCACCCACACCACACTGTTGGAAAGCTTTACAATCCAGTAGCTCTCTGAATGTCCCACCACCAGATTCACGGAGAGAGGTTTCCAAGTTAGTAACTGGATGGAGGGCAATGCATGAAAAGTTGAGAAGTAGGGTCAGCAAAAGGAATTTCTTCATCTTGGCAAATCCAAACCAATACCAAAAATAAAGACATAAAATAAGATCATCCTCCTTTTCTGTTTGTTTGTTTGTCTTGCCTTTAATTGTAAGTTTCTACTTTTTGGCAAAAATAAAATTAGGAAAATGTTGTCTTGGGCTCCTCTTAGCTGGCTCAGTTGGTAGAGCATTCACACAACTGTTGATCATGCAACTCTTGATCTTGGGGTAGTGAGTTCGAGCCCCACGTTCGGTGTGGAGCTTACTTAAAATAAAAATTTATTAAAAAAAAAAAAAAAGGGCGCCTGGGTGGCTCAGTTGGTTAAGCGACTGCCTTCGGCTCAGGTCATGATCCCGGAGTCCTGGGATCGAGTCCCACATCGGGCTCCCGGCTCGGCGGAGAGCCTGCTTCTCCCTCTGATCCTATCCCCTCTCATGCTGTTTCTCTCTCTCTCTCTCTCAAGTAAATAAATAAATAAAATCTTTAAAAAAAAAAAATTTATTAAAAAAAAAAAAGGAAAATCTTGCCTCCTGCTCAGTGATAAAAACAACACTAAATTCCTAAGTGCACGTTTAGGTTCAGGACAGGCTTTTGTGTCATTCAACTTATGTCAGAATTCCAGCTCTGTCAACTGCTAGCCCTGTCATGTTGGTCCACCTACTCAAGCCCTTTAAAATTAAATTTAGTGGGTTGCCTGGGTGGCTCAGTCAGTAAAGTGTCTGCCTTAGGCTCAGGTCATGATCTCAGGGTCCTGGGATCGAATCCTGCAGTGGAGGGGGGGGGGCTCCCTGCTCAGTGGAGAGCCTGCTTCTCCCTCTCCCTCTGCTTCTCCCCCCTGCTCCTGCTGTCAAATAAATAAAATCTTTAAAAATAAATAACATTAAATTAAATTCAGTGATATTAAAAAGAGTGAGTTAAATTTGAGAAGATAATATACATAAGAAGGTTAGCATTGTGTCCCAGTTTACAGTGGATCCTCCTTATAAAAGGGAGCTGGTATAATGTGAAAGATCCTATCCCTAAGGTACCTATGGAGAAGGTGTGGGGAGGATGCACAGTGCATAAAAGAAGGGGAGGGGAAGATACGCTCGGAGTAACAGGTGCAGCAAAAGCAAAGATTGGTTCATTGTCCTCCTCTAATCTTACTTAAAATGTTAATCTTCCCAGAAGGAAGCCATGGGTATAATTACCTTGATTAAAATAAAGCTAATACAAAGTGTTTCCTTGCTGTTTGATAATAGGAAGTGTGACTTACAAAATGTAAACCTTCTGGAATGCTACATCTCTATAGTTGTTGTTCTTCAGATAAATCTCCTTGGGAAAATATACACTTGGCTCAATAGTGCACAAAATAGTTCTATTTTAAAACTGCCTTCAGGGATATTTTATAAGGAAAAAAATAACACACACACACACACACACACACACACATGCATGCATGCTATGTTTGTGTGTAACCACAGGCAAAAAAGAATATAGTCCCCTGGGTTGCTGTGGATGGATGATCGGAGACAAGGAGTGGATATGAATCATGAGGGGTTATGAAGAATATGTAACATTGATGTTAGAAAATTATCTCAAGAAAAAGAATAGATACTACTCAAGTAAAGGGGTCAAATTCTCTTCCAAAAACTAATGAAAACTCCCCATTTGCTCCATTCCAGCATTTGAGCAGAATTATATTCATGCCTTGCTTGTCAGACATAATATCTACCTGTTTTATTAAGGGCAATGCAGGACATCTGCTTGGCCTCCCCTTTACTAATCTCATCTTAGATATATTTTTATTATGATAAAATAGCACTCATGTCAAAATGCCTAAGTATCATAGTAATAAATATATAATAAATACTTATATCTACAGTGAACCTTGACATATATAAGATATCATCACATGATTTATGTGGGTTTTTAAAAAAAGTGTTGGCTAGTATCCAGTCAAAGGAATGCATAAGATATTTATCACAGAGCATATTACAAAGGGAGAAAGAAAGAAAGAAAGAAAGAAAGAAAGAAAGAAAGAAAGAAAGAAAGAAAGAAAGAACAAAGAAGGAAGGAAAGAAAAGAAAGAAAAAGAGAAAGACAGAAAGAGCAGGAGGGAGGGAGGGTAGGAGGGAGGAAGAAAGGAAGATATAAAAAGGACAAGATAACCCAGAGAGGTAACTAAACAAGTCTCAAGTCTTAACTTCCTCAAAGAAAACAATTTCCTTCCTCATGTTCCCTATCCTAGTACTTAATACATTATGTTGTATTACTGTTTACTGAATATTTCACTCCCCTGCTCCCCACACTATAAGCTCCATGAGGACACTGAATGTTATTTTCTTAGTGCCTAAGATAGCGTCTGCACAAAGCAAGAATTCAATGAGTTGCTAAATGGATAAATGCATAATAAATCAGTATTTCATTCAAATAAGTACTGAAGAAGTTTCTTAAAATTTCTGCTCATGTGGATTTGATAGAATGAATACGAAAAACATAGGTACTAGAAAAATTCTAGTTAAAATAGAAATTATTTAGTGTGCATCAATGCTATTCTATTAATACTATAACAAATAATTTAAAGAATAATGTTGTCATTGGGTAGGGGGCAGAGGTCCATGTGAAATTATCTCACAACAAAAATGTATGAAGACACTCAGGAAAATTTCTGTAATATCATTCAGATAGTGATACAACTAGAGATTTGCCCTTCTATTAACTATGCAGTGCTTGGAATACTCCTTCAAAAATCATAAAAATGGTCGAGAAACTGCCGTGTGTTTTGCTTTCATTAATCATAGTCTTATTTAGCAGAAAATCTGTTGCAATATTTAAACTTAAAATGAGCCCAGAAGAAAATTCCCAATACCCTCTTACTTTTTCATTTGCCATTTTGTATTTATGGGGAAAATTCTACTTTAGAAACCATTTCATCTTCCAATAAAAAAAAAAAAAAGGATAACCAGGAAAAGCAACAGTCTTCTTTTGATGCTAGTATAAATAAACTCTTGGGTTTTTTTGAAAAGGCTCACAAGTCATCACTGCAAGAATGTACCATACGTTAGCAACAGAAATTGTTTAATGCATTTCTGAATATTTTAAATGTCTCAAAAAAGCAAAAGAACAAATAATGCAAGCCATGACTTTCTTATGGCTAAACTTCTCAAAATACTTTCAGTGAAAATCGAATATTCAAACTGATGGAGCAGAGAGACAAATCATTCTAACGGGTTTTCCACTCACCTTTCTAGCTTGCCCCACTGTGTAGATATAACAATACAAATACTATGTAAACCCATTCCAGGGATATTTCTGCGAAGCTATTAAGGACTTACAACCTAACTGTATGAGACAAAATAACTCTTATGACACACAAATTTCCCATGTAAATGTCATTAAAGTAATAAGCAATGGGTAGGTAAATTATTTAGTATGGTAAATAATATTTATATTGTAGAGTTACAATAAGCAGGAATGACTGCTTTCATAAATGCATTCAAATAATAGCAAGATATGAGAAAGTTTTCAAAATTTAGTTAAGTCAATTCTTGTATAAACTCTGCTCTGAAAAGTACAGCTTTGCTTTTAATTCTTGTAAGGATTATTAGCAATTCAATCAAATCATTAAAAATTTCATAGCAGGAAGGACAACCATATTTCATAGGATGTAGGTTTAGGGATAAATCTACTTGTTTTTTCCTTCATTGTCACTGCATTTTTTGCTTCTCTAAATCTTAAAAAAGAACCATAAAAAAAGCTGAGGGAGCAAAATGAAAGGACATTTTCAAATATGTTATCTGTATACCTGTGTCTCTATGTGAGCATATATTTCCTGCTATAATAACTCGCTCAAGAGCAGGGACCATGTTTTTACGATACCAGCTATTTGGCTCTAGTTTGAAATGATTCGATACAGATTCATCCGTTATACCAAGAAAAAAATGACATAAATGAAAGTTTCTGTGGTTATTTCTCATTAATGGATATTCAAAATGGTTACAGTGTACATAAATAGATGATTATACAGAAACTCATTGGTTTCTGGCATCTAAGTTATGGCCCTCACATAACGTGAAACAAATGTTTTCATCACCTCATGGGGAAGGGTGAGCAGTAGCAATTCATTTCTTGACGGTTCTATTGTGAATACTTCAGAATAGGACAGAGATTCAATATTTTCTTTAGTAGATTCTTCTCTGTTCCTTTAGACAATTGAGGGCAGGTGAAATATTTTCAAAATCTGGAGAATACCCAATGTGCATGTACCATTGGATCAAACATATGGAATACATACTTGGAGAAAAGCCAACTGGAGACCTGCTTGAGTAATCTAAACACCCAAGCTGAGAGGGGCTAATATATAAAGATCAGCTTTATGCTTTGAAGTTTTCTGGACTTCATTTTGCCTAATTGAGACAAGATTTAATAATCAAACCACTGTACAAACATGTACCTGAAAGTATACGTTTGTTTCTAATTTTGGGAAGAATTCTTAACAGATTCCAAGGAATCAGCTCCACATGGGAGAAGGTCTCTGATGAGATTTGCTTTTCTCACTGCTCAATGCAAATGCCTGCTTTTCATCTTGGTTTCTTCCATGTGACTGAGGTTAGCATCCGCCTGTCAAAATCTCAAGTGTGATACTAAAATATAAAGATTCTGTTATTAGTATACCACTGAGTCTGAAACACTGGCATCTCTAGGTCATAAAAAATGTATTTCAAAATATTCTTAGAAGTATTCATAGGAATCTGATGAACTTAATTCCAGATCAAAATATTATGAGGCAACGGGGTACGCGGGTGGCTCAGTCAGTTCAGCATCTGACTCTTGATTTCAGCACAGGTCATGATCTCAGGGTCGTGAGATCGAGCCCTGGATGGGGCTCTGCACTGGGTGTGGAGCCTACTTAAGATTCTCTCTCTCCCTCTCCCTCTGCCCTTTCCCCACTCATGCTCCCTTGCTCTCTCTCTCTCTTAAAAAAACAAACAAAAAAAAACAAACCAAACCAAACCAAAACATTATGAGGCAAAAAGTAGGATTTCCAATCTTTCTTCCTTCATAAATTTTTCGCATTAGTCACTGGACAATTTTTCAAGAATACGTAGTAGTTTTAAGTAGTGCTGAGAGACCACAAAACAAACAAACTGAACTCTACCATAATATAGTAAACATATGCAGGGCCACATTCAGGTCAACGAGTACCAGCCACTCCACAAGAAGAAAGTGGGTCTCCTCCAGTGAGACTGCTTTGATACAGAATAATTTGATAAATTTAGGGAAATGCTGTAGCAATACCAGCTCAATCTGATGATATATAAAGAGCATGCAGCATCGTGGACTACAGTGTGCAGTATAGTGAGAGATGGAAGGAAAGGCAGTGGCCACAGCCGTCCATCCCCAGCGCCCACTTCTCCATCCCTCCCCCACCCCCACATCATCTTTGCAGGCAGCAAAGGGCTGGGCTGGAAGGATTTCTGTTCAGTAGTATGGTCTTCAGCCCGTGCTCCCTTCCTAGCTCTGCCCTGTGAAGGTGGGGGCCGAAGAGAAGAGAAAAACTTTGCCCTGCCCTCAAGAAAGTGAGTACACAATGAAGAACCCCCTTTCTCTTATTGCTATTAGAAAGACGATTAGACCTTTGCCCATGAGGGGTTGCTTTGTTTCTATCATTATACAATAAAGCTTTTCAATAGTAAGCCAATTTTTAGCTACCTATCAGTAAACAGAATGTCATTTCTTAATAATCATACCTCTATAAGATACTTGTAGGTGATACAGTTAACAAAGGAGAGTGGACAGAATTATGCTCTTCAGGATGATAACACTTCCAGGAATGAGAAGACTCTGCTTTATAAACCTACCACAGAGGAGTGTAATGTCAAAACTTCACAGACCAGCTTTGCTTATGAATTCATTGAAAATGTTTTACCGGCCTGGCCTGCCTGATATTGTTATATTGTAATCACTGTTTCTTTGTGGTTGCCTCAGCAGGAGAGCGCCTAAGGATGTGGTGTGATACAGACATCAGCTTTCCGTTTTGGCCACAATAAGGCTGCCAGAAAATTACCACACATTTCTGAGAAATTGCTTCAAACACAGCTCAGAATAAAGTGGTGCATGCTAAAAAATAAATAGAACATGGATACATAAAAGTTGCTGAGAAATAGTTTGTGGGCTCACCTTGTCATATCTGCCTGCACCTGTGTGAAAAACTTTTTGAGCTGTCGATCCACCACATTCAACTCTGCCTCAAGCCTTTTCTACGAAACCAAAAAATGGGGCTCTGCATACATGTGCCCCTATGGGCTTCTGAATTCAAATAGGTCCGCAATCATAAAAGACCTTACTAATATCTAACCTCAATGTCGCTAAAAACATCCTGTGAATGTAATGATGGTGAAAATACTGATTTTATGAGGCTGTCCCCGAGGGCTAGGATGGCAATCTCCTTTTGATGGTGATGCAGAGATACCAACATATTCCTCTTGTGTGCCCGGATCAGAGAAGAGAACCCCAATTTCCCCACTGGTGGTTGTGACATCCTGACTTTTGACTCAGGGGCTTACTTTGTTCATGTGGATCTGCTGCTGGTATTGCTTCTGCTTCTCCAAGAATTGCTGGTGTTGCTGCTGAATGACCAGCTGAGCCAACGTGCTCTGAGGCAGAGGTGCAGACTGGGTTCGATTCAGGGGTCTGTGCCGGGGTAATTTGTGGGTACCTCTAATGCCAGGTGAAATTCTCTCCTTTGCTGCCAACGGAGACTGAGGATGTAAGGGAACTCCACCTGAAAAAAAAAAAAAAATATATATATATATATGTACACACATACGCACAATTTTGCTTAAGAAAAAGAAAAAACCCACAGAAAATAGATATAGTAGATAAATTTGATGAAGACTAGCGATTCGACTGGGCAAACATCAGAAGAAGGCTAGGTTGTGCAGGATGCAGGCAGAAGTGCCAGAACATGAGACAGGTATGCATCTGACCAGTGACTCACCAGTAGTTCACCTCCGTATGTATGAAGGCTAAATAAGGTGTGGTGTTTCCCCCACCATGTGTCCAGAGGAATAAATTAGAAGAGTAGCCTTTCCCACAATACCAAGTGTCAGGGAGACCCTTGTGTGACACTGTCAATCACAATCTGTGGGGGTCTTGAGCTAAAAAAACCTTACTTTGGAACACGGATAAAGTCCTAAAATGATCTGCGAAGGGCGCCATTATTATTTACCAGCCACAAGAAGCTTCTGCTGTCGCATTTGTTCTTTCAATAATAGATGCTGCAGGAGCGCCTGGTGGCTGCTGTTGGGCTTTCCCTCTAAAGCCACATGGGGATGGCTTGAAGATGCTGGGATGCTGCCCGTGTACTGCCCAGGCAGAGGGACGCCTTGTCGGAGCGTCTGGGTCTCACACTTCTGTTTTTCTTTGAGTGAATTCGAAGCCTGTGTCAAGAAATAATAAAGATGGTAATCCTCTTTCATCCATTAGGTCTGTACACCATTAGCGGAGTTTCTTATTCCGTAATTCTCCCTTCCTCCACCCAAAAGAAAACCCCATCTGACTGATGGCTGAGTAGGGAAAATGTACAAAGGCATGTCTTTTTTTTTTTCTCCTAGTTTTATTTTTTTAAATTGAAGTGTAGTTGACATACAATATTACACGCATTTCAGGTGTACAACATAGTGATTCAACATCCGTATACACTAGACGCGCTCACCATGATGAGTGCGGTCACCATCTGTCGCCAGATGAACTGATTACAATCCTACTGACCACATTCCCCTATGCTGTAGTTTTCATCCCTGTGACTTATTTATTTTACAAGTGGAAGTTTGTACCTCTTAATCGCCTTCACCTCTTTGGCCCAACAGTGTGTCTTTTTAAACTAACCGTATTAACAGACGAGAAATAAAAATAGGGTTGAAGCACTGGAGACAAGTTAGTATTGAGTACCACTGTACTGAACATAAGGATTTTTTTCACATTGAAAATAAAGCTAATTTCAGGCTTAATAACTGGGAAGTTTATTTAAAAAATATTTTAGTATACTGTTTAAGTAAAAAGGTATACTGGAAATGTAAAATCGATTCAAATTGCTAAACTAATGACTCTGTCATAGCAGTGATGAAGCTGGAGATAAAACGGTCTTGAATTTTGGAGTTTCAAGCAGAAGGAGCAATTCCTCTAATGTCCTCTAATAAGCTCACAGAGCTGTAGGGTTCCAATATTTAATTCTTAAAATAAAATTCTTCAGCCAACTCAATGAAAGGTTGTATAAAACATGCAGGACTTTGATTTAAACATGTATTTTGTATTAATTCATAACAGATCCCCAAATCTCTAAATATTGAAAATGACACTTCAGATACTTTTGTTTAATAAAATAAACAAGTGAAATTAGATCAAATAAAAATGTTATTAAGAACTTGAAATGTATGATAACACAGTAATAAGGTAATAATAATTATATCATCAATAGTAATAATGAATTATCCTATTCAAAGAATTTAATGAATGGAGGTCATTTTGGTATCACAAAAGCAGAAGTCTAATACCTCAAAATTATGTGGCATGTTTCTTTTCAAAACTCATGTTTCATCTTTCAAAATTGCTGTGCACCAGGGAAGCAAAGCAATTTTCAGTGATGGAGAAATTGAAGGACAAAGAGGTAAATGGTTTGTCTTAGTCACATGGCAAGTCAACGCAATGTTTAATCTAGAAGTGAGATTCCTTCTCCTGGCCTCTTTTCCTTAAAATTTCCCACTATTCAGTGGGGAAATGGAATATTAGAGATCCCTTTGCCAAAGCAATGCTAAGCTTGAAAAATTAATTGTGATGGCCTCATCCACACCAAAATGGAAGCAAAGAAAAATGAAACTTCAATCCAAACCACATTGGTTTATTCATCCAACGGTACCAAATTGTATTACCATTGAAACATTAAATGGTCTGGCGTTAGTACTTGGTCCTTTGGGAAAAAATTCTCTCTGACCACATTAAAAGTGGTGTATGTTTATGTTAGCTGGTAGGAATGACTTAGAACATGCAAAAAAGAGTGGAAATAAAATGCCTATTCATGTGTCATAAGAAGCTTTTGTGTTACTATTTGCTTATCATCATCAGAATAGGAAACAGAGGAACAGAAGAAAAATAATTTTTAATACGTGGAGATGTGAAAATATTATCCATGAATATTTATGTTCAGTTTCATCCCTAATTCCTTTTTTTTTTCTTTTCACTAGAACCAACGGTTTATAAATGCTTCATGTGGAATTTCAAGGGGGTAAATGAAATCAGTATTTTTAAGCCCTTCTTCTTCAATTCCAGATACAAAACAACATCCAAATTCTTCTTTTTCCTCACTGGTATAAGATTACTGTATCATGTAAGATAACATTCAACTCTATAAAAAATACCAAATATAACCAGACAGCTCTTAGATTGATTGTATAATATGGATTGAACCCAATTACAAAATCTACCATTTAATAATGTCAGTATAGGTATGCTCGTGCATAAATTAGCCCACCATACACAGGGCTTAAATTCTGAAAATCAATGAGGCACAAAATGGTCAACTCTTTAAAAATTTCCTGGTGTGGGCGTATTGTAAAAGATGTGAATTTGACAAGCTGGACTCCATGGAAGATGTCCTGCTAAAGTTTGACAAAACAGGTGCCAAGGGTTGAAATAAATTTCTCTTTAAACCCAATGTATCACATGACCTCTGCATAAGTACAACTTAATTTACTCACAGTTCCCAGATGAATTTTTCCAGGTAAAGCTTACAAATCTTTTACAATGACTAAAATTTATATTATTTTTGGGAATATGTATAAAATAACTATTGCTATCTTCTGCTAGTAGGACAATTACCTCCCAGAGATCCTATTTCAGATGTCAGGACTTTTAAAGTAATTGATTCACTCTGAACCTCCAGGGAAGAATTTAATATTGCTCTTAGAGAGGTTTTCCAGATATGTATTCCTTAGTACCACAGAGTCAGTAACTTAAATTCCGAAAATAAAGTCATTCATAAAATAAATTCTATAAACATATGCTGCTGTGCTTTGGAAGCTTTGCCTCTCAACACTGGCCTGGGTTGAGTCCTAAGACTGCTACCTAATGGTTCTGTGATCTTGGGCTTTTAAATATCCCAAGTCTCAGCTGCTTCTTCGGTAAAAATGTGGCCTGTACTCTCTGTTTCGTGGGACGGCTGTGTGGAGCTACTAAAATAATATATCTGGAGAGTGCTTTCTTTTTTAAAAGCTTTAAAACATCATATAAATGTTAGTTATTATTTTTATATAAATTATATACTGTGAACCAGTATAATTCTTTAATTTGAAATCAAACTGAACGTCTCTGCAAAACTTAGAGTGAAGTGAGGGAATTTTAGGAGAAGCAAACTACCAAGTTTCCCTGAAGTCTAAATATATAAGAAATGAAAGAGAGACCCCCCCAAAAATATCACTGGGCTGCTGTGTAATGACTTACGTTGAGCTGCGTGGGCACCGCCGGAAGCCCCAAGGTAATGTTGGGCAAAGAGGGAGAGGTATAAAGACTGAGCAGGTTCATGGAATCTTCATGAATTAGAATGCGTTGCTGGGACACCATTTGCTATTAAAAAAAAAAATGAAAAAGCAGTCTCAAAACATTATTATGTCATAAAATTTACTGTAAAATGTTCACGTTTCAGAAAATAGATTTTATATTATCATAATTAGTCAAAATAGTCAAGTATTTTAATTGTTTATTTTATAATTTCTGTATCCAAAAGTTGTATGTGAAAATTACATTAAAATTTTGTTCGTTAGACATAATCACAGAATCTGAGGAAAGGGCTTCTATGTTCAGCTTGCAAAATTCTTTTAAAAAATTCTACCTTTATCGACCATAATCCATGTGTGTGTCATCAGTTGGTAAAGTACAACGATTAAAGTGACTAATTCTTAAGGTTATATTTTTGTATTACTGAGTGATGAATATGTATGTAATACCACTATAATCATTATCTTTATATGGATTAAACATCATTTTACTGATGGGAAAACTCACACAAGAAAATCTTAGATTAGATATCACCATATAGGACTTCTATAATTAACAGTATTTTTTTAATATAAAATATATGAATAGACAACTCTGTGTGGTGCATGTTTAGATCATTCATATTCAGAAGCTAAGCTAAATGCTAAAATGTTACGAGTTCCCTGTGCCACAATAGGGCCTCATTTATCCTGAAAATACCTTGAATGTTTCGGCATCACAGTCATTTTTACAACAAATACCTTTTCTTAATCCAATACTAAGAGTCATGTTTTCCCACATGTGGCCTAATATGGTTGCTTGAATTACATTTTCTGTTTAACTCTTGCTTCCCTCCCAGAACTCTTATACAATAAGAGTTACAAAGGTCTTATTAGACTAAGGAACTCTGGCCTGATATGGTCCCCAAGGGAACAACATCCTTGAAAAAGAATACTCCATGTAACAGTATGACACAGTGACTGCTTTCTTCCCAAACAAAAAGCATATGGGACTCCAATAATAGACCACCTCCAAGAGGGATATTGCACACACGGGCTTTGACTAAAGTAAATATAATAACTTGTCAAGCATGTTTGGGGGAGCTGTAGATTTTCCCCTGGACAAACCTGGGATATCAATTAACTGGGGAAAATATCATGTGCTAATACAATGCAACCTCAGAATGTCACTGAAGAGTGATGCGCCACCAAAACACAGGATGTTATTCCAAAACATCACCTCAATCATACGTTTGTTTGGAGATGAGTCATAGCCTTAACATAATAAGAGCAGAAGGTTAAATGGAGATTTTTTTCTCATTGCAACTTGGAATTCCAAGCTAAGTCAGATTTTGTTTTTTCTCAAAAGAAGTCAGGTATTTGTGCATGAAAACCAAGAGGCATATTGAAACCTTTAGCATTATGTTGACTTTAGATGCAACCCTTTACAAAATTAAGGTTGTCTAAAATGCCATAGCATGAAGATTGCTGGGGAAGATTTTAGCATTACAATGAGATTGCATGACTTTAGGAGCTCTGAGTAGCAATTGCCTATTTGCTCTAATTAAAAAGGCAAGCTTTTATTTTGCTTACACTCATATGCTTTTAACATTAATTTCTCATTTGGAATATATGCCTGAACAAAAAGAATGTTTGAAGAAGTAAAAAATATTTTAACTAGCTTATTAGCAGCAACTAGTAATTTACAATAAAATGGTATTTCATTCACTTATCTGTTTTCAGAGAAGAGAAATACACATGGGAAAATAAGCACTTCAAGTCATGTATAATATTCATTCCAGGTTGTATCTGCTCATCACAGCACTGAGACTGGACATGCACTGTGGGAATGGCACCAAAGACACCCCACAGGCCTCACGAAAGAGGTCATCTTTGTTTGCCAGAATGAACTTCTGCGGTATCTTCCCACCGCATCCCAGGAAGCAAACCTATACTAAAGTAAGAAAAATATTTCTTCTTGGATATATTGATAGCAGCAGCAGACTAGCTGCTCACGTGGGCTTTGACTAAAGTGCAGACATTTGGGAATATTCTTACTATGGGATTAAAACCCTGAAGTTTCCTATCAAAACTGAGAGGCTCCACTTGTCTGACAGGGTACTGATTTGCAGCCCCTACTGTGTGCCAAACCCTCTGCCAGGGACTTTTTGGACATTAACCTATTCTTCCTAGGCACTCTGTCACTATCATTATGCTTCAGTTACAAAGACACTGAGTGATTTCCTCAGTTCTGGTTCCCACTGGGATCAGCAATATAACTTTTAAACTGACCCAGGCCGTAAGATTTGTGGTCAGGTACCGCTGTAGAAGCTACACACCCCACTCTGTCGCCATTACTGAAGGATACGGGGACCATAAGGAAAGTATGGATGCGGGGGAAGCTTTAGAGAAGAAGAGGAAGCAAAATCAGGTCCTGAGGCTAACGGAAAAGAATAAATGTGTGCAACTGGGAACCAGCTGACCTGGTCACGGGAAGAACGTGAAAGCGCTGGTGACTTTACAGACATGAGAGTCTTCAAGTCATGGAGACAGATCCTGAGGAAACAAGGGAAGTCCTGAGTCCCCCAGGTTCACTCGGTACACAGCTGGTTCTTCCCACAGAGACTAACTGGTATAGTATCGTATCACGGAACTGCAGGGACGTGGACATTATTTAGTTCATTTCCTTCAATTATGGATAAGGTAACAGGCCCAGCATTTCCAGAGGATGACAAGAATCACAAATGACTTCACAGACCGGAAAAAATGTTTTCCTCAAATTATCTTCTTTATATACAACTTTCCTCAATGCGGCTTTTTGGTCAGCACAGTCTATCAGTCCCAGGTTAGTGTTTTCTTAGCAAGAACCTGGAGCTGTATTCTATCTACACTGCTAAAAGACAGCAGACACACTTGAAAGCCAACCCAACGGGGTGAGGTACCAATTCACTGAGAAAACGGAGGATCCTGACCAGCATTCTTACAAGGCTGGAAGGTTACCCCACCTTAGCATTGTGGTGAGATCACAAGCATTTTCGGGCAAAGCCAGGATTCTTTTCAGGGAGCAATTTTGAAACTGATCCGGCCCTTAAATCAAAGCTGTGCTAAAATGCCAATGTTTTACATCTTAGAACATGGAAAGGATGGTTTTAATCTAAAAATTTTTCAGAACCAGAAACTATTGCTATAGGTAGATAAAATGGAAATATTAAAGGCATAAATGACTATCTCTTAACATTCAGGAAACAATAAATAACAACTCAGTTGAATTAGCAGTGTGGCACTGGATGGTAGATGTACAAAGATGTCCTACATGACCAAGTTCATGTGCTACTTACGTGCACAGAAAAGTAGAAAACAAACTCTAATGACCTGTGATAATGGCTATAATTAGAATAGGGTTCAATCACTTCAGTGGCACAGAGCAGGGTGTCCATTTTATACCAGGCTTTGATAGGTAACTAGCATTTCACCAGAAGGAGCATAATGTGAAGAAGAGGGATATGATGGAGTCAGGTGTTGGGTCAGGGGAGGCCTACTCACATCTTAATGATGACCTTCAAAATGTTTTCTCACCATCAGAGCAACTGGAAGCCTATCTTATGGATAATATTTGAAATTCAGATGAATAAAATATGCTGAAAAATTATATGTCTCTCAATAGAGCTATTAATTTTGCCATTGAAATCAAGAAGCTATTCATTTCTTTTTTTTTTTTTAAGATTTTATTTATTTATTTGACAAAGAGATAGAGCCAGAGAATACAAGCAGGAGGAACGGCAGAGGGAGAAGGAGAAGCAGGCTCCCCGCCGAGCAGGGAGCCTGATATGGGTCCGATCCCAGGTCCCTGGGATCATGACCTGAGCTGAAGGCAGACGCTTAACTGACTGAGCCACCCAGGTGCCCCAAAGCTATTCATTTCAATGAAAAGACTCAATTTCTTACAAAAAGAACACTGGCAAAAATTAGAAAAATACAAAATCACTTCAAATGTCATAGGGATTTAGAAAGGTAAAAACCATCACATATTGCTGGTGGGACTGCAGACTGGTATAGCAATTCTGGTGAATAATTCAGGACAATAAAATAATTACACTATATATCATGACCCCGAAATTCTTCTGCTGGGAATTATATCCTCAAGAAATTCTCTCCTTGGGTGCCTGGGTGGCTCAGTTGGTTAAGCGACTGCCTTCAGCTCAGGTCATGATCCTGGAGTCCTGGGATCGAGTCCCGCATTGGGCTCCCTGCTCAGCAGGGAGTCTGCTTCTCCCTCTGACCCTCCCCCCTCTCATGCTCTATCTCATTCTCTCTCTCAAGTAAATAAATAAAATCTTAAAAAAAAAAAAAAGAAAGAAATTCTCTCCTTAAGCTCTCATTCATCATCATTTAGGATG
The DNA here is from genome assembly GCF_054177405.1 of Leptonychotes weddellii. NCBI lineage: Eukaryota > Metazoa > Chordata > Mammalia > Carnivora > Phocidae > Leptonychotes > Leptonychotes weddellii. The sequence continues at coordinate 51,007,673 of NC_138380.1, forward strand.
ATGTCCATGAGTACACACTGAAGTAGTTTTTGGTGGAGGATGAGAACTGGAGGCCACTGGGGCATCCAACTGGAGAATGGGTAGGTAAAATGGAGCACCGCCCACCATGGACTGTTACGGTGATTAAAAGCAAACTATTAGGTATCTGCATCCATAATGACATGACTAGATCTAAAAACATATGCTTAGTGATAAAAATAAGAAATGGAATGAGATTGATAACACCATGCCATTTATACCCACTAAAATTCTTGGACACAAAGCAGAAAATGCATATGATATAAGAGCTCATGCAAACTAAAATACAGGAGATAATGACTGCCTATGGGGGCAAGGAGAATGAAAGCGGGGATAGGAGATACAGAGGAAGGAAGGAAGGAAAGTAGCGAGGGAGAGAGGGAAGGGGGGAGGGAAGGGAAGGGAATACTTTTCTCACTCTTAAGACAAAGAAGTCAACGGATGACCTTTGACAGAACACTAGTTACGTAAATAATCACCTACTTTTTAAGACGCTCATAGAAAAAGTGGATGTAGAATTTTAAATTTACTACATGTTCAAAATTACCTACAATATGCATGAGCATCAGAAAAAGAGTATAAGTATCTACAGAGTTTTGGTGAGGAGCAGTGGGGACTGGTGAAAGGAAGTGTGGTCTCAGTGCCCTGCACTTGAACTCTACCACTCACTGGCTTATGACTGGGCAGCTGTCCACCTTCCCTGGACATCAGCTCCTTCGGCCTGAGACAGAAGCACCTCTGTCTAGCATGATCAGGTAATGTGTGTATTAGAATGGTGTTCAGGAAGACATGCCTGTAAACCCCTATCTGCTGTAGCTTTAAAGGGTCCCAGATCCCCAAATTAGACTATCTAAAAAAAAAAAAACACAGAGAGAGAGCCACATTAAAAATGAAAAAAACAAAAACAAAAAACCAACAACAACAAAGAATTCCAAACCAAAAAAATCTCTTAATCATTTAATACTTTTTTATGGTTTTCACCATAATTTTTAAAATAGTATTTATGGGCGCCTGGGTGGCTCAGTTGGTTAAGCGACTGCCTTCGGCTCAGGTCATGATCCTGGAGTCCCTGGATCGAGTCCCGCATCAGGCTCCCTGCTCGGCGGGGAGTCTGCTTCTCCCTCTTACCCTCCCCCCTCTCATGTGCTCTCTCTCATTCTCTCTCTCTCAAATAAATAAATAAAATCTTTTAAAAAAAATAAAAATAAATAAAAAATAAAAAATAAAATAGTATTTATTTTCTATCGTCCTTTCAGACAGCTGATAGAAAATGAACATCTCCACGTGATGAAGAAATTTTTTAGAAACTTACATCTCTAAGTTTTTATTTTTGCTGGACATCCAAGAATGTATTACTGTGAAATGATCTGGAGACAAGAAATTATCATTTGACAGGGCTTCCTTTGCATTTTAAAAGGCACTGCTGAAGGTTTCATTAAAGGTCTTGCTCTACAATATTGACTCATGTTATTCCTCCTAAATGATTCTTCTGTCATAGCAACCTCTTCTCCCCAAAGATGGGGGGAAAGCATCTCATTTTCTGCCATCTAAAACCCTAGCTCTACACCCACTCAGAAGGGAGCATAACATTTACAGCAAATGTCACAACAACCATTATGAAACAATAGGCAGATGAGTCATGTGAGATTGGGGCAAAACAAGTGACATTTCAGATGATTTTAGAGCACTTAACGTTTTATTAGAATCCTTTTTAAAAAATCGTTTGTATCTGCTGGAAAAAAAAATGATTTAAAAAATAGCCTAGCGGAGCCAGCCACTAATGTTCAAATAGAAACAAACCAGCTGCTTGGCTACTGTTAGCATAGCTATCAAATAAATCTACGGAATCTAAAATAATGGTGTTGATATTCATGGAAACATCTGAACCCACAGGCCCGCAGTATTAACAATAAAGTAACTAGATAGGTAAAGACATTTCTGACTGGAGTGGAAATAGAAACTCCTGAGGTTTCAGCTCCCCAACCAAGTTTACAAATGAGGAAAACAAGTAGCTCCAACAATCCGAGTTCACGACTGAGCATATGTAAGAAATAGAAGAAATGGAACAGAAGTGGTCTGAGCAGATGGAGACTCACTCTCGCATGTGATTTGCTGGCTTGAAGACAAACATGCTAATGAGTTTTCCCTACTAGGAGTCAGTATTGATAACAACAACAAAAAACGAACTCCTTTCACACTTCACAATTCACCACCCGCCTTCCCAACACTGATTCCTCACAACAACACTGTTGGAGGAGGCATGACCACCTTTCACTAGATAAGGAATCTGAGGTCAGGGACAAGTTTAGCGACTTAGCCAACGATGACAAGGTAGTTGGTTTTGGAGCCGGGTTCCTGCGGAGCCTTGCAAATGGAAGACCCATACGTTTGAATTCGCTGTGCTGTTTGTTTCCTTCTCCGAACTTAGGAGTAAATTCTCCTACTTCTGTCTTAACCTCCAGCTAAATTATGTAAGACACGTGAATTACAAGCTAAAAATTTTCTTTTTGCCTATGCCTCAACATCAGCCTGAAATACAGCCTTACTTTCCTCTTCCCTAAGCAGTAAAAGGGAGTAGAATCCCATTCATTTACATGGGCTCTGAAAGAATTGGGTGACATGCTTTTCTACTTAGGGTCACAGAATAAAGAGTTCATACAAATGTACACTGTTAAACTATTTAAAAATGAAAATTCGCCTCTGCTGTTTAACCAAAGATGGTAGAATAAGCCTCTTTTGTAAATGGTGAAGTGTGCAGCTAGCTTGGCTTTTGAAAGTATAGTTGATGATGTATATTTTTCACGACTTAAAACTATTTCTGTTGATATGAAATTATACACTATTGTTAATCTTGAAAGATGTCTGTAAAAATCATACTAAATCTGAAATGACTGCTAATCAAGAACTGGCTGAAAATATTTCTTTTCCTCTTTTTCTGGTTTAGGTGCAAGCATTTTGTGTTACAAGAGCGAGGATATTAATTTGTTGAGAGTTTCCGTCTGAATTCTGCTGTCTCTTTAGCTCTCCAGTAAGAATTACGTTACAGACCTCTGTAAATGCAATGCAGCAGAAAACCACATGTTAGCCATCAGGGCTGAATTTTTTGTTTTGGGCCATGGAGAGGCTACCCATCAGTGCATAAAGGTCTGCCCACCTGGCCTTTTGGATCATAGTTCAGGCACACAATTAATTCATTATGAAGTAAGTCACTGCTTGCTTTTGAACTAGTCTTTCCAGCTTTGGAGGTGAATGTCCTGTCACTGACCTGAAGAAATACCTCTACTCTTTCAAACTCCATTAAATCACATTTCCTTCTGTTTTTTTGTTTTTTTTTTTCCTTCTTGCTGGTGGGGGTGGAAGGAAAGGTTTGTAGTAACAGAATGTTCAGTAAGTAGATGAAAAGGCAGGGCATTCTAAATAGATATTTGTGACAGTGAAGGCTTTAGGAGTAAAAAGTAGATTGAAACAACATTAAAAAATTCCTTTAATTTTCATTCTCCAATGTATTTTGAAATTTAAAGATAAGGTCTCATAATCTGGGAGATTCAATATAACAGGTCATAAAAAGTTTGAAGTAAAGAGAAAAATCTCACTTTTTTCCATTTATTTCTAATCTCACAAATATATATTTCTTGATTGTTCTTCTATGTTGTACTAAGTACTGTATACATAGATATGTATTTATAATGAAAGAATATATGTATCCTCCTCTTTAGTAACAAACCATGTCTCTCCCCACCCTCCCCACCTTGCTCCCTCCAGGGAGGTAACCATCATGCTAAATCTTGTGTTCATCACACCCTTAACCTTTGTAAAATATACTTTTCCTACCTATGCTTTCCTGATCAAGATACCGTACTGCTGTTTCTGAACCTAATAAAATATTATTATATACTATAAGTGGTCTTTTGCACCTTTTAGCACTAACAATGCATTTCTAAGAATCATACATACTGTTGAATGTAGTTTACTGTGTCATTTCTTTTTCCAAGGGCACAAAATTCATCCAGAGCTGATTTAGAATGCAGACCCTTTAGTGTTTCTGCTATTACTGAAGAATCATTCTTCAAACTGAGAGGCAATGGAAATCTAAAGTTTTTAAAACCATCTGTGACCAACTGTTCTTTTTCTGGAAACTGATTAAAGGGTCACAGAAAACTGACTAATACTGACATATAATTGCACTAACAGAAATAAAGTATCTATAACCAACGATCTGAAAATCCCACTTACATTTCTGATCACAAATATATGTGAAGAACTTATCCTATCTGGCATCATGTTTTAGAAGGGATGATAAAGAAGGGAAGAGGGACAGCAGGACTGTGAAAAACAAGAAATAGATGAAGGACCTGGAGATAATGTTGAGGCCTGAATTGTTATTCTTCAAATAGCTGAAAGCTGATCATAAGCAAGAGAATGTCTATCTCCTCTACCCATTCTCCTTGGAAAATTGAAGGAAATTTTTGAAATCTAGAATGCTGTGTATTCTTCTAGAGAGGATTTATATTTGCTTTTCCAGACACCGAGGGGCCCTAACAAATCTGGGGCACTTTAAACCAAAATGACAGTTTGAAATTATGGAAATTTGGGCTACAACTCCATGCAAGGACTAGCTAGCTTCTGGTTAAAACTTCTCAGGGGAAATCCTGTCCCTGCTCTGGTCTGCATCCGGACTTCTGGGGGTAAAGGTGAGGGACTCACCAACATAGTGTAGACATGAGCTTTTGAAATTCCAGCTTAATTTCATGTTAGATTATCCTCCTTGGTCAGTACTGAGCTTCGCCTTCTATCTCGAGTGTTGTGAGGCCCTGAAAACCAAAACTCAAAACTGAAGTACACAGGGATGCCTGAGTGGCTCAGTCCGGTAAGCATCTGCCTTTGGCTCAGGTCGTGATCTCAGGGTCCTGGGATCAAGCCCCGCGTCAGGCTCCCTGCTCAGCGGGGAGCCTGCTTCTCCCTCTCCCTCTACCGCTCCCCCCTGTCTTTGTCTCTCTCTTTCTCTGTCAACTAAATAAATAAAATCTTTAAAAAAAACCCAAAAAACTGAAGTACACAAATGTCCTCAGAGCAAAAGTGACTCCATTGTTTTAAGTTCTTTACTTACCAGAAATAACCTCTGGTTTTCTGCCTTCAGTTATATTTTGGCCTGGTAATTTTACAATTTAGAAATAATTTATTATAAGTGTGTGTGTGGAATTATAGAGACACAGATATTAGCATTATGTATAGAAGACATTTCTGTCAAGCTAACTCTCTAAAATCAACTGAGTTGTCTCAGGAAACAGCAAAGGGAGCGCCCTATAAGTAGAAGTGTTGTAGCGAAAGTTTGATAACTACACATCAGGAAAGCTATATAGGTGATCCAAGAAGCAGAGATTTGATCAGTCTCTTTCAAACCTAAGTTACTACAACTGTATCAAATACAAGGGAAGAAGCATGTTACAGTTATATATGAGAAGTTATCGTACCAGCTTTCCCTGCATAGAGCAATTCGTGGTAAGGAGGAATTACAATGACAGAAAAGAAAAATCAAGAGTTTCAATTGATGGTGTCTTCAAAACAGCGGATTCCCTGAGAATGGCTACTTACAAACTGTTGCCTTTGCTTAGCCTAATACCAAAACTACATACAAAAATTCTTGTTGACTCACAAATTTATTTTCCTCTATTCTTGTATCATTGGTTTCAATAAATTAGGTGTTGAAAAACAAATGTTCTTAGGGTTGACTACATACAATCAGATCAATTTCCTTTAATTATTTCATTTTTCAGAAACACAGTTCGTGCCTTATTCATCCTTACATTCCCATTGCTAGGCAAAATGACTGGCACTTAGTAGGTCCTCAGCAAATGTTTGCTCAGTGGAGCCCTACGTTCCTCAGCTATAATACTTCAATTATTTTTTCATTACTCTCCAGGGCAAATGGATAAAACCTACTTTGCTAGGCTGTTCTTCGAGAGGTTTGCACAAAGTTGTTTTTACTTATGTATGGGTCTACTCCCATCAGAATAACCAAGAACCAAACACAACACTGCCAAGCTGTACAACAGCTGGACAGCATACCTTCAGTATCACTAAGAATGGTTTTTTCGAGGGTTACATTTCATTATTTCCGAACCATAACTGTCAACCAAACTGGGTAAATAACATCACGTCTAATCCAATTCCAAACACGATAAGCTTATAAGAAAAATAACTAAGAACCAGCGGCTTTACACTTCAGAAATATCACTTTGTTTTACAGGGCTAATCAAGGATCTAATTTTTAAAAGGACCAAAACAGTAAGAGTCTTACCTCAGCATGAGGAGTAGGGGGCAAAACTGAGGTGTCGTTTTCAGTAACGTTTCCAGTTGGCCCATTGTTTGGTGAGCTGGGGCCAGACCCTGGGGAGCTGCTACTGACCGAGGATTCTGGAAGACATTGTGAAGCACAAGCAGATTCATGACAACCATACAAGGATGAGCTTCAGCGATACTGTAAGTAACATACAGCACCGAACACTGTTTTCCCCCCCTCCCCACGGGAACAGCGAGCCCCATTTCAGTCCACAAAAAGGACTGTGAAAATTGTGAAGCACTTCTGAATTCTCCTACCACTTTTCTCCCTTTGTTTTCACTGTTAAAATTACAACACAGTACTCCATAGTTTCTAGGTAAGTAAGAACAGTTAGAGAACGTTATAGAAGCTTTTGATGAGGGGCGGAAAAAAGGACATTGGTGTAAAATTCTTAAACACATCTTTCTCGCTGCCTTTCTGTCTCTGTATTTTGCTTGCATTTTGATGAATCTGCTTTTTATCTTTGATTCTTTCTTATTTGCTTTTCTTTTAATGAGAAAAATACACAGTAAAAAATACTTCAAGGAGCTCTTTTCCCCCAGACTCCTAACTCTTGCCTTTCCTGCGTGACTAAATACTGATTTCTCATTAAAGTCTCATTTTCATATCCTGTCTTTAAAAACAAAGACAAAAAAGTTCTTTTCTTATATCTGCCTTGTCAATGTAAAGTCGTATTATTTATATCTTTGTGTGCGATATTCAGACAGAAGTATTTCCTTATGCAGAAATCGCTGCCGTGAGCACGAGAATTCCAGGTAACAAACACTTGCTGCAACAGGTTTCTACAACATGGCACTGGACCTGGGGAGGTAGGGAAGCTAGCAACTGATTTTCTGGGAACACTGAGAAAATCTCAGAAAAGAAATGAGATGGCAACTGGGGCTTGAAGAGACGTAGCAGTAGTTCACGAAATGGGGACAATGGAGAAGAAGGGAGTGGAGGGGAAGGCACTGCAGGCACAGGGAAGGGCCAAGGCTTAGAGTTGTTAAATAACATGGCTTTGGTGAGAAAAGGGGGCAGAAAACTGTGGAACTTAAAAAAGAGGGAGGTGGCAAGTGGCTCCCATGTCAACTATTGGGAGGAGACGGGGCATGGGGTTTGGAAAAAGCATGCACTTGAACCTGGGAAATGGGGAAAGGAGATGCAGAGGTGTGAGAAGAGCAGCAACAGCAATTTAACTGCTATATGATGCCACGATGGTCTCTGACTAGACAGTAAAAACAATTAGTATGAAGATCCAAACAGAGTTCATCCAAATTACGTGAAAGCTGGCAGAGAAAAGGGGGAGGAGTGAATAAAAGGTGAATAAAGCTGTCTCTGGTAGTTCAGATCTTCCAAAGACATTGAGAATAAGTACAACATACTAGTTTAAAAAACTCTACCAAGCGTCCACAAGTCCTAGCTCATTGACCAGATATGTGCATCTAATAAACATACAAGTCCCTCTTGGGATACACATTATTTCCTTAGGTGAGAGGGGGAGTCATTATCTCACAAAATTAGGGAGAGAAAAATATGGTATTTCAAAAATAAAGAAACTTGAGTAAAACTCTGGCAAATTGTAACCCGTTTAAGTTAGAATTAATCATTACCCAGATAGGTATTGAGCAAAATTCCACTGTAATGTGGCAAGTGACGGTGGGGAAAAAGTTATGATCAAGAAGAGGTTAATAGGAAAATAGAAGAGAACACTGGGATAAATAAACATGACCTTAGATTAATCAGACTCTAAAGCAAAAACAAACAAAAAAAGCAAAGCAATATATATGGCTTTCTATTTTCTTCAAGTTTTCCCGTTATGAGGGAGCGTACTCTCTCCAATTAGAATAATCACTTATATCTGTTTACATTAGACAATTGATATGTTCATCTTCTTCACATTCATTAACACAGATTCATTCTCCAACTCCCCAATCCCACCAAGTACCTTTATTATGAAAACTTAATTAAGATTTTTATTTTCTTAAGTACAAATCTGTGTTCTGAAGGAAAAAAAAAGTTCTGAATTTAGAAATGGTCCAAATAGTGATTATATTTGATACTGAAAAATAAATATAAACTTTGGTAAAGTAATATTTATTTATTTTTTTAATATTTCTTACCTGTCAAGGAAATCTTTTCCAACTAATACTTTGCCTCAGATAAAATTTTTTATTAAATCTGTATTAAATTTATTAATTTGTCAGGAATGAGTAGGAAACTACCCATTTTTTTTTTCGTAAATAACCTGTCAAACTACCATGTCACATTAGTGTTCTATACTTTCCCACTCCTACCTCCACAATCTTTTCCCTATTGTCTCCCGAAAGCAGGCACTCTCATGGCCACAGGAGATACAGAAAACAAATCATTTTGAAAAATTATTACCCTTACCTGCTAAGGATAAGATCTGATCTTGGAGAAATGAGAGCAACTGACTACACTGGCTTAAGCACAATCTTCCTTGAAAATGGAAAAAAAATGGTTGCAGATTACCACTTCTCCATGAATGTAACTGAAGGAAATGACCAAATACAATGCATATAGCTCCAAGTAGGTACTCAATAAACAGTAGTCAGTATTATTATTTTGGCTAGCCTTTTTGGTTCTTGTATCCCTAGGTCTTCTCTAATTTCAGACCAAGTACAACTGGGACCAGAAAGCTTTGTAAGACATCAGGTTGAATTTCCTAACCTGTTCACCCCACCACTAACCAGGCAGCTAAAAAAATAAGAACGCTTCCATTGGAGACTACTGAAAATGACAGTTTCTTTCCCTTCCTAAAAGGCAATATATCCCCCTCCTGCCATAAGTCCCAGTTCACTAGTAAACACATAAAATCATTTATGAGTTCTGTAAATTTGTTGAAAAGTCAAGGTTTTGCTGTTCCACATAGTTTAATTTTCCCAGATGTATTTTGTACATTCGTGTCTGAGTATGGGGGAAGCGTTCTTCTTGGACCTCCCTCTGCTCATTTCTGATCAAATTTCATTAAAAGCTATACTCTTCTGGTTGGCATTCCTGAAACGGACTGCCTGTTTCTGAAAAGATGAAGGTGAGCTTTGGCGTTCCCTAGTTATGCCTAGATTGACACATAGTTCTGTTTTTCATTCATTTCCTGTTAAACACAGTTGGTGAATGCATGGCAAGGTTTACTGAGCTACTTGTGAGTTTTCAATATAATTTCAAGACATGTTTCTCCTCAAAATAACTTTTAATACGCAACAGCCATATTTGTTCTATGCTATTTATTTTCATTCCTCCTACCGGCATTTTTTTTTTTTTCTTAGTGTATGTCTGCACAGTCCTCAATTACCTGTCACCTCAAACATTCGCTTCTTGAATGAAGTGACAACATTTCCATCCTTCCGCCTGAGTAAGGGGCTGCTTCTCCTCTCTGCCACTTTCTGTTTTAACCTGGACCGCACCTTCAAGTTGGGCTCAGAGGCTGGGGATTGAGACAAAGAAAATAGATAAAAATTAAAAAATAGAGAGCCAGTTGCTCCTGTATATAAAAAAACGGCTCACCCTTTTCCTGTTTCCTTTCATCTCAAATCAAAATTCCAAGCATGTAAATAAGGCATTAACTCTAAATGAATTAAACAGACAAATATAGTAATTATTTTTATCTACTTCTCCAAATGGAAAGTGAAAAAGGAGTAAAAATGTAAGTTTTCTACTTATTTAAGCTGACAGAACTGGGATTCCTGGGAAGTTTAATCACTAAATATGTTTGGGTCAGAGTAAGATTTATTATACGTCATTGTCAGCTCTTTTAATTCTCTCAAGGGTGAAACTCAATACCCACAAAAACAGTACCCTAATGTGATTTTAGAGACTCTGGCCTGACTTCTGGTAATAAGAAGACACCTCTGTAGCATATAATTTACGTCTAATTCTGACTCCTGGAATATTTCTTTGTCGGTAGTCTCTAACCTAAAATCCTGGGAAAATATACTCGGTATCATAACACCAAAACAAGTAGAGTCACTATGAATAAACCTTTCTACACATTAAGTATATAATCAAGTAGAGAGAAACGGTGGCCCAGTCTCAGAATTGAAAGATCTGAGTAAGTTTATATGTTCCAAAGTACAAATGCACATTATTCCTACATATGTTACTATTTCTTTGGTTAAACTATTCTAAATGGTGATTCTCTGTAATTTAGTTACTTATGGATTAGGTGGCTACGCAATTATACTCTAAAAGAATGGGAACATTAGATTGAGTCCCTATGTAATACAAATCAGTGATGATAATGATGATGGTGGTGGTGGGGATGATGGAAAGGGGATTTCCAATGACAACTAGCATCGTAGAGTGATTTCTATGTCCACAACTGTTCTAAATGCTTTGTCAATATTAACTTGTTTAACCATAAAAAAAAAAAATCCATCTGGGACAGATTCTCTTTATACTTGATTATATTAATGAAGAAACCAACACAGAGAGAGGATAAGTAACTTGCCCAAGGTCTCATAGGTAAAAAGGGATGACACCATGATCTGTACCTAGATAATCTAGCTCAAGTCTATTCTTCTAAATACTGAAAATATTGCTCCTCCACCTTTCCTCGTGTATGAACACCATAACAATTATAAACCGTTTCCCAAAGAATTCCTAATCATCTATATCAGATAAAATGTTATCATGCAGCTAGAATTTTTGATCAGTGAAAATGTTTTCTTTGAAGGAATTTTATATCTTTGCCTGACTGCAAAGGGTATCAAAGTAGAACTTACAATCTTTTCTTTCTCTTCTTGTCTGTTTTTATGTTTAGACTTCAAATATTTATACTTTAGTTTTGTCTTTGTTCTTTTGTTTCCCTTCTCTGCAGCTTTACCTTGGACTGAGAACCCCTATATTCTAGGCTTACTTGGAATAAGCTAGGTGAAACAGGAACTTGAAAGACATATTCAATTATGAAAAATAAAACAAGTCAATTTTTTGGTGTTGTACACCTGATTTAATGGCTGAAAACGGTGAAAAAGGGCAGCTTGAAAATACTGCAAAGTGGAACATGGAGTGGGCAGAGAGCAAGACTAAGAACAAGAAGCTCAATGTCTGGAGCCCTGAAATGTATCACTTTCTGGGCCCCCACCTTGAGGCAAAGAAGGTGAACAGTTTGGGCAAAGGACTGAGGACCTTCCAGACCTTCCAGGAGTGTCAACCCACTTTATCTTAGTGGAAAAGTCCGAATCTGTATGACTAACATCTGATTCACCCAGGATTAAAGGGAGAAAATGGAACTGTATTAATTCACTTAGATTTGTTTCCCTGTATATATTTATTTTAAAATTCCTTTAAAAACCCCAGTTTTTGTCTCAAAAGCTGTCAGTTAGTAAATACACTCATCTGAAACCTAGAAAGGAAGAAATGAGGAATCCCTATGTGCTAACTATATTGGGTTTCCACCATAGCCCTGGTTATAACCCAAAGACAAAAATCACAGATTCTTAGACTTCGATCTAGACGTGCCTTTATGATGAAATTTAAAGTATTAGATGCTACCGACCAGCTGTCCAGAAAGTAAATCAATTGATTAATCACTTTAAAAGATGGGGTAGAGAAAGTGTACTATGTTTTCTGTGGGAAAAGGTGAAGCTGAGTCTACTTCCCAACTATGGGATATTCAGTGAGACTCTAGTGTTTTCTAAGCCTGACTCTTCATTTGTGAAACATGAAAATCTAACACCTTGAGTTATGGCCATCGAATTAGATACCTGAAAATAACTGTGAAGATCTGGGTGAATGCAAAAGGTAAGAAATGGTTTCTGGAATTTTAATTATTGCTATTCCTGCTAAGGGTTGCATGGCTAGGAGTGACAGAGCTAGGACTGGGCCCCAAATCCCCTGGTTCTCAGTCCAGTCCTCCTCCCTCTCCTCACACATTGCACCAGCTGGGGCCGAGTTTCTGCAATCAAGACAGAAATGTGCCAAAAGCTTGGAAAAACAGCATATGCCATTTAAACATTCTACATGAAACCTAGAATTCCATAAGCTTTTTAGGAAAAAGTGACTTTTTAGGTCAGCACATAGCTTTCATTCTTATGTTTGTCTGTTGGGAGAATGGGCTGGATACAGAGTTCTTAAATTTCTTTCAAAGGTCAACACAAAAAAAGTGAACACCAGACTAGGAATGAGAATTGGGTTCTGGTCCTGTATCTATCAGCTACTAAAGTCAATCACCTTGAATAATTCATAGTCTCACTGAATGTCCGTTCATTTACGCAAATCAGCTATAGATTACTAGTAGTGCATGGAGGGCATTGGCTTTGGGTGAATTACTTTGTTTCTTTAAATCTCAGTTTTTCATGTTAAATTGGGGACAGTTTTTTCTTTTCTTGTTTTCTTTTCTTTTTTCCTCCATTTGTCCCAATGGATTCCATTTGTCTTCTGTGTCTGAGCCCATAGGGCTAAATCCTGGAGTTGCATCACTTCAGTCCTTTGCTGGTTGGATTTCATTTGGGCTCACCTACTGGTAGGACTTTTTAGTGACAAAGGATTAAGGAGGAAGGAGGAGCCAGGGTACCTTTTGCTCTCTCTGCTATAGTATTGTTTTGTCTCTTCCTGATTTCATTTCCCTCTAGAGGCTTCTCCATGGTTCCAGCTTTCCCAGCACATCAGAACATTATTTCCTCTCCTTACTTTTTTAGCCCTCAGGGTGAGAATGTCTTCTTACTATTGCTATTTTCTGGGTGCCTCAACACCTCTAAGCAGTCGTAAGTAGTCCTTTCAAAAAAGTCTATGACCAATACTGTGTAGGTCTTATTTCCTACCAAGGCTCCAATTCACAAAGTCCCACATTTTTGTGAAGTTATTGTAGTATCAAGTGAAATAATGTCTAATAGAGGATAAACCAGTGGTTCTCAGTCAGGGAAGATTCTGACATCATGGGACAACTGGCAGTGTTTGGAGACATTTCTGATGGTCAGTGTGGGATACACCTATTGGAATCTAGTGGGTGGAAGCCAGGGATGCTGCTAAACATCCTATAATGCACAGGACAGCCCTACAACAAAGAATTATCTGGACTCAAATGTCAGTATTGCCAAGTGTGAGAAACCCTGGGGTAAGCAATCAGTAAATGGCAGTTGTTAATGACTGTGCTACACAGAGATGATCAAAGGAGATAATACTATCTGTTAGCAATTCTTAGGATGTAGAAGATTAAAAGAAACAGAAGATTATCAGAAATCAGGGAGTACTATAAGTTGCCTGAAAATATTCAATATTCAATATTTCAATATATTCTATACTTAGAAATTTATTTGTAAGCAATTTTTAAAGATTTATTTATTTATTTGAGAAAGAGAGAGAGAGAGAGCGCGTGAGTGAGGGGAGACGGACAGAGAGAGAGGGAGACAGAATCCTCAAGTAGACTCCCTGCCAAGCTCAGAGCCCGGACACGGGACTCAATCCCAAGACCCCAAGACCATGACCTGAGCTGAAATCAAGAGTCAGACACACTCAACCAACTAAGACCCAGGTGCCCCTATTTGAAAATATTTTTAATATCACTGGTATTTCTAAAGAAAGTAAAACAAGTCAACTTCATGCAGAAAGATGTAATTCTCAATTTTCAGAAGGATACTATTTGAGGCATTGTGGTATTTTCATCTTTATTAGTTGAGGACACAGCTTTTTAAAAACTAGGAATCATTAATATTCTGTAAGTGCAACAGAAATTTATTTTTTCAAAATATACAATACACAGCTTTTCTAAGTAAAGGTCCATATCCACTGGTTCTAGTAAAAACTTTTGTCTGTATTTCAACACTGGTTTTGAACCACCAGAGACCTTAGTATCTCAGCAGTGAGGGTGAAGGATGGAATGATAGATAACCATCATTTAGTCCTTGCAATGCTTTATAAACTCACTTCTAATATTTCAGAAGCCCACACACCAAAGCTCAGCATGATATATACCCAAGGAGTAGAATTAATGACCTACTGTGCTGACTCAGTTTGCAGTAGAGTTAATTCCATTTTTAATGCTCTCGTCTCCCCAAAGGCTGAAGATTTCCATTCCAGTGACTTACTAATGGGATGTTAATCCTCAAGAGCCCAGAAAGAGATCACTAACTGGGGAGACATTCTGCTTGTATCTCAATGTATTTCATGCCTAGTTGCACTAATTGCCTTTCTATTTTTACTCCACACCCATCACGCTCTACATCTCAATTAATCACAGAAACAGAAGGCAAGCTTTTTAGTGTGTGTGCCCATCTGAATGCATTTGTCTGCTGAATGAAAACCTTGCATGAAAAATTATCATCATTTAAATGAAAACAATCAATATTAAAATGAAGAGGACAGACCTGAAAGTTTTTGCTCTTTTCACTTCAAAGAAATTAAGAAGGGAACAAAAGGAAACAGAAAACGTGTGCAAGATGCCTCACGAGCTAAATGTATTTCAACTCTTTCTCCTCCTACTGATGTCCATGGTGCAGCGTGAACTCAGGCATGGCAGGGTAGGGGCACAACCAACGGGAAAGAAACAGGGGAGTTAGGTAGCAGAAGCCCAGGTTAAACAGTGAGGATTCCAACAGTAAGTAACAAGGCCCAGACTTGTCATTGCACTAAGAGATTGCTGTGAGTGTGGGAGTGTCATTTTCGCACACGTACACATACATACAGACATGGAAAGTATTTTTTGCTGAAGCCAACAGGTCTCTGACACCAAAAAGACCAGACTCAGATTTCAATGCTAACTTTTCATGGACTAATTGCAACCCTGGGGAGTTGTCTGATCTCCGCGAATCATTTCATCATGTGTTACAGAGCAGTAATGATACCTACCATACAGACATCATGGTGGGAAATTAAAGGGGTGGCATAAAGTGCTTAGCTCAACGGGCTGGCTGTCACAAAAGAAATCGTCCAATAGATAGATGTTGAATAAATGAATGTTTAATGTAGTCTATACATAACACTAAGGAACTTATATTAAAACAAAACAAAACAAAATGAATTTTAAAAGTAGAAGGACAGAGAGCTACAGCTGGTTCACTGCCTTTGCCTAATGCAATGGTACCTAAAGAAACAACAAAAACGGCAATAACCCTTTTCTGACCTTTTACTCAGTGTATTTAAAACCTTCTCTTTCTTCAGGGCACCTGAGTGGCTCTGCCAATTAAGCGGCTGCCTTCAGCTCAGGTCATGATCCCGGGGTCCTGGGATCAAGCCCCACATTGAGCCCCGCAAGGGGCTCCTTGCTCAGCAGGGAGTCTGCTTCTCCCTCTCCCTCTGCTGCTCCCCCTGCTTGTGCTCTCTTGCTCTCTCTGGCTCATGCTCTCTCTCAAATAAATAAATAAAACCTTAAAAAAAAAAAACACCACCACCCTCTTTTGTTGGTAATTGACTCCACGTATTTTCCTTAGTTTTTTTTTTTAACTTCCCTGTTTATAATTACTTATTCTATTTAGTTTTCTGTCTTAAATACATTACCTTCTACTACAAATGACTGCCTACTGTGTGCATTTTGTCTCTGTTCACTTTTAATCCTAAATTATGAATATTCTTTACACCAATAATTTAGACAAAAGTTCAATACCACATATCATGGTATATAGTTCTTCATTCTCACTGGAAATGATCATAAGGACAAAAGGAAGACATTTCCGTTAAGTAATGGTCAATAATACTCTTAATTAAGATAATTATCAATCAAAATTTAGTACTAGATTAATAAATGTATCTTTACACTAATGAATATTTGAGATATTCAACAATTTTACCTGTAGTGCACATTTAGCACTATAATCACAGGGGAAGCTGGGGGCTCTGTTGCCAACTTCAGATTCCTTCCCTGGTATTGTTATTCTTCCCTGCTATACCAGGTATCTGTGGATTCGTCCACCCAGCCTCTCTCTCTCCTGAATTTCTCCTGCTCTCACCCACCCACAGGGCCACCTTAGGAGCTGCCATATTCCAACACTCTGTCACTTAGAACCAAGCATCTAAAATGTGTCATTCATTCACTCTCTTTTGAATGTCCTTTAGGAAGATGAGGTTTCCTGAGTCACTTCTCCCTTTCAGGCTAACTCTGTTAGGAATCCATGCCATGTGTGAACTGTTCAATTAAGTAATCATTACAATTATGAAAAGACACTTTGGAGACACAGAAAATTCTCTAATCTAGTTGATCTAAAGATACAGGTTACTCTAATTAAAAGTTTTCATAATTAGACAAAATGTATTTTCAAAGTTAGCATTCAGAATAATACTACAAATCTAACACAACTTATGCTTTTTGGGCTCAGATAATATGGATCTTTAATGTTATGAGTCATATTTTGTACATTTTGGTATCAAGGAGCAAAATTTCTAATCTAACTCTTTCTAATTATAACCATTTAACAAAATGTAATTCATATATACAAGTTAAAAAATATCATTTCTTTGGTAATTTTAGCTTCTAGTACCTAGTCACATTTATGGTAATTTATGAATGCAATTTCCTGGATAAATTATAATACTTTTCTTTTTGATTCAGAAATACTTTTGTAGACATCTATCCATCTCCTTATTGAGAATATACCAAATATATCTATTAAGAAAGGATTATTCTTTTTCAAAAAGCATATTGGTAAATGTTACTCACATTACTCAATTTACAGTGTGGTCTTCTCAAGTGTTTCTTTTATAATAACATTTATTGCTGTCTTCTGATTATGCAGATCATACATGTTCAATATTTTTAGAAATGGGAAAAATTGAGTTTAGCCTGCTAACAAGTTTCTTTTGTGTTTTGTACATAAAAGTGTTTGAAAATGAGAATCAAATTATATTTATGATCGTATACTGTTTGTTCACTTAATAATGTATTATGAGCCTTTTCATGGGCAATTATATATTCTTTAAAATGATTCCATTGGGGCGCCTCGTTGGCTCAGTTTGCTAAGTGTCTGCCTTCAGCTCAGGTCATGATCTCAGGGTCCTGGGATAGAGCCCTGCGTCAGGGCTTCCTCCCTGCTCAGCAGGGAGTCAGCTTCTCCTTCTCCCTCTGCTCCTCCCCTCCCCTCTGTTCATGCTCTCTCTCTTTCTCAAGTAAATAAAATCTTTTAAAAAAATTTAAAAATTAAATGATTCCATTTATTCTGTTTTCACTTAAAAATCTATTATGAATCTTTTCCCAAGCAGTTACACATTCTTTTAAAAATATATTATATGGCTGTACCATATACTATTTAGTCACATTTACATGTGAGTATGCAACATGTTATTTAAACATACGGAAACTGGATGTTCAGGTGATCTACAGTACTGCTTTGAAAGACAGCACAGTGGCAATTATCATTGTGAATCTATATGAGCATTTGTGAGTATTTCCTTCCATCATCTGACATGGGAATTTAATTCTTAGGTTCCTCACAGTTGAAAACAACAACAACCTTGTTATGATTAGAAAAATGCTAATGGACATACAGGGCAAAGAGTATTGCCAAGTCCTAGGAAGCAGCTCAGAGCAGCATGGGAAAATAATCTATAGAGGTCCTGGGAAAACAGGAATGTGGTCTAGAATGGCAGGGTTCTCAGCTCTGGGTGGGCATTTTCCCTCGGTATTCAGGGATGCTTCACCTGTGAGCCAGAGCGGGCACTTCTAAAGCTCAAAGGCCCATGACAGGACACTCAGTTTCCCTCTAAGAGCCGTACTCTAATGCTGAATCCTGTACCCTTTTTCACACCAGTGTTTCTCCCATGTGCCTGGTGCTCAGCTGGCTTAGTCAGCACTTAGTAGAAATTTACTGAATGAATAAATGGATATTCAGATTGCTAGATTTTTTTTTTTTTAAATACTAGGATAAACAGAGGAGGAAATAATTTCTTTGAATTTTTAGGACATTTAAAGTACAAATTCCCATTTTTAACAGATACTTTAATCAAACAATACAATTCTGGACAGAAACAAATTACAGTAAGTTAAAAAATATTTCATCACTTTTTATACTTAAAATGAAATCTATTTAGTTGGTTCCATTGTTTAATGCCATTTAATTAAGAGTTATTGAACAACAATATTGAGACCCTAGGCAGCAAGTTCCATGAGGGCTGGCAATGGGTCTAGTTATATTTCATTGCTTATTTAGCACTTCTGCTATACCTACTACATAGAATAAACCCATTAGTTATTTACTGAATGAATGAATCAGTGAATGTGAAAAAGGGGGTGTTAAGTGCTGAGGCAACTGCCTCACTGATATAAAATAGAGAGCCTTCGTCTCCCAGGTATTCATGGTCTTGCAAAAATGAGTGAAAGACTAACGGGGATCAATGCCATATGGTAAGTATAAGCAGCGTCTGGCTGAAAGGCAGGGAAGGGGGGATCCTGAGGACTAAATGAGATTCTGACAGGCAGAGGTGGGAGGGAACCTCGTCCAGGGGAAGGTACAGGCAAATTCAAGGAATAAAGATTAAATATGCTAACAAGGTGGGGAAGGGATACTAAGTGGAAGATAAGACTTCAAAGAAATGTCAAGCAAAATTTAGCTAAATTATGCAATAGTAAGAGAGGCTATTCAATCTGTATCTTCAAACTCCCTCTGTGTCTCTCTCTTCTTAGCAGGTAGCCATGTTCGCATCTTTCCCATTCAAATAAAAATAAGCCCTCCTGAGATATAAATATTATTAGCTACTGTCTGTATTTATACTTTAATTCACAGGCAAGGTTGGGTTGTTTTTTTTTTTTTTTTGAGTAGCCTTATACTTGCCACCACCACTTCCTAACCTCAAACCACTGCAATATGGCTCTAACCTTCCCTGTTTCACTGAAATTACTCTACCACACATAGCGCTCAGAAAAGTAAATGTAATAATTTTCTGTCTATTCTCAGTACTTAGCAACTACACAGACTCATGGTGAGTCTCAATAAACAGTTGCTGAATGCATAAATGCATGCTTCCATATATCCAAGCATGAAAGGAAACTTAATTAAAGGCTGGGTTTCAAATAGTTGAGAAGAGAACTAGCTGAACTTCAACTTTTCTAATTTCTAAGAATTTCTTGACGTTGAATGTTATGGCAAGAGGTCTTATAGATCAGATGTGGAATGCAAAAGGAATTTCATTTTTCTGGCAGGCACCAAAAATAACATGTTTTGGATTCAAGGAAATCATATCCTCTACAGCCTAGAATACCTTCATATATATCTAGACATATGTATCTAGGATACTTTCTTTTATATGCTTTAATTTTTCAAGTATAAATTATTTACCCAAGTAAAGACAAATTTTGAAAATCTGTATTTTGAAAATACAGCAAAATGCTGAGTTATACAAGCTAGATTAGGAGCATATTCAGTCTTCTTCAATCCAGTTTCTAATAAAGTTTATAACAAAGTCTTAATTCTGAACTAGTATTTCACAACTTAAACAATGTTCTACTTTGGGGGGAATCTGAATTTACAGATACATTTATCTTTTTATTTAAAGGCTTCTTTAGTTTTAAAATTCTACTCTTATAAATAAAAATTCAGAATAAATCAATTCTGTTAAGATTCTTTCAGTCATGAACTAATTCTGTCTATGCATGAAAAAAAATTATACCATGTACTTTACAGTTTTATTTACTTCCTTTATTAGATGTATCTTTCATATATTCTCTCAAACAGAAGTGTCATGAAGAGTAGTTTCATTTGTGATGTAAAACTTTTTAACATACTTTCTACCCAGACACTTCGTAAGAGCTTCATGGGTAAACACAGATGTGAACTGATTTTGTGACAGGGTAAGGACCGTCTTGGAGGGTGAAATCTGCACTGGGGCAGCCCAATATTTAACAGGGACACAACTTCTCCCAGAAAAGCACCTCATAGTCAAGACTATATGGTCCAGAAATTAAGACATATCACCTAATAACTCCTTGAGTATCACCATAAATCTAACCTTTTTTGTACTTACTTGTGCTCTCAGCATGAACCTTACTTAGTCACATTCATAAGAGTCTGGTATTGGATTTGGATCAAGTATTACTCAATGTCTTTATGCTTCAATTTTCTTGCCTGCAAATGTGGGCAATAATATTCATTCCCTTGACTTTAGAGAGTTCAGAAATACTGAAGAGAATGATATATGGTAAATATAGTGATATCACTGTCTAATCTTAGATGCTGTAAACCTTATCTGAAAATATTGTTTATTCTCTTAAAACTATAAAATCATTGTCTAGCTTGTTACTTCATTTGTTTCATTTCCTTCTGACATACCCAGTTTATAGCCATCCAAAAGCAGTCAGTCTCTTTCCTAAAAAATATTACTGTGAATTAAATTCTTAAAAATTTTCATAAAGGGGACGCCTGGGTGGCTCAATCATCAAGTGTCTGCCTTCTGCTCAGGTCATGATCCCAGTGTCCTGGGATCGAGCCCCACATCGGGCTTCCTGCTCAGCGGGAAGCTTGCTTCCCCCTCTGCCCCTCCTCCTGCTTGTGTTCCCTCTCTTGCTGTATCTATCTGTCAAATGAATAAATAAAAAAAATCTTAGAAAAAAAATTTTTTCATAAAGAATTTTCCTGTATTTTTGAATACCTAAGGAGATGTATACTAGCTCCTATTTTACTCTATACATTTATTTATTCATATAAGATAAATTTATTCAGTGACTATTATGAGCTCTTTGAAGATGGTTGGGATAGAATAATAAAACAAGCCATAGATATTATCCTGAAAGATTTCTCAGCTAAGTAAAGAATTTTACTTTTAATATAGACACAAAGATATGTCCAGGTGTGTTTGGGCATATACCTATTTGGAATAAGGAATGCAGTGAGTGTGTAGGGTAGCCTGGTGGGTGACGGAAAGGCACCAAGAGAAGCATCACAGAGGGGAAGTACATAATAGCTGAGCATTTACAGAAAACTATGAGCTATTCAAGCATACGCTTTAGGAAAAGCAAGGACCATTTGGAAAATCAGGTATGAATGGCTTGTGTGAGTGTGAAGCAGAAAAGACTTTTCATAAGATTGCAACTTGTTTGGTCCTGCTGGGGCAAATGATAGGAGAAGGTAGAGGGGAGACAGGTAGGAGAGGAGGTTAGGGCAGGAGGGAAGAGGGAGGAGGACAAAGTTTGTGAATGCCACGTAAGGACTTCAGCCGTGAAGGTGATAGAAGAGGTATTACGTGATTCTTAAGTAGGAGGGTAGGAAAACTAGATTTAAAATTTAAAAGACAGAGGCTTGACTGGACAAGAGGATGCTGGAGTCAGAGAATGGTCAATAACTGGAATGGGCACTGAACTGCTACAGAAGGCATGATGAGAGAGCGGAGGTTGAAGAGCCAGTGATGGCAGAAGGATCCCTGATGAGATAAAGGAGAACCAGTTGCCCAGTGGGTCTCCGGCTTCCTGGATTAGATCTACAAGGAAGGTGGTTCCATTAGTCTCCTCATTGTTCAGTGTAGTGTAAGTACCTCTCTGGTCAATCTTGTCATTCTCATATATATTTTTTTAGTGTTTAAATACTATTATTTGGAACTGTTATCTGCTTCAATATAATTTCAAGTCTTCAGGTGTAATCACTAGTATATTTGGCCCTTCAAAACCCCAGGGGCGCCTGGGTGGCTCAGTTGGTCGGGTGGCTGCCTTCGACTCGGGTCATGATCCCAGAGTCCTGGGATCAAGCCCCACGTCGGGCTCCTTGCTCGGCGGGGAGCCTGCTTCTCCCCTGCCTGCCACTCCCCCTGCTTCTGCTTGCTCTCTCCCTCCCTCTCTCTCTCTAAAACAAAAACAAAAACAAACGAACAAAAGAACCCCTGAAACACAGCCAGTTGCCATAGATCAACAGCACCATTGATCAGCACCGACTTCTGATCAACAGGAGTTTGTCTTCAGGCAGCTCAAACGTTACCTTGCTTCCTGTTCTTTTCCTGTTTCAAAACCTTCCAAGTCATTTGGGCAGGTCTTGTTATTAATTACTTCCCTTTGCAAATTTTGATTTTGTGAACTTTGTGGTTTGGGAATGTTCTTGGTAATTCACTTCTGCCTCAACGGCATTCAGAGCTTTATTATCTTTATTACAGATTTTCTCTGCAATCCCTATTTATAAGAAAACACTATTATCCATTTCAAACTGATGTAAAAGGGAGTATTTTGCCTCTGGATATATTAAGGTCACCCAAGAACCCTTCTCTAGACAAACCTTCAGTTAAACACCTTCTATTAGCCAACTTTCTCTGGATGACTATCTGGCTGAATAAATAGACCTCAAACTTCAAGTAAAATGGTGAAGAAGTAGTAAGTCAAAGGATTCTGTAGCAAACATCATCCTAATAAAATCTCTAAGTTGTGACAGGCAGAAAAACGCCTCCTCAGCCAAGGTATCTAGGTCCTTTTCTCCAGAATGTGTGACTGTTATTTTACATGGTAAAGAAAAGAATTAAGGTTGCAGATGGACTTAAGGTTGCTAATCAGTTCATTTAAAGAGAAGGAGATTATTCTGGATTGTCCAGGTGGGCCCAGAATAATCACGAGTATCTTTTGAAATACCAAAAAGAAAAACGAAGTTAGACAAAAAAAAAAAAAGAGAGAGAGAGAGAGAGAGGAGTGAGCACCAGAGCAATGCAGTTCAAGACTCAACTCGTCACTGCTGGCTTTGAAGCTGGAAGCAGGCCACAAGCTAGAGAATGCAGGCAGCCCCCAGCAGCTGCAATCAGCACACACATGGAACTGTCCCTAGAGCCTCCAGGAAGGAACACAGCCCTGCTGACACCCAGAGAGATCCATTTTGGACTTCTGACCTCAAGTACAGTTAAGATCATAAATATGTATGTTTTAAGCAACTAAGTTTATGGTAACTTATTATAGGAGCCATAGGAAGCCAATACAGCAGTCTAATGAATTCCAACGTTTGCACCGTTTTGGAAGTCTGAATATTCTCAAGTACTGGTCCTGACTAGATCGGGGTTTACTGTGCTATATTTTTATGGCATTATTTTTAGGTAGGGAAGTGAGATATGAAAAGAAAATTTTTAATGATAGATGCCCATCCCTTAGCAAACTACCAGGACCATCATTTACTTGAAATTAGTATTTACTATTTTTTTTTAAAGATTTTATCTATTTGTCAGAGAGAGAGCACAAACCAGGGGGGAGAGGCAGGCAGAGAGGAAAAGCAGCAGACTCTCCACTGAGCAGGGAGCCTGATGTGGGACAGGGTCCCAGGATCCTGGGATCATGACTGAGCCGAAGTCAGACGCTTACCTGACTGAGCCACCCAAGCGTCCCTAGTATTTACTATTTTATCAGATTTAATTTTCTATAAAAGGTAAAGGCTTTATTAATATATTTTCTTACTTGTGAGAAGATCCAAAGGAGAAAAAAAGGCAAAAATAAGAGCTTTTTTCTTTAAATGTTTTCTGTTAAAGATCCATAAGGGTGTAAGTTAAGGATCATTTCTTTTAACCCTAAAATGCTAAGAGTATTTTGTACCTATTAAATAGCCATGGTAAGCAAGCAATTTCTAAAACTCACTCAAGTGGGAACATTTTACTTTTTTTCTTTACAGATTCCATTTGAGATATTAAATTATTAAGCCCCAAAACAACTGTAGGATAAGGCCCATTCCTAAGAACAATTTCCCTTTTTTAGTAGGATATAAGTTAAAGGAATGAAAACAGTTTAAACTTCTAATTAGCCAGTTTCAAAATGTAGTTAATTAAAATATTGTTGCCTTTATATATGATCTTCATGGTATGAGATACAATTCCAGTCTCCTACAACTTAATCAGCTGAATATAAAATGTAACGTTCCATCTGGTAAATCAATTTAACAGACATAATTGTGCCCCACCATAACTCAATAAGACACTGAGGAAAACCATTGAAATGTTATTTCCTTTTCTTTAGAGGAGAATTATGTACAATTTCAGCATGCTTTGCATTTCTAAAAGTTAAAGTCAACAGGGAGGTATCACTCTCCTTTACATGAGTTTCCCATGAGAAAATCAACAGCAAAGTAGAAAGCCTGTGCTCTTATTCCTGAAATACTCCATAATACTAACTTGGCTTTAACCTGAACATATTATTTGGCAGCGAAAACCTTTAATTAGAGTTGTGGTTTGAACAGATTTTCACTGAATTTATGTTCTATCAGGGCTCAAAGAACAGCATTGTTTTCCTTACCAGTTTATCCTATTTCAGGTGGTTTAAATGTTGTACTTCAGCTAAGAGTAGGGGGAAAAAAACGAGAATGTTGCTGATTCTCATTTAATTGGTTTTAATTATGATTCGACATTTCTGAAGGAGAACTAATAGCAGTCAGACAAGAAGAGAAGGATGAGACACTCCCTTTAACAATTACTACCTGAGCACTTATTCTGTGCAAAGTTGTACAGTAGGTATTAGGGAAGGAGAAATTACTGAACTAAAAAGATGATTCCTGCTTTTAAAAAAAGAGCAGGTAGGGCAAAGGTCTTCACTTAGTGATGGACTGGACAAGGGGGGAAAAAAAGACGATGAAGCCAAGCGAAATCTTATAGTCAAATCTGCAGAGGTTTTAGCAGAATCCAGGAAATCAGGACATGGCTTGAGGTAGAAGATGGGAGGGTCAACTTTTAAACCCAGTAAGTGACAATAAGAGCAGGACACCTTGGGAATGTCAGCCTGGAGTCTGTGGAAAGGTTGAGAATTAGAGATGTAGATTTCTACCACAAATGGAAAGACTTAAAGGAAAAAATGAAGATGGTCCAGGATCAGTCTGATCATTGTATGAATGAGGAAGCTGAGTTAAATGCCATTATCAGAAGTACCTACCGATTAGAACAAATAAGAACTAGTTAGAATGAATAAGAACTAGAATTAAAGCCTTTAATGGAGTGATGATATTTAAAACATGGGAAAATGAAAACTATGGAACACGACACAGAGAGGAGACAGGTCAACTTGGGAAATCCCCTTTCGTGGGCAGCAGGCATAAAGGGTGTAGGAATGGAAACAGAGAGATGCAGAGGAATGGAAGAGCAGCATATAAAATTTAACTTTAAAGGAGAAAGCGTAAGAGTTGGTCAATGGGGTCAAAAACCATAAAAGATAGGAAAAAAAAAAAAACCCTAAGAAGAATCCACTAATTTAGGGATTTGTAAGTCACTGGTGTCCTATGAGAATACTGACAAAGAAGAGAAAAAAGAGCTAAATCAGAGGATACACATATCTGTGACATCATAACCTAGCCAAATAATTAAGGTAGAATAGATGCTCAGTAAGTGCTATTCTGAACTCAACTGTACAGGTAATGATGGAACAGACTCAAATTTTGACAACAAAAAGGGGGAGGGAAAAACTAGAACAACTACAGTGAATTTTTTTTTTAAAGATTTTATTTATTTATTTGACAGAGAGATAGCGAGAGCAGGAACACAAGCAAGGGGAGTGGGAGAGGGAGAAACAGGCTTCCCGCAGAGCACGGAGCCCGATGCGGGGCTCGATCCCAGGAACCTGGGATCATGACCTGAGCCAAAGGCAGACACTTAACGACTGAGCCACCCAGGCGCCCCTACAGTGAATTTTTATTTCTTCCAGTCATGGCTTCTTCTCATTTGCCAGTATCTCCATCCCTTTCCTTAAAGAATATTTTCCTGTGTTCTCATGTCATCCATCCCTAGGATTTACTCAGTTACCATCTCTGGATTTTATCGTTTATTTACAAACAAGCAAAAGGCATTAGGATGTTTTCAATACCTATCCTTGAAATAGCCGAACTTTCATTTCTCTTCTTGCCTTCTGCAGCACAGAGCTCTTCATCCTTGAGTTCTCCACCTCTTTACACCTTCTTTCCTTCCCTCCGTCCTCCCTGAACTTGCTTTTTTTCTTTAATTTAAATTCAATTAGCCGAGGTATAGTACATCATTAGTTTTTTATATAATGATCAATGATTCATTAGTTGAATATAACACCCAGTGCTCATCATATCACGTGCCCTCTTTAATTCCCATTAACCAGTTACTATTTCTCTCATTCTCTAAATATTCATATGCATATCCTCTCTTCCCCTTACCCCTGCTCTCTCTCTTAAACACACACACACACACACACTTTCTCTTCTAAATGGCTCAAAATGTCTGAAACTTACTAAGTTTTCTGTGAGGCTCCAAGAAAACTCCAATTCTGAAATTTCAGTCAATTTATTGTTATCTTTCCTTTGTACATCGTATTCCTCCTATCTTTCATCAGTATAATCAAAACACAAATCATTAACTTTGTTCTCAACATCTTTATATCAACTGGTTTTATCATTTTTCCATCCTGGTGAAATCTACAGTGATAGGCTAATACCCACACATTTTGGTGTCAGAAAGATTGGAATTCAAATTCTACTTCTGTTGTTTACTAGCTGGGTGACCTCGAATTTAAAAGCTGAGTATTTATTTTTCTTTTTACAAAAGTGATTTAGCTAAGCTCTCTGCTTTCCATTCTTTTCTTTCATTTGGATCTGGATACAATAACCCAGATCTATCTTTCCAAAGCTTTTCTTGTTTCATGTTACTCTCACACATGAAAATGCACTGCACTGACTTCTTGGGTCCTCTTCTTACACCAAGTTTCAAGAGAGAGAGAATTCCTACAAACTGAGTCTCACAGGGGCTTGCATCATCTGGTACTACCTCATCTGGCAAAAGCTTCCCCCAATGGTGGCAAAAATAAGTCGGCCACCTTCAGATGCTCACTCCTGATCATGTCTCTGTGCTTCTCCCCGACTCTCAACCTAACCATTGCCTCAGATACGCTGTGAACACATTCTCTCCACTAAGACTTCCCTCCATACTCTAGCCTTCACTCCTTGCTTATAGAAGTCTAAAACACGTTAAAAACTTCAAAACATTATCCTTTCAATCACATAATAGTCTATATCTGCATCAAATCTTTTGGAGAATAATATGGGTAATTATTTTAAAAAACAATCGAATGCATAAACAGACACGCCTTCTCTTTGTATTTATTACATGTGTCTTCACAAATAGAACAGTTATGAAGGCAAAAAATTTGTTTAATAGAGCATCAGAGTCAAAAAGAGCATAATACCAAGTGATAACAGGAACAAGGAAAGCATTTTTGGAGTTTTTTAAAGTATAAATTTTATGCTTTCATAAATTACAAAATCTGTGAATTCGGGCATTTATCTTTAGTAATATTTCATTATTAGCATTTGCACACTCAAGAAATGTCATGTATGACCAGTATTTCAGGGTTCTTTTTCCTGTTCCTGAGAAAAATGCAGTAGCAATCTTGTAATTTAGTTATTCATGTTATGCCACCTTTAAAGGAATTTGAAGATTTTCTCAAGAAATGACATAAATAAAACAGGCAAATTTTTAAAAAATAAAGTTACCCACCATAGATTAGTGTCTACCGATAATAGATATTTTCTTTCTTTCTTTTTAGAGATTTTAGTTATTTGAGAGAGAGTGAGCGAGAGAGAGAGAGAGAGGACACAAGTGGGGGGGAGGGACAGCAGGAGAAGGAGAAACAGACTCCCTGCTGAGCAAGGAGCCTGACTCCGGGCTCAATCTCAGGACCCCAGGATCATGACCTGAGCTGAAGGCAGACACTTAACTGACTGAGCCACCCAGGCACCCCTCTAAAATTTTGAACCCTATTCATCACTAAAGTTAAATTATAATCGGTACAATCTAAGTTGTTATAATTCACTACTTTCATTAGCATGAATCAATGTGGTACTATAAATAAAATCTTTATAACTTTAGCACAATTGCCTTTTTCAATGATACCAGCCAGATACCACTTATTTATGTATAAAACATACGGACTGAAAGGCCAGGTTCTGAAATAAAACTCACTGTCCTCAAACCCAGCACTGCACTTCAACCTGGCATTACACTCACCCATGTAAATAAAAAGAGAACTGAGTAAAATTACTGACCTCTCTATGACTGTTTCCTTGTCTAGAAAACTAGTGAAAAACAATGAGATATATTTCAAGGGTTACTGTATGGAATCACTAAGATATATAGGTAAGATGCTTACAATGGTATCTTGCACATAGTGACTAATGTTATCTATTACTACCATATAAATCTAACGAACTGTTAACATTAATTCCCTTCAAAATTACCATTTAATAAACATATTTTTAAAACGTGTAAATTATTCCTGCCAGTAGTAATCTCAAAATCCATGAGTTACCCACTTAGCCCTTACCAACTATCACAGCAAGGTAATTTGCTGCTCTCTTGTTTATCTGTGTTTTACAATGGAGCAACACAGAGTCTGAAGGAGGTAAACATCATCACCATGTAATTAATCATTATGCTCCTCTTGATATTACATCCTGTATTCCAAAAATGATTTATATCACAAAGTTCTCAGTGCCTTTCTCTGGCAAATATTCATTTCATAAGCCTTGCAGAGTCATCCTCCATAGTATTTTGCAAAATGAGGGATATGATATGAATCTATTGTGTTGTAACCAGCATTTTAAAATAAAATAGATAAAATAGTGAAGAAACTATTATACATGATAAAATTATTGTGAATTTTTCTTTGTTTTGGGGATGTGTGTGTATTCCACACTGTGCAGTAGGTCATAGCTAAAAAAAAATCGAAAGACACTGATATAGCACAGAAAAATACTGTGATCGTTATTGCTGAGATAAAAAAAAATATACAACACAAATCCTGCCACTGAGTAAATTTCACTGTTATACAGAAGCAGTGTTTACATGGAAATAACATAGGTAACAAAGGAAAATTAAGGGAGCTGAATTATAAAAGATTTCAGCATCACTACTTCAGAAGAAAGAGGATTTGGAAAAGCTTCCTATAAATTGTAGTGCTTAAGGTGACTTTTGAAATGAGTAGGATATTCAGACCTAAAGAGACCACTGAAGAAAGTCCCAGGACATGTGTGACAATCACGTAATATTTGAACAAAAGATTTAATAGGCTCAAATCAATATAGATCAATGAAACCAGGAACTCGTTCTTGGAAAAGATCAACAAAATTCATGAACTTTTCATCAAGAAAAAAAAGAGAGACAACTCAAATAAAATCAGAAATGAAGGAAGAGAAATAACAAGCAACACCACAGAAATACAGAGGATTATAATAAAATGTATGAAAAATTACATGCCAACAAATTGGGACAACCTAGAAGAAATGGATAAATTCCTAGAAACATACAACCTTCTGAAACCGAATCAAGAAGAAGTAGAAAATTTTAACACACTAATTACTAGCAATGAAAGTTAGCCAGTAATCAAAAAACTCCCAACAAACCATAGTCCAGGACCAGATGGCTTCACTGGTGAATTCCACCAAACATTTAAAGAAGAGTTAATACCTACTCTTCTCAAACTATTCCAAATGAACAAAAGACCAAAGAGAGCTTCCAAATTCAATCTATGAGGCCAGAATTACCCTGATACCAAAACCAGACAAAGACACTACAAAAAAAGAAACCTGTACGCCAATATCTCTGATGAACATAGATGTAAAAATCCTTAACAAAATATTAGCAAACCGAATCCAACAATACATTAAAAATCATTTGCCATGATCAAGTGGGATTTACTCCAGGGACTCAAGGGTGGTTCATTATTTGCAAATCAATCAGTGTAATACATCACATTAATAAGAGAAAGGACAAGAACCATATGATCATCTTAATAGTTGCAGAAAAAGCATTTGACAAAGTACAACATCCATTCATGATAAAAACACTCAACAAAGTACACACAGAGGGACAATAAAGGCCATATATGAAAAATCCACAGCTAACATCATACTCAACAGTGAAAAACTGAGACCTCTAAGGTCAGGAACAAAACAAGGATGTCCACTTTAACCTTTCTATTCAACATAGTACTGGAAGTCCTAGCCATAGCAATCAGACAAGAAAAAGAAATAAAAGGCATCACAATTGGTAAGGAAGCAGTGAAATCTGCACTGCAGATGACATGATACTAAAAAGAGACAGAGAGTGTGTGTTAATAGAATCAGAGCTGCCTTTTAGAAGGATGAATGCTGGTCAGAGTCTCATTCTCAGTCCGGGCCATTAGAGAGCAACTATAAATTCCATTCAAACTTCCAGGGTGAGCAGGTGAGGCAGTCTCCCCACCAATGTAATCTGTCTCTCTGTGAGAGTGATGTGTTCAGGGCTGGTCCATGACCTAAGTTATTCCAGTGTGTTAGTCCTGGGAATTTATCAGAACTACTTGGTGGAAAGTGCTTGTTTTTCCTATTTTTGTTAAGCAATTAAAAGGTAGGCCCAGGGCTGTACTGGGTTATCCTTATCACCGTCTGGAGAGAGCATTACTGTATGTAAAGTCCAGCAGCACTAGGATAGGAACTCAGACTTCTAATAATAACATGTGATCACATTGAACTAATATCTAAGCACAGTTAAAAGAAGCCCTCCAAATCCCCTCCTTTCTTTTTTAAACTAAGCTAATTTGCATTAGTTTTTTGTTACTTAAAAATTAAAAGTCCCAAAAAAAGTCTAATTCGGCTCGGACATTATATCTTCTTTGGGTGATGTGATTTAAAAATGCTTCTAAGGCTATGTCCAAATTCAGAAGGAAGAGTTTGCTGTGACTGATTAGTGATGTCTGCCTTGGGCACCAGAGAGATTTACCATGACACTCAGGCCCCATTTCCGCCTGCCTTGGTCTGTACTCATGCTGTCCTATAGGATAGTAAATAGCTTAGTTACATGTGGATATTTAAATTTAAATATATTAAAATTTTTCAAAAAAAACTTATCTCCTCAGGCATACTAGCCACATTTGCGTTGATTTTCAAGTGGCTACACCTGCCTTGTGGCTAGTGAATTAGACAATGCAGATATAGAATTTTCTCACCATTATTTTCAAAGAACCACATAAATACAGCTGCAGCAAGCTAGTAAATGCTCTCTGAGAACTTGTTCCATGTTACCGACTTTAAAATACATATAATAAAACTGAATAGATAATTCCAATTAAATATGCCAAACGCTTATAACTAAAAAATTAGTATCTCAATGTCTTCTATCTATATTCTTCAGGGGGTTTAGATCTTTGCTTTTACTCAAGAATGTTCAAAATCTGGGAATATAAAATAGTAGTTCCTCAAGAAATACGGTGGTCCAAATACTAAAGCAAGCTAATTTTCAATCACCCTTTCAGGAACCTGCTACAAGTGCCTCACTCTGAAAACTGTGAGCTCATTAATGGCAAACATCCTTTTTTACGTATATTGATTTCTTTACTACCCACTAAGATAAGTCAGATAAGCAATGAAGATGTCATAAACACTCTCTTAAAGGACACTTTTACCATCTAATTGAGAAGAACAAGATAAAAACATAAGTATGAAATATGATATCTAATAATTAAAATATAATGCCAGCTTTTATAACAAAAATTATAGTGATATGAGAATACAGATAAGGAAAATGCCAGAATGAAGGTTTTATAAAAATGACTTCTGAATTTATCTTTTATATGGATAGGGGGTAAAGAATGTTTAAATCTTGAGATAAAAATAAAAATAAGAAACTCCAAAGCAAATAGTTTTAGACAAAGAGGAGATCGAGAAACAAAAATAAAGGTAACTCTGACTAGGTAAATTAAGGCCACTTGATGAAAAACCTAGCATGCCAGGATATATTTTTATTAAAAGCTGCCTTAATACTAAGGTTTTTGAGCAAACAGATAATGGTTTCCTCCAGATTTCTTTGCCATAAAGGACCCTTTCATTTCAAAGTAACCCTGTGAGTGGCTGAAAACTTAAAGAAAATGTAATTGCAAACATTTAATCACTTATTTTCTGTCTTCTTTTAATTTATTTCATTAGATATGTCTAGAGATATATAAGTACATATATTTTCATGGAATCTTTCTCCCAGTGTTTCAAGTTATAAAATTGTGAATATTACAAATTAGGAGTCTTTTTTCAATCATTCTCATGATTATACAACAGATGGCTAAATGCTTTTAAAATCTTAATTATTATTTTTTGCCAATTTCTCATTCCAATCTTATCTAAAATGTCCTGCCTGTTTCTAATTGAGCATTTTATGGGGAGTGAAAAATATGTCATTAGGCTTTGTTACAGTTAATTATAATGAATTTGAGACATAATTCTGCAAAAGCACCATCATTTATTTCTTATTTATATGGTCTTCAAATTATTGATATTTTCTTATCTTACTCTTCATGAAACATATTTCCTTTTTAGAATTATACACAATCTTAGGAATCATTTGTGACAAATCTTTCCTTTACCACAGAAATCTGAGATCCAAAATCATGAAGTCCTGTGTTTAAGGCCATATATTAGCGACACGGTTAAGACCATAGTTCTAGACTCCTTTTGCTGTTCCAAGTCTTGCATTATTATACCATCTGGCTACTACTGCTAATTCCTACCCCAAATGCCATACCATCATTCCTAGTAATCATACAGGAAATATGTACTGAGACTGCCATATATCAGGCACTGTGCTGGGCACTTTCATATAATACCTTTATTGCTTATAATAATTCTGCAAGGCAATTATTTTCCATAGTTGACACGTGAAAACATTAGGGCTCAGAGAAGTCCTTTTAACTTGTCCATGGTTTATATAGCTCTACGTGGCAGCACCATACTAGAATTCTCAGCCAGATCTAACTCCAAACGATAAGATTATTTTCCATGCTTTGTCTTTCTAGCCTCTATCAGCTTTTTCATACTAGTTTCCCCCCACAAACAAACAATTTGAGTTAGATTTTCAAAGTTCTTACAAGGTTGTTTAATTATCACACAATTTGCATTGATACTTGCTCTTGGCTCTATAGTAGTTTTCATCCATATTGCACATACAATCTGTGAGACCAGCTACTTGTTTATTGAATTGTGAAATTTAAACCATTTTGTTCCTTGATTCTAACTTAACCACAACTAACTTCTGAATAAATAATTGAGAGGAACATTAATATCTATGCTTTTTATCATTTTTAAATAAAAGATACATATATATTTATTTTTTTCTATATTACAAGAAATCTTACTATTCTAAACCATTTAATTCTTAGGTAAATACTACAGTAATTTATCAACTGTAGCATGCACAATGACTAAGAAAAAAATGCAAAAGCAAAAAACATTGCTGGTTGAACTATGAAAATATCATCCATTAGACCCATTGAGATTACAGACATGTTTGTTTAAAAAATGACCATTTTAGAAATAAATCAGAGAAAGACATGTATTATATGACCACACTGATATGAGGAATTCTTAATCTCAGGAAACAAACTGAGGGCTGCTGAAGTGGTGGGGGGTGGCAGGCATGGGGTGGCTGGGTGATAGACATTGGGGAGGGTATGTGCTATGGTGAGCACTGTGAATTGTGCAAGATTGTTGAATCACAGATCTGTACCTCTGAAACAAGTAATATATTATATGTTAAAAAAAAAAAAAGAAGATAGCAGGAAGGGAAAAATGAAGGGGGGTAAATCGAAGGGGGAGACGAACCATGAGAGACGATGGACTCTGAGAAACAAACTGAGGGTTCTAGAGGGGAGGGTGGTGGGGGATGGGTTAGCCTGGTGATGGGTATTAAAGAGGGCACGTTCTGCATGGAGCACTGGGTGTTATACGCAAATAGTGAATCATGGAACACTACATCAAAAACTAATGATGTAATGTATGGTGATTAACATAATAAAAAAAATAAAATAAAAAAATAAATACAAATATAGTTCATTTGTATGTAGTTAAAACTAAAAAAAAATGAGCATTTTAGAATCAATGAATTAGTTTAAAATAGCTAACTTTTCATAATCAAAGTGATTAAATCTATCAAAAAGTCTTCTTTTAAAAAGTAAATTACCTATGTGGAAAATTAAATTCTATTTTAAAAGGAAAGTAAACTTTCTAATTTCTGGAAGGCCATGATTGGTTTTTCTTACCTCATCAAATCTCTAGAGTTTGATATAATTAGAGAAGTAAGAAAAACACAGGAAAAAAAATCCTTGTAATTCCCAAATCTTGCTTACACAGTGGTTTATACTCCATTCCAAACCAATATTTCATCAAATTTATTTTCAAAGTACCAAAATCAATAGGGTGTTATTTCCAATAAAGGAGAAGAGAAAGATGACCTACAGAAGAGGGCACAGAATAAAATATTATAGACTATATCAATAGGCAAAGACTTTAGCACAAAGTATTGGATTCCTTCCAAAATGTGATTTAAAATTATTCAGCCTATTCTATCACAGTTTTTAGCACATGGATTTGTTAGTCATGACCAAGCTGACAGAGACAGTCAATCATTTATGCTAATCTTTAAAAAATCTATTATAATTAATTGGTAAGAATTATATTGCTTAAATATAAATCTGTCACCTCAAAAAGTTGGAAAGTTTTGTTTAAAAATTATTTTTTAAATGTTTTCCCGGGTTAAAAATCAATGGCAGACTTCTGGTATCAACTCCAACATGTAAAGAGCTTGGAAATCTTTACTTCCATCCTTACCACAAGAAAAAAGCTGAGCAAAGTAAAAATCAAAGTGGTTTTCTTAAATCCTTCAGAGGATAGAGGTCTCAGAGTGCTACTCTGAAATCTGGAGAGCCAGGAAAATACAGAAAATCACAGCTGAGCTCAGCTTACTGGAAGCAGAAGCTACTGGAGCCAGTAACTGGTAGGAACCCCTAAATGTAATTTTGATGAGTTACTGGAGTCACAAATTTCTAGAGATCGATATGGACTAGCTTGACAGCTAAAAACCCCAGGGTCCAAACTCAGGGGAGACCTATACATTTATGGGTTTTACTTATAAGAACCCACCAGGTTCTCTCAGAGAAGATTAGTGAAAAGTCCCCTCCTATATAAGTGAAGGCACAAAGTAGGAAGAGGGGAGAAAAGTAACCATTTTGAAATACGCCCAAGGGAAAAGTAACAATTTAAAAATATACCCAGAGCATTTTACATAACAAAACTTGCCCTGCAAGGGAAAATATCTTACCAGATCTTTATCTGACCTGGAGGGAAGGGCAATTAAAAAAATGAGATTTAATTACAAGATTATAGAACACTGATGCTTCCCAACATTTTACCACCATATCAGTAGGGTTCCAACATAACAACAATAGATTATAACTGTAAGAGCTGTTAAGACATACTCTATTTATGAAGGAGTTCTTAGGGTAATCGTAAGAAAGGGGAAGAAAACAAAACCAGGAAACTAGAGGCAACTAAGCCTCTGTCAACTACAGCTAGGGTAAACATTAAATGCAGTCCAGTTCCAGGCAGATTAACATAAAATCTCACACCAAACGCCTAACCACTCGGTTTCTATTTTCTAATATATCACACCCAGCTTTCAAAAGAAAATTGCAAAGCCTGCTAAAAGGCAAGAGAAAATACACTCTGAAGAGACAAAGCAAACATTACACCAGACTCAGATATGACGATTCTGGAATTATCAGATAGAGAAGTTAAAATACTTATGAGAAATATGTTAAGGGCTCTAATGGGAAAAGTTGACAACATGCAAGAACATATGGGTAAATGTAAGCAGAGAGATGGAAACTCTAAGAGGGAATCAAGAGGAAATTCTTAATCAAAAGCACAGAATGAAGAATGCTGTGATGGACTCATCAGTTGACTGGATGTGGCTGAAGAAAGAATCAGAGATCTTGAAGACACATCAATAGAAACTTTCCAAGCTGAAAGGCAAAGAAAAAAAAGAACACAATACCCTGGAACTCTGGGACAATTACAAAAGGCGGAATATATGTGTAATGGGGATCCTAAAATAACAAGAAAGAAAGGAACAGAAGAATATTGGAATAATGGCTGAAATCCACAGGTATAGGAATCTCAGAGAACAGGAAGCAATATAAATATCAAAAGCTAAACACCTAGGCATATCATATTTGAACTGCAGAAAACCAAAGACAAAAAGACTATCTTCAAAGAAACCAGAGGATATTAGAAAGCAACTTGCCTAGAGAATAACAAGGATAAGAACTGATCAGATTTGTCAGAACCTTGCAAGCAAGCAGAGTGTAGTGAAATGCTCAAGTGTTGCAAGAAAAAACTCCAGCAACTGGGAGTTGTGTTCAGTGAAATCATCTTTTCAACATGAAGGAGAAATAAAACCTTTCTCAGACAAACAAAAACTAAGGGAATTTGTTGCCAATAGACCTGCCTTGCAAGAAATAGTAAAAGAAGGTCTTCAATAAGAAAGAAAAGATAGAGGTCAGAAACTCCTATCTATTTAAAGGAACGAATAAATGAAGGAAAAATGAAATACTTTATTATTCTTATTTTTAATTGATCTAATAGATTATTCAAAATAATAATATCAACAGCATATTGGGTGATTTTAGCCTACAAAAAAATAAGAAGAATGACAGCAATATTATAAACGATGGGAGGGAGGAACTGGGAATACGCTCTTACAAGGTATCTACTGACAAAGCAGTACAGGGTTATTTGAAAGTAGATGCAGCAGGCACCTGGGTGGCTCAGTTGGTTAAGCGACTGCCTTCGGCTCAGGTCATGATCCTGGAGTCCCTGGATCGAGTCCCGCATCGGGCTCCCTGCTCGGCAGGGAGTCTGCCTCTCCCTCTGACCCTCCCCCCTCTCATGTGCTCTCTCATTCTCTCTCAAATAAATAAAATCTTTAAAAAAAAAAAAAAAGAAAGTAGATGCAGCTTAGCCACAAATATCTACTTCAAACTCTAAGGAAATCACAAAATAAAATTTGTTAAAGAGGTACAATTGATATACTAAGAAGATAGAGAACATGGAATCATACAGTGGTCAATGATGTTCCAGCAAGGCTAGAAAAAGAAGGTAAATAAAAAAATAATAAAAATAAAGAGTAAGTACAGTGATTAGAAAACAATTACACACATGGTGGTAATAATCTAACAATATCAGTAACCACTTCAAATGTGAATGATCTAATATACTAATTAAAAGAGACTGTCAGAGTGGATTTAAAAAAAGACCCAACTATACGGTGCTATAAGAAAACTATTTTAAAAATAAAGACACAGATAGGGGCGCCTGGGTGGCTCAGTTGGTTAAGCATCTGCCTTTGGCTCAAGTCATGATCCCAAGGTCCTGGGAGAGAGCTCTGCGTAGGGTTTCCTGCTGAGCTGCCCCTCCCTCTGCTACTCCCCCGCTCATGCTCACTCTCTCTAATAAATAAATAAAAATCTTCAAAAAAAAAAAAAAAAGACACAGATAGATTAAAACTAAAGGGGTAGAGAAAGATATACCACATTGATACTAGGAAATTATAAATTAACACCAAAATGGGAAACCATTATATACCATTAGAATGTTTAAAATCCAAAAAACTGAAACTGAAAATACCAAATGCTGGTGAGTATACAGAGTGACAAGAACTCTGATCCACTGCTAGTGGGTGTGCAAAATGGTGCAGCCACTTTGGAAGACAGTTTGGCAGTTACAAAACTAAACACATCTTACCAAGACCCAGCTATGGCACTCCTATGAATTTACCTAATTGAGTTCAAAACTTATACCCACACAAAACCTACATGAGAATGTTTACAATAGATTTATCCATAATTGCTAAAACTTGAAAGGAGCCAGGATGTCTTTGAAGAGGTAGATGGATGAACACACTGTGGTTCCTTTATACAACACAGTATTATCTAGCAATAAAAAGAATGAGCTTTCAAGCCACAAAGACACGGAGGAATCTTAAACGCATATTGCCAAGTGAAAGAAGCCAGTCTGGAAGGCTACATACATTATACTATATGATTCCATCTATATGACATGCTGCGGAAGGCAAGACTATAGAGACAGTAAAAATACGAGGGGTTACCAGGGGTTGGTTAGGGGGAGGGATGAATCGATGGAGCAGAGAGGAGTTTTAGCACAGTGAAACTCTTGGGCATTATATTGTAATGATGGACACATGACGTGACATTACTCATGTGTCAAAATCTATAGAACTTTATAACACTGAGTAAACCTTAATGTAAATTATGTACTACACTAATAATAATGTATCTAGTGGTTCATTAATTATACCAAATGTACCACACTAATGAAAGATGTAAGTAAGAGCAGAGACTGGGGTGGGGAGTGGGGTGGAGGATGATCTGAAAGCCCTCTGTATTATCTGCTCAGTTTTTTCTGTAAATCTAAAACCGTTCTAAAAATTAAAGTCTAATAATTTAAAAATAAAGTCAAGGGCAGAAATGAAAACTCAGTTTGGCCCCAGTGAGCACAGAGCATCAATTAGTGTTCCTCCTATGTTAGATGACAGAAACAAGTCTGCTGCTATTTTTGGAAACCGTATTTGGCTCTGAAATGCCAGGGAAATACAAAACTGACAAAACCCTTCATTCCAGTGTTGACATTAAGTACTGCAAGTTGCACAGAGCTTAAAAAGAAGGCTTGTCACTTTCTCCCCAGTTACTTATTTAATCAATAAACGTGGCAGAATGTTAAACCTTAAAAAGACTTTCCACAATAAAAAGAGATACAGTTTTAACTTGATAAAAATAAATGAAACTGAATTCCTTCGCAACTAGAAACATAAAATTAACTAAACACTCCGTAAATCCTAAGTATGATCCTAAGCTCGTTACACGCAATACTTCATTGAATTCCCAAAATAACTCTATGAACCAAGTGCAATAATTATTCCCATTTCACAGATGAGAGAGTCATAGGCCAAGGAGGTTCAGTAAATTTCCTAAGACTGAGGAGCCAGATTTCAAACTGGCAGGTGGATCCGAAGCCTGCTGTTACTGTGCCACACTGCTTCTTGATTCTGGGAGTACTGGTGTAATTTTATCACAAAAAGATTATTCTAATCATTTTAAGCAAGAATGACTAAAACAGTGGAACTAAGATAGAGTACTAAGATGGGTAAAAATCCTCCAGTTTTTGTTAATCTGGAATACAATTCAGAGTGATATTTTTGCAGCGTAAGTGCTCTTTTCGTGCTATCTATGCAGAAATGTGTGTGCATGACCATGCATGCATGTGAGCACGTGTTTGTGTATCATGAGAAAAACACAGAATCAGAGAGACAGAGGAAGGGAGAAAGAGATTTTAAAACATAAGATAAAGGGGGGCGCTTGGGTGGCTCAGTCGGTTAAGCGTCTGCCTTCAGCTCAGGTCATGATCCCAGGGTCCTGAGATCGAGCCCTGTGTCGGGCTCCTTGCTTAAGGGGAACCTGCTTCTCCCTCTCCTCCTAGCTCAGTGCTCTCTCTCTCTCTTTCTAATAAATAAATAAAATCTTAAAAAAAAGAAAAAATAAGATTAAAAAAAAACCTCCTTGTATTAATTCTGGATTATACTAACTTGAATAGGTCACCAAGGTACCACAACATAACTTCTAACAGCTATTCTGAGAGAGATTTATAAAGCTATCTGTCTCATCTCTGCTTTCTTTCCAATTTACTCAGTGTGGAAAATAACACTGGCCTTCCAAAACCTTAACTTATGTTTGGACCTCTTCCATATGAGTCTGACTCTAGTGTTGCTGACCATTAAAATGAATATTTCAGTGGGGCTGGAACAGTCCTGTTAGCCCGAGCCAAGCTTTATATGGCTTGCACACTTTAAGAGGTTAATCTAGCAGTATTAAATGGAAAGACTATAACATTCAAAGAAAGGCAAAGTTCACTGAGTAAGACCCCAATAATATAATGGAGCATAAAACCTCTAGAATTTTTTACCGTAATATTTTATGAAATATAGGTACACACTCACTGGAATAGAATCCAATACAAATGGTTCTGTAGGTCAATTCAAAGTCAGTACATACGCAGTATCTTTGGGAGAAATATGTACTATTTCAAAAGTACCTGGACCTAGACGCTTCCTTTCTCTATTTTATAGTTTATTATCAGTCTAGAAATATGCTACATTGGGGAAAAAAGTCACCTACCACAGTATAATATAATTTGGCACCAAAACAAAGTTCAATAAAATAGTACAAATTTCAGTATCAACAAATCCTTGTGTTGTGGAACAAAAAGAATCACAGAAGTTAATTCTAAAAGGAAGTGCTATTTTAAGTGTGGGTGATAAACATAAAAATTGAAACAATGATTTCATTCTCAACTTCACAACTGATTATGAAATCCTTTAATGTGCATTGTTGTGAAAGGAGCAAAAGACTCTCAATTCGTACATTTAAAAGAAAAGTGAATTAGGAATGGGCTTGAGTAGAGCCACCTATTTGTATTATTCTGATGTTTCCTAAATGCTAGGAGCAACCATGATCCTCCTAAGGGGAAAGGAAGTAAAGGTCCACTTTGCATGACAAAGGTCAGATTTCTGCAGACAAATGAGACTTCTTTGATTGACTGTTCCTAGGTTATCACTGTCTGGCTGGGTCCTAGGAGGTCAAGAGAGGTTCTAAACTCTGCTCACTGCTTAAGGGACACCCCTGGGGCCACTTTAATCATTTTAAGATCATTACAACTTTTCTTATTCTGGTTCCAGCTTTACTCCCTTAAATCTTGCTAATACATATTGGCAAGTCAGTCCTGAGGTAGGTTAAAAAGAAATTGGAAGTATTTAGTATTATATGCAGATCGAAAGAGAGAATCCACTCATTTAACAACTTCTTTTAAATCTAAGACTGAGTTCAGTGAAATTCAAGTAGACCACAGAGGGTGATAATCAGGCCCCAGTAGGAAAGCTTGACTCTATTATAGCTGTCCTGGTATTTATACAATGTGATCAATGCCACTACTCTAGATTTCATTTAATATGATGTAGCTTTATACAAAAATTATCTTAGTTTCCCCAATCATTACACAGGTTTAACTGTAATTATGGTAATATTTTGTTTGCTTTTTTGTAATAGCTATTAAGTCATAAACATACAAGAAATGCTGAAGTAAAAATTATCACTTGAGTGTATTTCAATGCTCTTCTATTTAGTGCAAATAACATGTATAAACTTTCTCACAGTGGACTGGAAATACATCAAATGGATCACATGGATAAAAGAAGAGTTCTGTTCTGCCTATTTGTAATTAATGAAGGATAGCTCTTAAGTACTTTAGATAATGTGTATAAAACATCTATATTTAATTATAACATCCTTCTTTTAGATGATGGGAATTGAATTAAGAAATATTTTGAAACCCCTATACAGATATAAAAGTATTAATGGCTGTTCAAGAATTTCATCAGTACAACACTTGAAAAAGTTTGGTTTCATAAATCAACGGCCTGACGCTTCATTAATATCAGATTTTCAATTTTATAAAGGGAATAACCTTAACATATTAGGCAAATACAGAAAATATAACACTAGCAAAGACAAGGGTTGGATCTTTTCACTATTGTTATATATCACACAGACACAGAAAATGTCTTTCATATTAGTACAGATTTGAATAAAATTTTATAACATATATAGTGAGCAGGATTTCTCTTTGAATTCTGTTGTGGACTGAGAATTTTTACAAGAATAAATTAACAGCTTGCTAGTCATTCCTTACAGAGAAAAAAAAAATCCTGAACTGTTCTCATGGAAACTGGGACACAAAGTATGGGTTTTCAGTACTTGTTCTTAAGTATTGAAAAAGATCAGATTTTCTTTCTGGATGCTTTACTGGTTCCAAATGCCACTTCTTTTCAAAGTCAGTGTCAGTTCTGCAGTCCGTTTTCAGTCTCCCAGTGGTAAGAATATATTCAAAGGCTGTGTGCACAGCAGGGCAAAAGTCTTTCTCCATGAATGTAACTGTATCACTCATCAGTAACCTCCTGCCATAAAGGGGACTTATGTTTTCTTTCCTTTTAGTGACTCCTTGGGCTCTCGAATGCCAGTCACTGCCCGGAGACCTGGGGCAATATTCACATAATCTCTGTCAATAGTTCCTACATAAGCTACTGGTGCAACTTAACGTCAAGACAGCAGATCAAAGTCGGCGCATTCTAAAACTCATGTCCTTTATGGATCGATTTTCATAAACTATACTCTGTGTTTTAGAAATACATGGAAGCTCGCTCTTTGCTTTCTTCCTTTTATCCCAGCAAAGTTTATTTACATGAAAGGCAATTTGATTTGTACATAATAGTGTGAAATTCTGATGCAATGCATAAATCTCATTCTCCCCTGCGCATAGCCCCCTGGAGGTATTTTACTTCTTATAGTATTTTACTACACCTATTGTCTTATAGTAGAAATGCAAAACTCCTTGGGCTATTAAAATAAAAAGGCAGAGATTGCTTTGCAATACTTCACCGTCCTACCCCAGTGCCTGGTACAAAAGATGGTAGGAAATAAGTTCTGACTTATGACAGATTTTATTTTTAAATCTTCATTATGCTATAGGTAAATTATGACAGACAATAGTTTAGCATGTGTTTTCACAGTATATTATATCCATTTTAATTATTCAAGATTGCTTGGGAAAATGAATATAATTATTGGAAAGCATTTTTGCTCTCTTGATTTCAAATACAAATTACATAGATCTAGTCTTCTTAAGTAGACCTGAGTAAAATACAATGGACCAAACTATCTTCTCTGAATACCTTTTCAGATCAGTTCTGGGTACAAAGATTTTAAAATTTACAGCTTTCTCTAAAAAAACTGTATTTGGAAAACATGAGATTTAGAATAGAATGTACACCAATGCTATTTATGCTTATATCTAGCTTTAAATATATTTATCACAGAGGTAAGAGCATGTAACACATTAAATATGCACATATCAGAGGGCTGAAAAGGGAGAAGATGAGCAAACAAATACTAGCCTTAGAGCCAGAAGGCGGTTTGCTAAACTCCAAATAGAAGTTTCATTGTCCCAGTTCCCCTAAGCAAATTTTTATATAAAAATTACATGAGATCATTAGGTACAAAGCATCAGAGAGTTCTCCTGTAATCTGTGAGACATTAGGCAAGTCACTTAACTCAGAAGGTAGCCTTGGTCTTATCTGTTTTCACCACCTTACACAATTAAAATTTACGGGTTTTAAAATGTGTGAGGAAAAGAAAGTTTATTATTCCCATTTTTTGCAGTAAATGGCTGAGGCGGAAGAAAAATTTAGACAAATGGAGGAAATTACAGAGGACCTCATTAGTGGAGAAGATTTAAATTTTCGGAGAAACTGTATTTCTATTTTCCTTTTAATTCTACTCTTTCTTGCCAATAAGATAGTAATTTGTTTCAAATCCAAATACGATGAACTTTTAAACTCAAAAAGGTCCTTCGATTATATCCTGGATCAACTGATGTTGAAACTGGGGGCCGTATGTGTGTGCGTGCACATGCGTGTTTATGTTAAGGGCAGGGGTGGAGAGGACCTAAGAGCTGTGGTGCAAATCCTTTAGCTTTCCTCTAGAGCATGGAAAAGTGAAACTACAGGTACATTATGGAAGAGCAAGTGCAGTCTTGCTAAACCAACTTACCAGTTTTTCGAAGGGGGAAATCATCCTTCGCATCCTGTGCTCCTGGCAATGTGTATTTGTAGGATGGAGATGTTCCACTCAGGGGTGGAGAGCTTTGATCCAGTGACGTGTGGTGGGCAGCCCTACCGAAGAAAAAGAGGCTTCACCATTTGCTCTGGAGGTTTTACTGCGTGTTGGTCAGCAGTCATCAGTTGCACATGCTATACACGTGCCTCAGCTGTGTTTATGTTCTCTCTTGCCCGTGTGCACAAACCACAGCCTCACGGAACCAAGTTCGCTGTAGCAATATGCTATAGAATGCTGCAGGATCCCCAAGAATGACCACTGTGTGTCTGGTCACTCACTTACACAGAAGTTTGCCTCACTAAAAGAGAATTAACCAAGAGCCTGAGTTTGGATCATCTGAGATTACTGTGCATGTCTTCTTATGCGCCATACTAGTGAAAAAGTCATCATCCGAACCCTTTTTAGTCAACAGGGTAGAATAGCTAGAGTAAAAGTAAACACATAGAAGGGACTTCATTTTCAAAAATAGCTAGGTTATACATAAAAGTACATGAGGGTGGCTTTTCTACCATAGTGACACCACTGTGTCAACAGCCTCAGATCTCCTGACTTGTATAGCGCTTCCAAGGTAAAGGCTGGCAATCACATAATTCTTCA
This sequence comes from Leptonychotes weddellii, assembly GCF_054177405.1. Classification (NCBI taxonomy): domain Eukaryota; kingdom Metazoa; phylum Chordata; class Mammalia; order Carnivora; family Phocidae; genus Leptonychotes; species Leptonychotes weddellii. The sequence continues at coordinate 51,052,036 of NC_138380.1, forward strand.
ATATGGAACTGATTTTTAAAAATGTTTTGTCTTCCCTGAATAAATAGAGTGAAAGAGATGGAGCTGTACTACCAGGGAAACATTTTCAGGGCTGACCATAGATTATCCAGTGGACATGAACATCCACAATTACGATACGTGAAGAAAACAATGAACAGGGCATGGGTAGCACCACCAGGATGATAATTCGACCATTATCATTTATCTGAATCACACATTCTCAAAAATTAACTGGTTTAAGGGCACTTCATCTAGGCCTAACTGGCAAAAGAGTATTAAATTCGGATTCCATAAATTAATGGTGTCTGGTGTCGGACCCTACTGAAGTTCAGTTCAGTACAAAAAAGGATTGCTAAGTAAATGTTTAATATACCGAAGGGGACAGCTAAAGAACTTCCAGCTGGCATGCTGTTTGCATGTATTTGTTTCCCAATTAAAAAAGGTATTGTGTCTTCTTAAAATGAGCTTTAACTTAGAAGGAATATAAATTAGTTATAAATTATGTATGCAATTTTAGGTAATAAAGCGGTATTTATTTCTAAACACCCTGTGATGTTAACTGAGCATTTGAAAATTTTCTTCAGGGACTGGCTTCTCAAGTCAACTGACATGCCTGATAGAAATTACGTAAACCATTAAAAAGTATTTATATGGCACTCTGGAATCTGCCTCAGTTATTCTTTTTTTGGATGCTGAGAAGGGCAGATACTTTTAAAACAGAATTAGAAGTATAATAATTCTTTAAATAGAAGTCTTGGGATGCTTGCAGTTTCAATATAGAGTAATCAGTATGTATTCCCTTATCCTTGATGGTACGAGGAATCAAAAAAAAACTGTAAGTGTAAAATCTGATGGCCATTCAGTAAACATATAAAATGAGAGAAATGAAACTGTTCTCTATTAAGCCTATTATCCAAACATTTGCCTATCAGTGTTTGTCCTGATTTTTAAAAACACCACATTCCTTCCTATTTTCCTGAGATGAGAATTGTGTATCTCATAGTTCTCTTCACTGGACCTGGGGAAACATGGTTCCGGACATCTGTAAAAGCAGAGTGTCTGATGTTGTCAGCTTGTGTGTGAGAAGTCAGTGTGCTCGGCTCACAGTGTAGCAAGAATTGAAGTCAGATGGTCAGGGGTAAACTTGTCACGGAAGACTCAGCTTTACTTCCTTGCCTCCGTTCTCTTTCTCTTCCCTCCCTTGTCTTCCTGCTTTTTTTTTTTTTTTTCTTTAAGTCGAAAAGCTTCTGGTCTTTTAAAAATAGCTCAGATCTCCACCTTCTATCGAGCCAAGTAAAATAAAGTCTCAACCTGCCAAATCTTCAGAAATTATTGTAAAGATATCAGATGCACCATCTGAGAATAGAAAAATGCAAAATAGGAACTAATTTCTCTGCCCCACCCCACATTTCTGTTATTCATTCACCAAAAAACATATCTACTTCCTTGCCCTCGAGAGGATACTTGCTAACATTTATTAAGTGCTGCTCTCTGTTGCATACTTGACCACATTATTTCCTAGGACCTTTCCAGCAACCCTGGAGGGCAGGTACTATCATTATGGTCTTTTCACAGAGAAGGACGAGAATTCAAGGAGCTTGTCCACGGCCACATAGCTGAGAACTGGCAGACCCCAGTCCTGTGCCCAGGCTGACCGAGTACAGAACCTGTGTTCTTGACCCCTAGGAATGAAAAAGGCCAAACACTGAACATACGTGTACCAGAGCTTGGGATGGCGGCTCACGGAATGATTTTTTCCATTTGTTGGAGTGTCTTTTGTTGCTGATTTACTCAATAGGAATTCTTGAAGCTTCTGCTTTACTTCTGTACTTGCCACTGCCCCTGAAACACACACATACAGAAACAGATGTTGATTTGGGGCTTTGTCCTTTTGTGCCTCTGGAGTATTTAGCAAAAATTAAGAAGTATCACCACTGGTCACTGCATATGAGGCTTTCCTATTAAAAGAAATCAGAGTCTAAACAGGATTTTGAAAACGGCATAGTAATGTTTTGTAACTACTGCTCAAACCGCTAATTTTCAAAGGACCTTTGATGATTTCTTTAATTGCCTCTGCAGAATAGGGAGTCCCAGAATTAACACTAATTTTTTCCTAAGGTTAAAAAAAATGAGGAGTAAAACAATGCCTTTTAAAAATCAAGAGTCTTAGGGGACGGGGACCGCATAAGTGACTGAACACAATACAATGATCTTTCCTGAATTGCTAGTTTGAAAAACTCACGTTTTAAAAAACTCTTTTGAGCATTAAACAAATAAATATCACTGACAGTTCCAGTTCAAGTCATCTGATTTTAAACCATGCTACATCCTGATTTTGAACTGACCTCAGACAGGGAATTATTTGGATCTGTCTCCCTCTTGTGGATAGTTTTTTTTAACAAATGTTCTGCCTTCAACCTTCCCAAAGTCTGGGTACTCAAAAACTAGATGGAGGCTTGACTTACAGAGCAATTATTACTTGAGCAGGAGAAAGGTATAGTGGGGAAATGTGGAAGCAAGTTTATTAATAAAACAATAGGGCGGGGCACCTGGGTGGCTCAGTCGTTGAGCATCTGCCTTCAGCTCAGGTCATGATCTCAGGGTCCTGGGATCGAGCCCCACATCGGGCTCCCTGCTCAGCAGGAAGCCTGCTTCTCCCTCTCCCACTCCCCCTGTTTGTGTTCCCTCTCTCGCTGTCTCTCTCTCTGTCGAATAAATAAATAAAATCATTAAAAAAAAAAAAACAACACAATAGGGCATGGCTAGGTTGCTTTAGTAGAACGTTTTTAAGGTTCAAAACAAGAGAAATCGGTATCCTTGCCCAAAAATGCTGTTTACTTCCTGAGACACTGCAGACCGAATGCAGAGAGAGGAGATGTGAATGTCAAAGCTTTACACTGGGGTCCATAATTTACTCTTTTAACTAAACGCAGACAGTTTTGACAAGTTTGATCCCGCTCCTTATCAGGCTTCTTCCTGAATGACGACCAGCTGAACATGAGGGAAGAGATCGATCTTTTACCCCTGGTGCCTCTTACTTTCTCGTCCTCTATCTTTGCCTCTGAGGGGAGGAAGCGGCTGGTCTCTGCGGTGCCTCTCTACTTCCTGTTCTTGCCTCTGCTGCTCCAGTTTCTGCTCCTTCTCTAGGAGTTCTTGCTGCTGTTTGATGGCTAGGAGTTCCTGTTGCAACTTGCGAGAAGAGAAAGACATGAGAGTGTGCAATTTCTTTAGGCTTCATTGTCATCACTGACCCAAATCAAACTCTTAGGAGCTTCTGGAACTTGTTTCTGTTTCGTTTACATTTTTACTCACTTTTTGGGTAAATTATTGGAATCTCAACACAAACAACTAACTCCATAGACGGTCTTCAGATCATCAATCAGCACGTTTTTAGGTAGCTTCATCACCCGTGCCGCCCCACCAAAAGTCAGTACCAAATTTGCTCTAATCTTCAGTTCCCTGAGTAGCGTCTCTTTGTACATGTGAAATATAAGAAACAGGCAACGGCAAGAATGGCCCAGAAGTGTGTTCTATCGAGTCCCTCCGGTGATAAATAAACAACTGAAACCTTCATTTATTATCCTGAGAAATGGTATGAAAGTAATCAAACCGAAGGAATGGTGAGAAATGAGTTAATTTGGGGGAAGTCTACCTGAAACAGAATGAATGTTAAACATTTCAAAACCTGGGGCACCTGGGTGGCTCAGTCGTTAAGCGTCTGCCTTCAGCTCAGGTCATGACCCCGGGGTCCTGGGATCGAGCACCAAGTCAGGCTCTCTGCTCAGCGGAGAGTCTGCTTCTCCCTCTGCCCTCCCCCTGCTCGTTTCTCTCTCTCTCAAATAAATAAATAAAATCTTTTTAAAAACCTTCAAAACCTTCAGAAAATGTTCTCAGATTAACATATCTATACATCCATAGTAGGCTTTTCTCTCATTAGAGCAGAAGCCTACTTCATTCATCCAGCAGGCAAAAACCTTCAGATTAGAGATGGGTCAAAACAAAATCATTTCCGTTAAACTACTGTCAGGCTGTCTGAATCCCTTGACTTCACTTCCAAACAATAAGTAACATGAACATGAAGGATTCTTTTTTTTTTTTTTTTAAAGATTTTATTTATTCATTTGAGACACAGAGATACAGAGAGAGAGAGAGCATGAGCAGGGGGGAGACGGAGAGGGAGAAGCAGGCTCCCCACTGAGCAGAAAGCCCGATGCGGGGCTCGATCCCAGAACCCTGGAATCATGACCTGAGCCGAAGGCAGACGCTTAACCATCTGAGCCACCCAGGCGCCCGAACATGAAGGATTCTTAATAACCGTGTTGACATGTCCGTTTTCTCTCGGATGGAGAAACAGGTTCCTATGAATAATAATAAATGTGCTCCCTGCGGAGTAACTAAAGATTTTGAGTCCTACTTAGGCTCTGCTATTACTAGATATGAAATCTAGGCATCTTACTAAACTATTCAAAGCCCTGGCTCCTCGTATGTAAGAGAAATAATCTCCGTCAAACATCATGTTCAGAATGCACATGAAATTTAGTTTGTAAGTTTGAACCATACTGATTTCAATTACTATTACTATTTTCAGATCTCAGTCCTAATGAAGTTGGTGTAATTTGCTGTTTATATTAGATAGATACCTAAAACTCTGAAATTTATGCTGAAAAGTCAGAGAACGAAAACAAAAAGCTTTGTGGACTGGTATCAGTGTTACTCTGGAGGGAAAGGAAGCCAACTTCACATGCCAAACATGACAGCCTCACCTCTCCCAGAAGGATATGGTTAGAAGCATTTCTGGTTATTCTTCATATTAAAATCTTTGGCATTTTGGCCTTGATATATCAATCCCTTATTGGAATACTTTAGATACTCCATTGTAAAAGAAAACTTTATAACTTCACTTAAACTCTGCCTTAAATATTAATTCTATACAGTTACTGGGATTGGTGAAATTGATTTCAACCAAAGCCCCAGTGAAATTGAAATTTAATCTATCTTAGGAATCTACAAAAGCACACAATTCAATTTCCATAGCTACTATTCATTATTGAAGACTGCAGGAATGACACTGAATAAAAAGAGAAAGAAACAAAACACCAACTGCCCAGTTTCAGATGTTCTGCTACATGACACAGGGAGCGATGATGTGGTAATTTTGATGGCAGACAAGGCAAGACTACAAAACTTGGAACAACCATTTACTGGTGTGTGGTCTTGGGTAAGTTTCAGTATGTCTCTCTGCCTCAGCTTACTAGGTAGAAAAATGGGATAACAACATCTAACTCAACAGATGTTGATTACAGAAGCCAAAGATTCATAATGTTAATATAAGTAAAGTTTCATGTACTGTGTGTTCCTCATAAACATAAAATCCAAATGAATGTTGAAAGCATCAACTCAGCCTTTCCCATAAAAAATGTTGAGTAAAATGAAACAAAAAATTTAAAAAGTAAAAAGCTTACTAAACTTAAAAGGAAATGTAAAGGAGGTCTTTAGTTTCTGAGAAAAACAGCTTATTACTTTGGAAAATCATTTCAAAAACTAAATTTTCCTTTGAGCTATCTCAGAATCTTTTTTCTGTCAAGAGCCTCCTCTTTTCCTCTATTGTCCAGATGTCAGTAAACCTACTGTATTACTTTGTTTGAGCTAAAGTAACAGTTAATTACCTACTTGCTACTATTAACTCGTGAATAAAATGAAACAATACATTACATCAAAAATTTTTATATTGATCTTTACAACTACAAAAGGTGTCAAACATAAATGAAGAGAAGTATTTAAAGCAGTAATGTATTACTATTGCCCTGTATTCAATGCAACATGAATCAGTTACCACAGCAAAATGAACTATTATAGTTACTTTTAAATGTGTGGTGAAGAATATGAATTTTATTCATTCATCACTGTCATTCTCACATGCCAAGAATGAATGGAGAAGGAAATCTAAACATCAATGTTCCTGGTATTTTTTCAAGGGTCCAATAATAATGCTTTAAAAATAAGTCTATAAACTAAATTAAGGTTTCCTATTCTACAAAATACAGCCATGAGCTACTGGTTCTATATGAGACCCAAAACAAAATCCCCACTCTTAGTTTTAAGGTATCTTATAAGACTAATAAATTGCAAGAGTTCTTTTAGGAAAGTTCCCTAAAGAAGAAAACTATGATGTTTTATATCAGATGTCAAGCCTTTTTTGGAAAAGAAGATAGAAGAGGCCTTTCAGGTTAAGGAAGTGTATCTTAAAAAAGAAAGGACATAGGGAAGAACATACAGCATTTCTACCTTCTCAGACACTAATATTAGTGTGGTAGAATTTTATAATATTAACATAGATTAGTTATCTATATTAATCTGACATAAATGTGCTTGTATTTGATATGCAAGTGAGTCATAAATCAAGTATCTAGAACCTGTAATTTATTGCATTAGTAAATTAACATGTATTTACATCATTTTGAGGGACACAGACACAAAAATGGAATTTTATTATAAGTATTTGCTGATTTATATTACTGTCATAATAAATTCAAACTAAACATCTACTTAATCAGACCCAAATAGCTTTGCTTTAAATGTCTTTGTCAAGAATTTGAAAGACAATTTCACAAAAAAAAGCTTAAGTGATATTTATCTTAAAGATACAAAAAGAAATAGATACACAGATACACCTAAAATGACTTGATAACAAAATTGTCTATCATAAAAAATTCTGGGACATGAATATATTTCTCCTAGAAAAATTTACCCAACTTGGGTCTCAAACTGTCAACTACTCCCAAAATTCTTTCAATAAATTCTTATCTGCAGTCTATTAAACTTACATAAAAATATTAAAAACATTTACATCAGTTTCTTCATATAGAATTCTCTTGAGCTTTTTATGTTATTATTTTAAATGTACACATTATGAGGCCTTCTTCATGGGGAAAATTAGAATATATTCAGAACATCTACTTACAGGGAGGTGGGTGGGGGGATGGGGGAAATAGGTGATGGGGATGAAGGACAGCGATTGTTGTGATGAGCACGGGGTGATGTATGGAAGCGCTGAATCCCTGTATTGTACTACCTGAAACTTGTATTACGCTGTCTGTTAAATAACTGGAATTTAAATAAAAACTTTTAAAAATCCCCTTATAAACCAAAAACAAAGCAAAAAGACTCTTTATTTATTGTTTCTGATAAATAGTTTATGCAGATTCTTTAAAAGTATCAAATGGATCTTCCCAGGCTCATGGTTCTTCTTGGTGTAGAGAATAGATGGGGCCAATGAACAAAATCATGTAGAAGACAAACTCAACAGAAGTTAGAAAGTTACTATTCCCTACTGTTGATGCTGTAGAACTAATGGATGAGAGTGGTAGAGGCCCCTCCAAGAGCAAAGCTGAGTTTTAGTCAGCATTCTTACTACTTACCCAAGGTTTTCACCAGTAAAATCACAATTTCCTCCAGGTCATACTTCCAGGTCTTAATCACAGTGAACCACACAGCCCCCCGCCCACAATGTTCCTTCTTATGCCCATGTCCTGTTGCAGGCTTCCTGAGTGAAAAGGTCAGAGGCAAGGAAATATTTGCTACCTTGATGTGCTCCTGGAGCTGAGCCTGGTGCTGTCGTGTCAAGTTTTCATGCTGTTTCTGAAACTCGGCAATCAGGAGCTGCTTCTGGATTTGCTGCTGTTGCTGGATGAGGAGTAATTCTTGCTGTAGTTGCTTCTCGCGGACAACAGGATCCACCACGGGCATCATCATCCTGAGGTCTGTCCTTAGGTCTAAAGGTGAGATGGGCTCTAGGCCCACAGGAACTTCTGACTTCACATCCACTAGAGAAACAGGAGGAAAAAAAAAAGGGGGTGGGGAGGGGGGCATGACAGAGTATAGGAACTTAGTACATTGATTTGGAAACAAACAAAAATTAAAAGACTAGATTCTACCCTATACAACAAATTTTATGTCAACAAGTATAGTCCTTTTTTACAACAATGATAAAAGGTCTTTAGGGTATCAGTTTCGGTAAAATGGGCTCTATGCTAATTTTCACCCAGCAACCACCTTTCATGAGTCCTCTAAATTTTTCTTTTCAAAGAGATGAATCCTGCCTCCTCCTGCCCCCCCCCCAAAAAAAATAAAAACCAAAAACTCACAGAGAGATGAATCCAATTATTTTCTGGTATCAAAGTCATTCATAAAACTTACTCTACTGGACCACGAGTCAGGTCAACTTAGGACAAAAAATGCTACTTTATTGAAGAAAAGATGCCAGGTTATATAGAGAAACTTCTTTCACAACTCAATTTCCACACTTGCAAGCATGTTAGTTTGTAATCGGAGTCAGAAGGTATATTCTAAGATATATTCCTCAAGAATTAAGGAATTCCTTAAGATTTAAAGCTTTCAACAATGTATCTGCAGGGCTGTTGGACCTGGCAAAGAAAAAGTACAAATCTGCATACTTAAAATGTTGAAAATGCTAAGTAGATTAGTTAATCAACCACAACAGTGGTGCCAGGTCTAAACAAGAAGGAGTGAAAGTCGCCAGTCTCTATGTGCTGTTTTTTCAATGATGATAATCTATATTTCAGTTATCTTATTCCTAAAACGAGAAAGGCTCATAAATAGTGAGGAAGCTTAAAACAAATCAAACCACTAGAGGAACAAAGACTGGATGAGAACAATTAATTTGACAAGAATAATTACAGGATATTTAAATTTAAAAAAATTAGATAACGTATATAAAATTCTTAGCACTACTTCTGTCAGATAATTTGTAGGACAGTGTAAGAACAAAAGTTCATAGACAAGGTAGATAGGCAGTAACAACATGGAGTTGTTAAAAGAATTAAACAGGATAATCCACTCCAAGGACTTATACAGAACATTTCTCAATAAATGCCCCGGGTTTTTTAATTATATAAAAATGGAATTTTCCTGTGTATGAAAATAAATCAACACTGTGTGGCTAACAAAACAAAAATATTAAGAGCAAGTATGCAAATAAAATTGTGTGAGATTTCCACTTAATACTAGGAAATAAAAACACTAAAACTTCTAAAAAAATGGAAAAAGAAAAAAGAAAATAAAGGAATATAAATAAACAATTTTTTTAGTTTTTTTTGAAGATTTTATTATTTATTTATTTGCCAGAGAGTGAGAGAGAGGGAGCGCACACAAGCAGGGGAAGCAGCAGAAAGAGGGAGAAGCAGGCTCCTTGCTTTGCAAGGAGCCCGATGTGGGGCTCAATCTCAGGACCCTGACCTGAGCCGAAGGCAGACGCTTAATGACTGAACCACCCAGGCTTCCCTAAATAAACTATTTTTAAAAATTTACCTTTACTAGTAAAGAAATGCAAATTTTAAGTCAAAGTAAGGCATCAAACATTAAGTATCATCTATATGATTCATGTATATGCATATGTGTGTATAATGCCCCACTGTGTGGTGTAAGCATATGACCAAGTAGATAATTATATATTGCAAGTGGTACTACCAAATGGTTAAGACTTCTGAAAAACAATTTGGTGATATGTAAGAAAAATCATTAAATATTCTACCATTTGATTCAGGTTTGCCAACTGTAAGAATATATCTTAAGGAGACAATAGTAACAGGAAAATACAGTTCAATCTCATACTGTTTGCTGAAGTATTATCATTTTAAATGAAATCCACCAACTACAAGGAATTGTCTAAGTAAAATATGTCACATCCATATGGTGGGAAAACACACAATCATTAAAAGTAATGTTTATGGGAACATGAAGAATGCTATTATAACATTAAGTGAAAAAACAGTAATAAAAGTGACATATACCCTCTGATAACTCTTTAAATAAATATAACTTAAGTCAATATACATTTACTGAGAATCTTAAATTCCAAGGTTTGATTCTAGATGTTGGGTTCGGTAGGAAAGCAAAAGAAACAAAAATTTCAGCCCTCTTAGAGCATATAATCTAGTGCGTTTTTGATTGTATTAGTCTCTGAATTCTTGTAGTAAAGACCGGTGAGATACAGAACAGAAGACAGTTGTATTTAGGGTGGAAATAGAAATAATTTTCCCCATCTTACTTTTCTGTATTTTTCCAAATTGCATTTAATGCTCTGACTACCTACTCTAAGTAACTTAGATTTGTAAATTCCAGGTTGGGAGCTACAAAGTTAATTTTCCATGTGGATCTAAGAGCTATTTTCAATGAGTCGAGAAAGGCTAGCCGAAATCTTGTCTGTAGAAGTTAAGGCTGCAAATACTAAATAAAACATTAATGTCCTAACTTATCACTTGAATTATGTGTGCGTGCAAGGCACGTGGTATGCACCCGTGGGTGGGGTGGGGAGGGGGGCTGGTATCAATCCTGGGTTGCTAACGCTGGTCACTTTTCAATGTATTGATCAGAAGCTTGCATTGATAGCACTACCCATGTCACTTTAATGAAAATGGTAAAACAATTTATTAAAAAAACGTAGTTTGGTGGACGGTGTCTTCCAAAACACTGATATTTGTGAAAGGAGAGATAGTAATTGTGACAAGTTTGGGATTAAATGAGGACGATGGCCTGTAAGATTTCTTAGTTGCAATGTCTGATGTAGAACTTTCAATCAAGACTCTGGAGTAACATGAGATTTTGAGCATTAATTTATAGAGTTGGCATAATTCCAACCAAAAGCAATGACTGTTAATGATGTATTTCATTTTTGCATTAAAAAGGCCAAACTACAGCCCCCAGTGTTTACATGGAAATCCCAAAAAACAAAGGTCAGAATTTAACCCTATAAAGACACAATGTAGAATTTTCAGGAGACCCTAGGGTCTCTTCTTGTTGGCATTCTTATCATCCATAAACCGTGAACATCAAATCCCTAAAAAACCCCTCCCCACAAAACAAGATAAGGGGGGGAAAAGTCCCAGAACTCTCCAAAACAGCTATTGGAAACCTCAAAGGGTAATTTGACTTCTTAACCTGCTATCCCAACAGAAATGATTGTGTCTAACTGCTTGCCTTTGTTCAGACTAATCACTAAATTGTGAAAAATCACCCTCAACTTACAAAAACTGCTCTTGATTATAAATAATTGCCCAAGACTGAGAGAAAGTGGCAAGCAAGATCCCAGTCTTTCATCCAATTTATTCAGCAGCAATCCACATTCCATTTGTCTAGACTAAATATAGCAGCGCTTATACAAGAAATCAATAGTGCTTGCAGAGAGGAGAGCAAAGGCATGAATATTTCATCAAACTCAGAGAGAAATGGCAATCAGCAAACTGATGGTTCTGTGTAGGTCATCTTTGGCCTGCTGGATTAGTTCTGTTACATGGACAATAGCTCATCTCTGGCTAATCATAATCGTATCATAACCATTCTTTCTATTTTTAACATTAATTGCATTCTGGGGGGCAAAGACTCTTCGTATTCCAAAAGAAGTGATGGATTTTTCTTACAGCATCTGTGACAGGCTAATAAGCCTCCCCAGGAGCAGTAATAGTAACACAAGACCAGGGCTAAGTTTCAACAAGTTACAGTCACTTTCATATCACAGAATGTGAAAGAAAGGGCATTGTCCACAGCTGCTCTATTATCGTAATTAGAAATAATCAACTTACAAGAAAAAATTTACAACCAATTTTAACAGCGAGGAAATGGAATCATCTCTACTCATAACATCTCTTGTCTAGGAACATGCAAATTCCTTATAAATTACTTAGAACAGGTGCCAGGGATACATAAGTTAGAAAGAAGTTGATGCAAACAAATTGTAGTTATTAGTAGCACTAGTTATAAACAAATCATGTTTTCTTAACAGATCTCAATTACTTTAGCTCGAGACCTCATTACTTTATTTAGACTCACTATGTTTGTCTGAGATTTCAACTACATGCCAACACATATATATGTGATATTTATATTGTCATTCTAATACCAAATCCCCAGTCAGAACATTTCCAAATATACATTAACTAGTCTTATTAATTATCACTTTACAAAGCCCTGTTCATTCCTTCTCCAGTGTCTTTCTTAATTGTTTCTTGGATAGTTATGTCTTCTGTTTAGCATTAATCAACTCATGCAATTTTGTTTGGGAAATAGTTTTTAGTTTTTAATGAACATGGAAACAAAAATCTCCCATTTCAAAATAAAAATCTCAAATCATATAGATGTGTATAATAATCACACCTATATAAGCAACATACATGCCCTGTTTATAGTTGTAACTTAATTTCTTCAACACATTTTTAAAAATATTTTTTAAAGTGTTAATTCAGAGTTTGAAGGATAACTTAGTCACCATGGAGTGTTTAAGTCTTCATTTTAGATACTGTTATTTATAGCACAGTTAAGTAGGGAGAACTTTCATATGTTCAAGACCAGAAATCTTTGGTTGCTCTTTGTCAGCTGACTTACAAACAAGAATCCATTCTTTTTAAGACTGTTTTAAGTGAACAACTGGCAAACCCCACAGATGGAAAAATTCTGAGGATGCACAATTTTGACCATTTACAACTATCACAACTATGGCTGAAGACCGTTCATGCCACTCCTCTGAAATGAAATTCCAAAGCAGTAGAGTGCAAACTACAGGTTTTCACAAGCAATTGGCACAGACACAATCTCACCACCATTTGTATGTGTCAACTCAGCTACAAATTAAAACTTGAGAAAATGCAATAAAAACCAGGACCATGTTTATCTCCGTTAATATTCATAGTTACAGCAGCTACAACTCGGGGTGGAGCATCACCAATGCTGCCCAGAGCCAGTTTACATGGAAATTAAGTTCTTTATACCAAGGAAAGGATTGTCCACAACCAATGGCAAGTGGACATACGAACTACAAGTGCTAGATTTGGGGAGAAATAAATGTTGTTCTGATCATCTGATCAGCTAACATAAGCAGCTTTCATTGTGAGCCTTCTGGAACAGAAATTGAAGAGGTCTTGGGGAATGCGTAGATGACAATCCGTAAGTAGCACATTATAGATTTTGTCCTATGAGCACTATCTGTCAATCCCACCATGAGCAATCTTTTTTTTTTT